>NW_028081579.1:5019770-5464834 GCF_014824575.4 Sturnira hondurensis
CAGACAGTCCCCCCACCGTTGTTCATGTCCATGGGTCATTCGTATAATTTCTTTGGCTACTCCCTTTCCTACACTGTACTTTACATCCCATGGCTATTCTGTAACTACCTATCTATACTTCTTAATCCTCTCACCTCTTCACCCATTCCCCCACAACCCCCTCCCACCAGGCAACCATCATAATGCTCTCTGTATCCATGATTCTGTCTCTGTTCTTGTTTGCTTACTTTGTTTTTTAGATTCAATTGTTGTTAGATTTGTATTTTTTTGCCATTTTTGTTGTTCATAGTTTTGATCTTCTTTTTCTTAAGTAAGTCCCTTTAGTGTTTCATATAATGTTTTGTGATGATGAACTCCTTTTTTCTTATCTGGGAAGTTCTTATCTGCCCTTCGATATTAGATGATAGCTTTGCTGAGTAGAGCAATCTTGGCGTAGCTCTCTGCTTTTTGTGACTTTGAATATTTCTTGCCAGTCCCTTCTAGCCTGCAAAGTTGCTTTTGAGAAATCAGCTGACAGTCTTATGGGAACTCCCCTGTAGGTAACTAACTTCTTTTCTCTTGCTGCTTTTAAGATTCATTCTTGCTCTTTAACCTTTGGCATTTTAATTATGATGGTTCTTAAGGAGTGGTCCTCTTTGCATCTGTCTTGTTTGGGGCTCTGTGCTTCCTGGACTTGCATGTCTATTTCCTTCACCAAGTTAGGGAAGTTTTCTTTCATTATTTTTTTCAAATAGATTTCCAATTTCTTACTCTTTCTCTTCTCATTCTGGCATCCCTATGATACACATGTTGAAACATTTGAAACTGTCCCAGAGGCTGCTTATACTATCCTCGTTGGGTTTTTTTTGTTTGTTTGTGTTTGTTTGTTTTTTTATTCTTTGTTCTTCTGCTTGTTCTGATTAGTTATTTTTTTCTTTCTTATGTTCCAAATCATTGATTTGAATCTTGGCTTCATCCACTCTATGGTTGTTTCCCTGTAAATAGTTCTATATTTCAGTTAGTGTATCCTTCCTTTCTGACTGGATCTTTTTTTATGCTGTTGAGGTCCTCATTGAGCATCCTTATAACCAGTGTTTTGAACTCTGCATCTGATAGTTTGCTTATCTCCATTTTGTTTAGTTCTCTTTCTGGAGTTTTGATCTGTTCTTTCATTTGGACCATGTTTCTTTGTCTCCTCATTTTGGCAGCCTCCCTGTGTTTGTTTTTATGTATTAGGTAGAGCTGCTTTAACTCTATGTCTTGGTAGTGTGGCCTAATGTAGTAGGTGTCCTGTAGGGTCCAGTGGCCCAGCCTCCTCTGCCACCCAAGCTGGGTACTTGAGGTGCACCCTTTGTGTGTACTGAGTACACCCTCTTGAGTTGAGCCTTGGTTGCCATTGGCAGATCAATGGGAGGGATTTACCCAGGCCAGTCAGCTGCAAAGATTGGCTGTGACCACTGACCACCAATCTGCACCCTCTGTGGAGGATCAGCTGTGCAGGGGGCGTGTGGTGGTGCTCCCACGTGGTCTGTAGCTGTCCCCTGGTTGTGCAGGCCCTTACACAGGCCCTGGTGTTAACCTGTGTAACCATTCTATGGATGTGGTTTAATTCCATAATCGCCAGACTTCCATTCAACTCAATTTCTGGTAGTTTTGAGTGATGGTGGTTCAGCATTTTAGTTGTAATTTTGAAGTTGTTGTATGGTGGGGTGAACAGTGTCTGCCTAAGCTGTGATCTTGACTAGAAGTTCTCTCAGTAGTTTCTGAACAGTGCCTCTAGGCCAAAAGAAATACTTAAGTTCCGTTTACTAACCAGTGAGGTCCAAACAATTTAATGAAAGAATTCATTAAATTTATTCCATTAGCCATTTGAAAAAATAATGCTCTTAAGTTAAAAAATACATTTTCATGGAATGTGTGTGCCTAGGGGGCATACATACACTGTATGATGACTGACCCTGGGAATTAGATTGCAGTCATCCTCAATTCCTCTTTCACACTTAATTTTCTTGTGGCACTTGCTTTATTATAGCAACCACCAAGAACCTAGCTTTGCTAAGATTGATGTCATCAAAAGGAATGTATATTTTAAACTACAGTGAAAATGTGAACTGCCTTGAGCCAAAGCTCATGCAGTGTCTGATAGATGTTATGTTTCCCACAAAAATTTATAATATCCTGCCGCAGCCTTGTGTAGCACTCCTGGGGCACAGTATGGGAACTGTGAATACGGCACTCACATTGCTGGTGGGAGTATAAAATGGATGTGGCCTTTATGTGGATGTGGGCAGTTTGCCCACATCTATCAAATTATAAATGTGCGTATATTTTGACCCAGCAATTTCACTTACGGGAACTATATCCTATTACTCTTCCATATTTATGAATGAAAATTTCGCCTAGCAACTATAGTACTGTTTTAGTGTTGCAAAAGATGAGGAACCTAAAGGTCCATCAATAGAAGACTAAATAGATTATGGTACATCTGAAACAATACATAGCTATTTTTTTTTAAAAATAGAAGCTCATTGAGAGCCAGTGTGAAATGACTGCAAAGTATAATGTTAGTGATAAAGGCAAGATACAGAAGAATGTGCATGGTGTGTGTGCTGCTATACTCTGTATAAAAGAGGAAGGAGAAATACACATGTATATATAGGCTTGTGTGTGCATCAGAAGCTGATAATGTAGGTTATGTCTGGGGAGAGCAAACATGTGAGAGAGAGACTTTTCAATGAAAACTTTTTCATTTCTTTTGAATTGGAAACTATGCAGAATGCATCACCTATTAAAATATTTTAATATTTAAATAAGTAAATTAGTAGATGTGAAAGACAACATATGATCTCACCTCTAAGAGGAACCTAATGAATACAATTAACTAACTAGCAAAAACAGAACCAGAGGCATGGAAACAAGGATCCAGCTGACAGCGACCAGAGGGGAAGGAGGAGGAGGGCAAGGGTGGAAAGAAGGGGAAGGGACTAGACAAACAACAGGTATGAATGACCCATGGACATGGGCAACAGGGTGGGGATTGACTGTGGGAGCAGGGGGTGGGCTGGGCAGAGGAGGGCAAAGGGGGAAAATTTGGGACAGCTGTAATAGAATAACAATAAAATATTTAATTACAAAATGAAAAAGTACATTAGCAGAAATAAATTTAATATAAACGTTTCACCACTAAGCTAGTTATGAATTTATTACATCACTAATGTAGTATTAATATTGAATGATTTTTAGGGCTGAACTTATATTGCAGTATCTAATGAAGAAACAAGATCAGACATTTAACACTTTAAAGTTTTGTTTTCTTCTTTCAGGATTTAGAAAACTACATATTGGAACTTATCCCTACTTTGCCACAATTAGATGGACTGGAAAAATCTTTTTATTCCTTTTACGTTTGTACAGCTGTTAGGAAATTTTTCTTCTTTTTAGACCCTCTACGAACAGGTAAAAGAAAATCTTATCTTAGATATTATAAAGATAGTATTACTTTTAAATCTCAGTAACTAAAGTCTTGAAATGTCATTTTTTAATTTTCCTAACATGTCATTGCTATTAATATATAAAGATCTTTTATGATTTACTGGCACCAGCTGGCACTGGCTGGGTGACATTGGGCCTGTCTCCAGACCTCTAATGGTTTCTTAATCTCTAGAATGAAGTACTACTGACTGGGTGTGGCTCTTTCCAGTGCTAAGAAGCCAGTTATTCTGATATAAGTTGCTATCCTGATATGTAATATATTTGACAGTTATGCTTTTTCATGAAATATATCAATTGGGAGAGTAGAACCATTTAGCCATAATGTATTTTTCTTTTTCTCACTTTAAGTATCCTATATGAGGATCAGATTAATTTGTCCTTGTTAACAGTAAATTTTATCAACTGTTCTAACCTATTGAGACTGAAATACATATAACCAGGGCAGAGGAAGGGATAGACATAAGGCCCACATCGAAGTCCTTGAGGATCTTGTCCTTGAAAATCTAGCTATGAGTCTATCACAGTATGTGGTAGCTGACAATCTTTTTTTTTTAAACATCTCTATTATAGGCACATATGTGTCTTTTTCCTTCAAACTTTACAAAATAATAATAGCTACAGTTTCGACTGTTACATACCAGGTACTATGCTAAGCATTATACATTGATTCTTTCATTTCCTTCCCATAACCTCATATAGAAGGTATTACTTTTATCCACATTTTATGTGTGAAGTGGCATTTATATTCCAGTCTATCTACTTTTAACTATGCTTCTGTATAGTTTCCTATTCCAGAACCTGCCAAAGAAAAATGGAGATAGTCTCCTTGTTAGATTACTAGCTGCATCTTTTTCATTTCCACAAAATACTCAACACAACTTTTTGGAGAATCTGGTATCAGTGTAATTTGGGAAAGAATTTACCAAGTGGTTTTATGTAGTTGGGGGTGTACAGGTAGCCATATGAGGTAGAAACTGTTAAATATTCCCCCCACATTTCCCTTTTCATAATAATATATAATAAAGATGTTGGAGCATAAGAACTAAGAAGCTTTAAAATGTCAATTGTGTGACTGTTCCTGTAAAAAAACACTATAAAATTGAGTGGCTCATTTTTAATATGCATTAAGTAACTGTATTTTTTGTTCTTTAAAGGGAAGATAAAAATTCAAGATATTTTAGCATGCAGCTTCCTAGATGATTTATTGGAGGTAAATATGTTTTTAAAACTACTTTGAAATTACATCATTTGACAGTTGCTATCCTCTAACTGTCTGTGTGTTTGTTTAGCTAAGGGATGAGGAACTGTCCAAGGAGAGTCAAGAAACAAACTGGTTCTCTGCTCCTTCTGCCCTCAGGGTGTATGGTAGGTCACTGTGCTAATGCCAACATCTGAATCACCCATTCCTTAGTTAATTGGTATTTAAAGGACATTTTTATCCATAAGGCTAATTTACCTTAACATTCCCAGTATTCTAATTACCTTAAGATTTAGTATTCTAGATTACTAAAGTACTAAAATTTAGTTGTTTTTAAATACCAATGTTTTAAATTTTTGTAACTTTTTAAGTTATTACACTTTCTCTTTAGTAGAACATACAGAATGTAATTTGACCCTTTTTGATTCAGAAGCATTATGAACATCAACTGCGGTCGCCCACTGTGGTACCGTGCTGCCCTTAGGGTCCACAGAGGGAGGGGTTCTGGGGCCTGGTTTTCGCTTTTCTTAAATTTCATTGGTCTGTTACATTATTCTGTGGGGTGGTCTTGACTTATTTTGGCGTTCTTGATCTCTGCTTTCAAATGCCAGCACTTCAGGACTTTTTGTTGAGCTCTCCCAGCACCTAATTTAGAATCCTAGGAAGATCTAAAAGGTTGCGTACTGAAAACAAATAATGATGTAAGGAAAAGAGCCCAAATTCCGTGGCCTTAGTGATGGGTTTTCTTTGACCGGTTCTGGCATAACAGTTGTTCGATAGAGATCGCAGAGATAGATGGTGTTAGGGCACCACTCTTAGTGTAACATGATTTGAAAATCAAAATGTTAACCAGTAAAAAGAATTTTTTGTTAGTGATTATTCTTTTGTATTTAACTAGAATTTTATTTGGTCACAGTGTCTTTTTATCATCTTTCCTCTCAAGGCCAGTATTTGAACCTTGATAAGGATCACAACGGCATGCTCAGTAAAGAAGAACTCTCCCGCTACGGGACGGCGACCATGACCAGCGTCTTCTTAGACCGCGTTTTCCAGGAGTGTCTCACTTATGATGGAGAAATGGTAGTAGTTTAAATCTGACAAGCTTTAAAAATTTGGGTTCCCATCATTTTCAAAAGCCTTTTTCTTGATGTGATACAGCATTTTTTAATACCAGTGTGTAATGATATCTTAAAATGTGTGAAATGATCAAAGTATTTGAGATTTGGAAACTTTAATCTTGAGGTAAATTTGCTTTACAACATGATTTGCCAGGGCAAATAGAAAATTTTAATATTTTGTTCATTTCATTGTCAGTGTACCTATTGTAAAGGACTGAACTAGGTAAAATAAAAATCTGAAAAATTGGTAAATCCTATCGACTGTTTTCATATGTAAGGTTCATCCATTAAATACATTACCAGGTCAGACATAGTATCACATATGTCATGATTTATTTTTTAATCCTCATTTGAGGATATGCTTATTGATTTCAGACAGGGTGGGGGTGCAGGGAGAGAAGTACATTGACATGAAAGAGAGAGATCAATCGGTTGCCTCCCACATCCCAACTGTGATCGAATCTGCAACCCAAATTTGTGCCCTGCCCAGGAATCGAACCCACAGCCTTTTGGTGTATGGGATGATGCTCCAACTGAGCCACCGGCTAGAGCCACATATGCTGTGGTTTCAGTCTAAGAGTCGGGTTGTATTATCCTCCGTAAGTGGTTATATTAGTAGCTAAAAAGATTGACTGACATGTACCTGTTGCAAAATACTAGAGAATGAAATTATAATAGTATTTTAAAATTACGATTCTTGCTATTAAAAGTAAGTGTGAAGGATGTGATTTTCCAAACCAATAATGCTTAAGAAATGGTCATGTGTCGGAAGAGAATTCAGGTTCTAGGTTTTATCACTTAGCTTTAATGGCAGTTTTCTAGATAACACCATTGTTAGCCAACTGCAAAAGAAAAGGGCAGGGGTGGGGGGAAGGCACAGAAACCTTTGTGTGCCTTTCCCACAGCCGTCCACAGTTGGCCGTGAGGAGCTTTACTAACCAATGACTTCTGAATAAAGAAAGTTTATTTCTTTATAGTGAATAAAGAAAATCAGAAGCTACGACTACGCTTGGAGTTGCAGTACGATGAGGCTACTATATCTCTCTAGCTCTTTATACTCAATTTATATCAAAACAGCTATTTAAATATTCGGTTCTATTCATTCCAGGTCATTTTTCCTCCAAAATGACCACACTGAAATGATGATACAAATTTACTGGCAGTGTACAACAGCTTAGTCACTGTCCCATCCACTTTAAAAGCATGATAAAAGAAAACTATGGCTTAACACAGAATATCTCCTCATAAGAAATAACTATGTCCCCAAAACTGTCGTGTATAGATTAACTGCCACATAGAATTCCTAGAAAATAACATTAAGTATACAAATGGATTTGTCATATTTTAAAAAATTGTCACCTTTAATTGCAAAATAGCTTCAAATTATTAGATACTCACTTGAAAAGCTAATTCCAAATATGGCCTCTAAAGTACACTTTCTTCTCTATAGGACTACAAGACCTACTTGGATTTTGTTCTTGCATTAGAAAACAGAAAAGAACCTGCAGCTCTGCAGTATATTTTTAAATTGCTTGATATCGAGAACAAGGGATATCTGAATGTCTTTTCCCTTAATTACTTCTTTAGGGTAAGTTTCACTGGTATAAATGAGCCATTGTTCCTTAACACATGTTATACTGTTTGGTTTAAATTACCTACTCAGTGACAATTTTATCTAACTTTTGATGTCGAAACTTAACAGAAGGATTTACATAACAGATTTTAGAAGGATATCGAGTCTGTTTTTAGTTTTTTCTAATATATAAATGGGCTAAATCAATGCTGATTTAATTAGATGTAGAATACTTAAAAAGTGTTCAATATATGTCAGGAGCTATACTAGCCAATGGAGATACAAACATGCATGAGAAATTCTGTGCTCTGAGTGATCAAAAACTAGTGTGTAAAATCCTACAGAAGCTTTCATTAAACAGGAGTTTTGTAGACTTTTGTAGTTGTAGATTGTTTTCATTGCTGTGCTATTTAAAAAATTTAAAAACTGGCTAGGATTATGTGCTCCATTTCAGTGTGAAACAGATTTGTGGATTTTTTTGCCTTAGTTGTCTTCAGAGAATAACGTGATGAGCTCTGAAGTGCAATTTGATTGTATTTTATAAGCATCCAGATTCAGCAGGTGTAAGAGAAGGAATATCTGGCCTTTTAAGACAAATCAGTCTTCAGTTTGAGTGGTAACTTTTCTACTTGATGGAGTATTTTTGTACAGTAGTTTTCTACTCCATCACCACATTTCTATAGCTAGTTCTTAGAAGACCATGTGATTTATATATAGTTAAGATCAAAGTAGGGAAAACAAGTTTTTTTAAACAAAAATAACATTTCACATCTTTGGCATAAGTCATTTTTTCCAGAGACATTTCCTTTTCCATTTAAAACGTTTTTGGTACTTTTTAAATAATTTCATCTAATTTCTGAGTTTCATAGTATTTTTTTCATAACTTCATGTTAAATTTCCTAAAAGGCTTTCCTGTATGATCTTCCAAGTAGTGATGACTGCAATATTAGGATGAATTACAATCTCAGTATTAGGATGCATTTTTTAAAAAGTAGGTTTAAATCAGTGGCTAATCTGAAAAGATAATACCAACCCATCATAGGAATGCCCCCACTTTAGGCAGATCTGTTAAATGAAAATTCCATTCTATTGAAACAGTAAATATATATTTTGGTGATTAAACACTCTTCTTTTTCATAGATTTCTTTATAGTTGTCTTCTACTTTTAGACTGTTAAATTTCATCAAATACATTGAAAGTATTCAATATATTTACACTTGCTAATATGGGCTAAGGAAAAGAGGTACTGAACCCTGCACTCCCGGGCTGTGCATGGAGCCTTTGTACATCAGTGTGCCCGTGATGACGCTGGGCCTGGACGGTGCACTCTGCATCGTACCACCCAGGTCTGCTACACTGGTAGCTAGAGTACACTCTGATTCTCACCCACTGCACTTTCTCTGTGCACACTCTGGTGTCAGTGGGATCACACGTCACACGTCTTACTTTATTTTTTAATCTTCACCCAAGGATGTGTTTATTGATGAGAGAGAGATAGAAACATCAATTGGTTGCCTCCTGTACACGTGCCAACCAGGATCGAACCCACAACATAGGTATGTGCCCTGACTGGAGACCGAACCCACAGCCTTTTGCTGTACAGAAGGATGTTGCAACCAATTGAGCCTCCTGGCCAGGGCACCAAGAATTTTAAGCTTCACATTTTCCAGTGATGACTATCACCCAAAACGTTTACTTGTCAAACTGGATTACACACAGTACGGTTAACCCTTGAACAACACATTTTTGAACTCTGTGTATCCAGTTATGTGCAGACTTTTTCAATAAATATATTGAAAAAGTTTGTGGAGATTTCCTCACTACTGTGAAGCAGTCACATCAATTAAACTTAGTAGAATTCACTCTCTGTACAGGAATTTCTTTTTCACATTTTTTCATTTCTGATATCTCTTTTTTTTTCATTTCTGATATCTCATGTAAGTAATACGTATAGCATCTACAGTGTTTTGTATCATGTGAGACAATACTAATGTAGGTACTGACAAACTTCTAAGATTCATCTAATGAACAGATGACAAACTTATGGTACCGATCAATACAATACAGTATTGTAAATGTATTTTCTCTTCCCTATGATTTTCTTAACATTTTTCTTTTCTCTAGCTTAAAGAATATGGCATACATTTAATACATATAACATACAAAATATGTGTTAATCCACTGTTTGTTATTGTTAAGACTTCTGGTCAACAGCAGGCTTTCAGTAGTTACGATTTTAGGGAGTGAAAAGCTATTCTGATTTTCGACTCTGTGAGGGTCAGTGCCCTACAGCATTCAAGGGTCAAATGTACTTTCTTCAGTATTTTTTGTTGTTGTTGAAGTTTATAAAAGAGAAGAGTTCAAGGGACATTTACCTCCATTTTTTTTTTCTGTCTAGTAGATGGCAAAAGTAAGGTAGGAGGGGAGGTGGTGGACTGGACGTGTTAAAAGGGTGAAGGCAGGAACAGCATCCCTGGGTGATGGGAAAAGGTCATAATAATAATCGCTAGACCATATTAAAGGCTCATCTAAGGTTTGAGAACGTTCCTTTGTAGTAGCAATAACCTATAGTCTTGCTTACTTCCTTTCTGAAGCTCTCTAGATAAGGTGTGGGTCTAGAAAGGTTGATGGTTACACTGATCCAGTGTTTAGATTTTGCTGAGTAGATGTGATAAGCAACGTCAAGGGTGTTGAGAATATTGGCAGGAGTGGCTGAAACAATGAAACCTGTGGTCTAATAGAAAGTGGAACTAGAAAGAGGCCACAGGACAGGAATGGGGGTTGTTGTATATTTTATTTTTTATTTACAGATTTATTTCTGCTAAATGCAGGCCATACAGGAACTAATGAAAATCCATGGACAAGACCCTGTTTCATTTCAAGATGTCAAGGTTACTTTATCCTTTAATTTATATAATAACAGATAACCATTTGTATTAAGTGAAATTTTATATGAAAACAACTTATGGCCTATAAAGTACTGAACCAAATCAAGTATTTGCAATTATTTGTTCCAAAGATATTTAAGTCACTAGAAATGAAGGCCACATTTTGACTAATGATTCTTGTAGTTTGATTTTAGCATTTTCACTCTTGTGTTCTCATTGAAATCATTCCTTCATTTTTATTGAAAATTAAGGGAATCAATATGGCTTGCATCCTTTGGCAAACCATTCCAACATAAACTGAGTCTTTAACTTGGAAACTATTTAGGTCAGGGCACATGTTTAGTCTGCTACTTCAAAGGGTTTGTTTGCTTTGGTATTATTTAAAGAGACATCAGTCCTACAATATGAAAACTACCACTATTGAAACACATGCTGCTATTTAGCACTTCAGTATTGAGACTTCCCCGCAGTGAGTATCCAGCATCAATTCAGGTTCAAATTGAGTAATGTAATAAAATAACTCATTGAATTTTAACAAGTATAAGAAAAAGAGCTATTTGGTTTAATATAAATGAGATCAGTTTAAACTATGCAACAGGCAATTTAAGAACTAGTTTGTTTTAAATGGCCACCAACCTAGAAAAGGAAGTTTCACAAACATATAAAAGTTCGTACATTTACCTGAATTGTTCTAATCTTTTAAAAATGCAATTTTCCTCCTTTAATGATATTAAATACGGAGTTTTACTACAAAAGCTTAGAAAACATGTGCTAATTCCTTGTAAATATTCATACAGTACATTTCATAACATAGAAGTTCTTCCATCTGTTCAGTAAGTTTTACACAATTTCATGTCATTCCAGACGACTAATTCTTTAATACCAACCCCATTCCCATCCTAGGTCCAGAGTAAAAGGTTGGCCTCAATATTGGAAATAAATCTTTGTCATAGTCTTGGCTCTGAAGCATTTAATTTTTTACTTTGAGCTGAGTTTGCATTTAAATTAAATGAAGGCTTTGCTTTACCAACAGAAGGAAAGTAGTTAACATGCATTCAAAGAACACTGCATTAGACAGTTTAGCTATTAATTAGCTTTGTAGCTTGTGTTAGCTCAGTCTCTGAGCCTGTTTGTTCCTCAGTGAGGGATAGTTATCACCTACCTGAGGGATCTTCCAATACAATTCTGTGATTGTACATAAAGGAAACTACCTATCTGTTGAATGGAAAAGAAACTGAAATAAAAGTTTTACATAAGCTTAAGTGCTAAATTTTAAGTCACTGTGTGATAGAAATTAAGTGAATCATATATCAGATTTCATTGTATTTTTTTCTCTCTTGCAGGATGAAATCTTTGACATGGTAAAACCAAAGGATCCTTTGAGAATCTCTCTTCAGGACTTAATCAACAGTAATCAAGGAGACACAGTCACCACCATTCTGATCGATCTGAATGGCTTCTGGACTTATGAGAACAGGGAAGCCCTTGTTGCAAATGACAATGAAAATTCTGCAGACCTTGATGATACATGATCTCTCAAAGACTAGACCATATTCATTAAGTTGAATGCTATATGTAAAACCTTTGAAGCAGAATCCTTAGAAATGGTTTAAATAAAATACTTCACATGCCTATAGAACACAGCAAATGTTCTCATTATTGTAATTAATAGTTTGGAAGCAATAGTATCAAATTAGGAAGCAGTAAATTCTGGTTCCACTTAGCTCAAATAAGGCAAGTATGATCTGATGAAGGTAGAAGAGGTCCACTTAAATGTGTGTAATCTTTAGGAATAAAGGAAGTTTTCAGGGAATGTTTCTGACACTGGTCATTAAGAATTTGAATATCTGTCCCTGGCTGGTATGGCTCAATGGATTGGGTGCCAGCCTGCAAAGCAAAGGGCCACTGGTTCAAATCCCAGTCAGGGGCCATCCTGGGCTGGGTGTCCAGTGGGGGTGTGTGAGAGACAACCACTCATTGATGTTTCCATCCTTCTCTTTCCCCTCCCTTACCCTCCGAAAATAAATGAATAAAGTCTTAAAAAAAAAGAATTTGAATATCTGAAAAAGTTTAAACTGTAATGTGGTAATTTAATCTTGAGTATTCTACTAAAGTATTATGTATATCAGAGATTACAGGCTTCCCCATGCATTTCTGGGAAGTGTTTAGATATGGAAAAAAAGTTAGTATTTTACTTTAATTAAAATCGGTATAGAAAATTTGTCTAGCTTTATTAACCAGTAAGAGGGTTAACTCCATTTGTCAAGGATTGTCATGAGAGAATTAAACTCACTGTAAAGGGTCTCAGTTACACTATGTTTAGTTTGTAAGATAGGAAAGATTAGAAAAGGATAGAATATCATGAACTATGATCCAGAGGGAACAGTAAATATTAAAAGGGATGAAAGTAAGAAAAACTGAAGGAGGCTTAAAAATAAGACAAAACCATTTAATGCATTTATGGGAAATGTTTTAGTTTACATAAATAAAAATATAAAAATTTAAGGCACAGTGTATAACCATATAAACATTACAGACTAGCCACTGCTGGACAAGAAAGTAAAATTCAAGAAACACAAAACATGTGGTGGAAGTCATTATCTTTCCTCTGCTATAATTAGAAGAGTTTCTAATTTTCAGGTTACCATGTTTTAGAGCTACTGGTAAACTATAATTTACGGTGCCATTAATTACATAATCTGATAATTAGTCCCCGAAACACTAAACTGTGTAGTTTACACCCATGACTAACAAGATTACCATCACATGCCATGAACCACTACTAATCCATGTAACCAAAGATTCCTAATGAATTATCTTTCATAAATTCTTCAAATTTCAGTTAAAAAAAATGAACTTCGTGGCTAGATGTTCATGTTCATTGATAACAGAGTTCCACAGTAAGCCCAGTGTATGTGTGTGGTGAGTTTCTCTGTATTTTATATAGGTATATTTCAGTTGGAAAGTTTAACGCTGTTTAGATGGCTATCAATAACCATTAGTTTCTAAAGGCTTTTTAAATTTGTGAATAGGCTTTTAATAGCAGCAATATCTGAACTATGCTACATACTCCTTACCCACATTTAGTTATAAATCAAAATCATACAGACATAAGATTCTGAATACATATTTAAGAATACTTTCAAAATAGTTTCATACTATATTTTTGTAAGTTTGGCTAATAGCACAGTGGATAGACAGACGGTCCACCTGGGCCAGGCAAACTGTCCACTTTACTGTTGTTACTTTGAAGAAGTAAATGACAACTACCTTCATTATGTTACCACTGCACCTTGTACAGTATTTAACAGTGAGCCCCTGGTGGGGTAACTCTTCATCTGTCTCCCAATCCCAGCCCCCTCCCTGTAAGTACCTGGCCCACAGGAGGCACTGAGGGCTGAATGAGTGACATAACCAGGATGCCATGTGGATAATTATTAGGTATTGCCACTCGAGAACAAATACATTAATAAATTCATTCAATAACTTAGTATTTTTAACATTATGTTCAAAGATAGTTATTTAATTTGAATAACTACTAAAAAGACTAACGTACATGAAAAAAAGGAAACCTATTTTAATATTTGGTGTTACAAACTCAATCTTTCCATAAAATGAAGATAGTCAAGAAAATAAAATTCAAAGTGCTTTTATCCTTTTATTACAAACTCAGTGAATCATCCTTAGTATGAAATTAATGGTTAGATATATAAATTTAAGAAATAACAAAAGATCTAGGGGAAAAAAATCCTCATTTCCCTCTGAAATTAGGAACAGCTCCAATTAGCCTTAATAAGCAACTTACCAATTTTTTTTTACAAATACAGACAATCATAATAATTTAACTCTTCTTAATTGCAATTAGGGGTCTAAAATGTCCTTTATTTTTTATAAATATCATTTTAAAGCCAAAACACTAATTTGACACAGTAAAAGGATAGTACAAACATCCAAATTTCAGATCTGACTTTTGCTAGATAGAGCCTCGGGATAAAGAAACATTTTTCCCTTTCCAGGTAATAATTTAAAATATAAATAACCATCTTAAGTATTACTGAATAATGTCAAAGTTCCTGATACAAAAACCACCTTAGGGTTTGAAGTATGAGAGTCATTGCGTTCTACTGTGGAACAGGGACTGGATTTTGTTTGCTTTCTGCAATTACTTCACAATCTCCCTCCATTTCAAAATTGAGATTCACAAATGAATTGGATACCACTGTTTCTGGTTGATCTGTCTGAACAGTAGAATCAGCCTGCATCTTCTTCTGTTGGTATTGTCTTTCTGCTTCTTCAGACATCCTGTTTTCTTCTTCTTCCTCCTCCTCCTAAAAAGAGGCAACATCAAGAATCATAAGTGTCCAAATAGTATTTCTTCTCCCAGTTTTAACTGCTTTTGTGTGTGTTTTAACCAAAACAGTATCATGTCCAATTCACTTTGGACTAATTAAAATAAACTTCCTTTTTCCCTGTTCCCAAATTTAAATGAAAACCACTGTATGACATTTTAAGAAAAGTGGTGTTATTTTTAAAATAGTACAGCACTGCTTAGCTTAGATGAGACCCGAACTAACTTTGACAGGAGGAATATCTTTTCAGATTAATTTTAACCTAAAAAATCAGCTAATACTATATCACTTCAATTATAGGGTATTAATAACCCTTTCATGGTAACAGGGTGGTCTATTCACTAAATGACATAGCACAGTCTATGTCCCTATAAGCACCTGGACACAGATAAGGCGGTCTCTGTCCTCAAAAAGTTTACAATCTAAGAGAGAAGTTAAGATGTAAAAACAGCATTAAAACAGAAAGGAATAAGGACTCTAGAGATTTGGGAAGAGTACCTTCTGGTTCCAGAACTACTAAATTCATGGAGCAGGTAGCATGTGTATTGGTCCCTGCGGTGTGAGTAGATGATGCAGAATTACTGACTTGTTGGGAAGATTAATCTAGAGCTTACTCGAGAGTGAATGAGAAAGACCATTTAGAGAGGACGTTTCTTTACTCCTGATGAGGTAATGAGCTTTCTAAACAAGGTTGGTTGTGTTAAAAAACATTCATCAAACATTTTTGAAACCATATAAATATAGTCAGCTGAGCTTTCCAGATTTATCTGCAGCCACTTCCCTGTTGTACTCTGTGCATCAGTGACAACAGAGTAGTTAGTCTTGCCATTTCCCCAAACACACAATGTATCTTCATTCCTTTCTAGGTTTACCTAAATTGCCCTCAAGTGCTTGAAAAAGAATAAAAGATACTAATATTGACTTCACATTCACCAATATATACTAGGTGCTGTTCTATTACATATTAACACATTTTACATATTAACTCATTTAATCCTTCAAGCAACCTTGAGCACGGAGACCGCAACTTTCCTCATTATAAAGTCAACTGAGTAAACCAGGCCTATGCAGGTTAAGTATCTTGCCCAGGATGACAAAGTTAGGAATGGCAGAGCCAGAATTTGAACTCAGACTCTGGTTCTTGAGCCTGTACTCTTAAGTGGTAAGGCTTTCTCATAGTTTAAGTCTAAACTACTTTCACCCCCACACTAAGACTTCACTACAAACAGAACTGCCTCACATCTTTGTGCCTTAGCAACTGGCACTTACACATTTCTAGTTCTTGTAACCTTCTGTGCATTAAACCCACTCCAGTTCTTCATCCAGTCTGTGTGTCCTAAGTACAGAGACTGTTTTGTTTCCTTATCTTAAAACTGGAATAATCCAGAGAGAGGTGTGTGAAGATTAATAACAAGTATAAGACACCTCACACAGTAGCTAGCACAGTGAAGTCTAGCTTAGCTTTACAAATAGATCCCAGGGAGATTTCAGCATTAAAAATTCTAAAATGTATGCTAATTTGATAAAGCGAATGCCTCTGAAATGAAATGCCTAGTGTAAGGGAGTTGTCATTTGGGCACCAAGGGGATACATGTGTTCATGACACAACTCATCAAGTCCATAGCAAATCAAAATGAATCAAGAAAATGTAAGAAGGGCCCTGGCTGGTGTGGCTCAGTGGATCGAGCACGGGCCTGCGAACCACATGATTGCGATTTGATTCCCAGTCAGGGCACATGCCTGGGTTGCGGGCCAGTTCCCAGCAGGGGATGCACGAGAGGCAACCATACATTGATATTTCTCTCCCTCCCTTCCCCTCTAAAGATAAATAAATAAAAAAAAATAAAAAAATTATTTAAAAAAAAGAAAATGTAAGAAGGGAATATACCTCCTTCTTCATCCGGTAATACTCATCAATGGCATATTGGTATTTTGGGGTGCTGATGCCCAAAACAGATGCAATCTTCTCTCCGAGAAAGTCACACACTAAAGATACAAAAGTTAAATGGCTTACACAATTCCATAATTATTTCTTGTGCACTTTCTACATGCAAGGCACTGCAGAAATACTGAAGTTATAGTTCCTGCCCTCAGGGAGATTAAGAATATTCAGGCCATCTCTTCTGTATATAATTCCTTGACTTCCCAAGAAGCACTTATGGTGCCTAACAGGCTTCCAGTGACATTCCCAGTAATACTTACCACCAGGTATTTTAACTATTTGTTACATGTTTTATTTCTTTTTCAAAAAATGTACAGACACCAGAGCTTCAGTGACACAATCGGCTAGTACTTATACAAAAAATGTATACACGTAAGAGAGCTGGGATGCCACTGGGCTTGAGCAGAGGAATGGCTTGCGCCAAACACCCACTGCGGGCTCGCCACATGCAGGCACTGTGAATGGTTAGACGCAGGCTGAAGAACCCGACAAGCTGACAAAGCGAATCCAAAATTCAATCCAGGTCTGAGGATAAAGCTCATATTCTTTTCCTTTCACCAGACTGTCTAGCAAATACAGTCAATGTTTGTTAAGCGAATGACCACTCAAAATTAGATCTAATAAAAAGCAGAATAGAAGCTATGAGGGAGTTAAAATTGAAAGCATGGGAAAGCTTTACGATTTAAAGCCTATATTTAAAGTTACCATGATTAAGTCATAAGATGATCATTCATTTCCTTCAAATATAATTTAGCAGTATCTCAATTTAAGAAATAATATATTAATGAAATAAATGAATGATAACTACAGGATTTAGAATAAGCAGAGAATAAGAACAATATCAGTACAAAACCAAATGAGAAAATTACAATAGTTTCTAACAAAAGTTTCAAAAAAAAGTTTCACATGACAACAGAATAGGTGCTAACAGATAAAATTCATGAATATGAAAATTGTATCTAAATTAATATAGCAATTTTCAGTCCTTAAAAAAAACCCACATAACCCAAAGCTGAAGAATGTTTTAAGGTGAAGTACGAGTTAGATTAATACCTTTCAATAATAACTACCTTGAGAGTAATTAATTCCCTATTGTTTCTATCTTCGTTTCCAAAACACCCCATTTGGCAAAGCTCCTAGAGTATATTACAGTAGTCATAGAATATTCAAACAGAAAAGTAATACCTGAGAGGGTTGACGTGGCAGCACGAAGCATGTAAAACCATAAGTAGGGGCCCCAGGTAAGTTTTGCCTGCAACAAGAAGTCTGGTTAGCAACATTCATACCTAAACTCATTCTATTTATCTAGGCCAGAATTAAGACATCAGTACTTGGTGGGCATATAGAATATTCTATAGTACTACAAATAAATTACACTCCAACAAATATGTACAGCCTTTCTAGCTAGAACTCCACGAAGACATTTTACATTCACTCATATAACTACCACCACCTTAAGTCCCTGGAATAACCAAAAAAAGCAGCAGCCACTGAAATGGAGTTGGTCACAGTCTTGATTATTTAAGAGTTGGCATTTCAGATCCTTCCTTTTCCTGTCACGTTGCTTTTTTGTATTCATTGTTCACAGGCACATCAGGGAAAGCGTGCGGTTATGGACAGGGATCTTAAGAAATCATACAGATCAGCACGCTTACAGTGCAGTGGGGAAGTTAGGGTTCAGAGAAATTAAGCAGGATAAGGGCATAGCAAATGAATTTTAGTAATGGGAAAATAAGTAACCACTAAGTGGCAAGATGAGTTTCTGTTTCTTTAAGGACTAGAAAGGGATTAGGCCATATAACCCCCGACAAACTCAGTGTATTTTTCGTAGGCCACCACGGGGAGAATGCAGTCTCCACTGCACAAGTTAACCTTGGTGCTGTGAATCCACAGAATACTTTTGTGAACCCTGCCTGCCACATGGAGAACAGGTTCTATCTGTGGACGAAATTGGTAATACAAGTATGCTTCTCTGTACCAATATGAATTTTTATTTATTAAAAAAAACAGTGTACAGCCTGCAATCAATCAAAAACATGTTATTTTAATACTGGTTTGATATGCTAATATTTACAAGATCATTAAAAAGCAAATACAGAATATCTATAAGATGAAAACCATAGACCCTGGAAACAACTCTTTCTTCTTTGTTGGTGAAAGTATCTTCCTTTTCTGATATATAAAATTGATAAAGTTGTCAATTTTAATGCTATTTCCTTTTCTTCATGGTTAAGGGAGAAAACATTTAATTTTTTTATTTTTCAATTATAGTTAATATTCAATATTATTTTATATTAGTTTCGGCTATATAGCATAGAAAATCATATAATTTACAGAGCAATTTCCCCCAGTAAATCTAGTACTAACCTGACATCACACCTAGTGATTACACACTTATTAACTGTATTCCCTATGATGTACTTTATACCCCCATAATGATTTTGTAACTACCAGTTAGTACTTTTTAATCCCTTCCCCATTTTCACCCAGCCCCCAAACTACCCTCCAATTTGGCAACCAAGTTTGTTCTCTGTATCTGTGAGTTTGTTTGTTTTGTTTGTTCTTTGGTTTTTAGATTCCATATATAAATGAAATCATATGGTATTTGCCTTGATCTTTCCAACTTATTTCACTTAGCACAATACCCTCTAAGTCCATCCATGTTGTTGCAAATGGTAAGATTTCATATATCCAATCGGTTTCTGCAAAGGAAACCATCAACGAAATGAAAAGACAACTTACTGAATGGGAGTAGATNTGTATCTGTGAGTTTGTTTGTTTTGTTTGTTCTTTGGTTTTTAGATTCCATATATAAATGAAATCATATGGTATTTGCCTTGATCTTTCCAACTTATTTCACTTAGCACAATACCCTCTAAGTCCATCCATGTTGTTGCAAATGATAAGATTTCATTCTTTTTTTATGGTCAAGTAATATATTATTGTATGTATGTACCAAATCTTCTTTATCCAATCGGTTTCTGCAAAGGAAACCATCAACGAAATGAAAAGACAACTTACTGAATGGGAGTAGATATTTGCCAGTGATCCATCTCATAAGGGTTAATATCCAAAATAAATAAAGAACTTATACAACTCAACACCAATAAAACAAACAATCCAATTTAAAAATGGGCAGAGGACCTGAATAGACATTTCTGAAAGAGGACATACAAATGGCCAACAGACATATGAAAAGAAGCTAAACATCACTAATCAGCAGAGAAATGCAAATTAAAAAACACAATGAGAGGGAAATTTTTATTTCGTGATGGTTTTCAAAGTTATTTTGAGTGACCACAGACTGCCTTATCAACTTTTTTATTCAAGCGAATTAAAAAAAATAAAGTTGTATCATATATATATATATATATATATATATATATATGAATATCTATTAAGACTGGGAAAGATGTGCTAAAGCAAAGCAGAGAGCAGAAAATGTAAAATACCACATTCCCATGAAAAGCAGTTATGGCAACTGCTATGATAATATTCCTGAAAAAGAAACACAAGTAATGTAGTTCCTTAGTCTCTATTTATGCTAGAATGAATATCCTAGCAAACAAATTCAATTAGGAAGATACTTTATATTTCTGACTCCCTGATTCTTCTACTATATCTTCTATATTTAGAGCGGTAGGTATCTCTTATGTGGGGATAAAGCTATTTTAGGGGCTCTGTTTAAGACATTGATCTTGGTGTTTACCTTACAATTTTAACAGCAAATGAACAGTGCAAAAATACAGGCAATGGAACAAATTCTGTAACACATGGGAAATGACAGGGCCAAGAAAGTATGAAAAGTATAAATAAGAACTAAATATAGCCCTAGGTGGTGTAGCTCAGTGGATTGAGGGTGGGCCGCAAACCAGAGGATTGCGGTTCCATTCCCAGTCAGGGCACATGCCTGGGTTGCAGGCCAGTTCCCAGCAGGGGACACACCAGAGGCAACCATACATTGATATTTCTCTCCCTCTCTCCTTCCCTTCCCCTCTGAAGATAAATAAATAAAATTTTTAAAAAATAACTAAATATAGAAAAGGAATAAGCATGCTTTTGGAGGAAAGCATATATTTCTCAGTGGTCCAATTCTCCTGAGGTTGTTTTTTACAGAGAATAACTGCTAATATCCAGGCTGTGACTACAGAAGAGCCACACTTGCTCCAGAGCTGAGGAATCAGATAAGGATTCCTGAGTAACATCCATCATTATCACAATTATACAGAATATATTTTCAGGGTCCTTTGTGTAGATACTGACCTTGCTGAATCAAGAGGACTGGTAGCTCAGGAGCCTACAGGAGAACCCTGGGGCAGCTGCCAGCATCACTACCACTGCCACCATCCCAGTATCAGGGGAACTGGGACAGGATCTTGGGTCTTCAAGATTCCCAGTTTATGGGGCAAACTCAAGTTGATTCATTTTCTTCACCTCCAAAAATTTAGGTATTTATTATTCCTGAATAATTAAGTATCCATCACTCTCTTCCTTAATAGGGAATTATTCAGACTTGCTACTTTGTTTTTGAACAAATTATGTTTAGATTATAAAATACCTACTTATTTTAGAACACTTAGGAAATGCAAGTATAAAAAATGTTGTCACCCATTTTTCAACTACCTATAATTATGATTAAAATATCTTAGTAATTTTCTCCATCTTTTCCTGAGCATACATGTATTTTAAAACATTGTCCTTTCCCTATCCTGCTGTTTTCCAATTTACTATAATAAAATATTAAGCCCATTTCCCAAATGCTTAAATTCCCAAAGTGGAATAAAAAGGCCAAAAATATAATCATTTGAAAAGCTTTTTCTTCAGGCCACAAAACTTTACACCAAAAAATTTACCAATGAATACTCAGCAGCAATTCATAAGATGTCCATTTCCTAGTACCCTTGCCCCACAGGATACTGTCCTTTTCCTTTTTAAAAATTTGACGTGTGAGGCCCTGGCTGAGTGACTCAGTTGGTTAGAGGATTGTCCCAGTACACCAGTGTTGGGAGTTTGATACCCAGTCAGGGCACAAACAAGAAGCAATCAATGAATGCATAAATAAGTGGAACAACAAATTGTTGTCTTCCCCCTTCTCTGTCTCTCCCTCAAATCAATAAAAAAAAATTGACAGGTGAAACATGAGGCTAGGTAGTTCTGAGTTCTTACTATATTACAAAAGGCATCACCCCATTTATATAGATTAATAATTATATGCATAACCAATTTTTAAAAATGTTTTAATTGAATTTATTGGGGTGACTGGTTAATAAAATTATATAGGTTTCAGGTGTACAATTCTATAACACATCATCTGCACACTGTAATGTGTGTTCACTTCCCCACGTCAAGTCTCCTTCCATCGGGACTTATCCCCCTTACATGCTCTCCCCCATCCCCCTTTCCCGGGGCAATCACCATACTGTCGTCATCTGTGTTTATGAGTTTTGGTGACTTTTTTTTTGCTTGATCCCTTCACTTTTTTTAATCCAGCCCCACAATTCCCCTCCCCTGATAGCTGTCAGTCTGTTCTATATCAAATTATATGTATATATACTTATATACATATATATACACATTTGAGTAACTTAATCAAAACTAAATCAAAGTTTAAAGGAATTATAAAAATATGTTTATTTTTAAGGCACATCTAAGGTAAAATCTAAAGGAAAGAATTAACACAAATTGGAAAAAAAAATCTAGGTCTCCATTTCTTATTTTTTATCAAGTACGGCAGGAGTATTATTTCTAAATCTTTATTTTAAATGTCAGGGTTTTTTTAAATTGGGTCTGTTTTTTACAGATTTAAATAGCTATATAAATAAATCTATAAATAGATTTACAGATTTATTATTTATATAATAAATAGATTTATTTATATAATAAATCCATTATACAAATATAGGACATGATCTTCAAAATTCCTTTGTCCTACCAGATTTATGATACATTAAAAGCAAACAGAAAATGGAATACCTGCTCTTCACATCAAGTAAAGGCAGAGCTGTCTTCGGTTATTAACACCTTTTAGGATGGCTACTGTCAAAACAGACAGACAAGTGTTGGTGAGGATGTGGACAAACTGAAGCCCTTGTGCACTGTTGGTGGGAGTGTAAAGTGGTGCAGCCATTAAGGAAAATAGTATAGATGTCTCTCAAAAAATTAAAAATAGAAATATCAAATTCTGCTCAAGATGGTGGCACAGGCAGACACCGCTCTCCTCTTTGCACAACCACATCAAAATTATAACTAAAATATGGTACAACTACCACTCAGACCCGTCAGAAACTGAGTTGAGTAGAAGTCTGACAACTAAGGAATTAAGAAACCACATGCATCCAGACTGATAGGAGGGGCACAGAAGCTGAACAGGCTGCTCCTACACCCACATATGATGGATAAAAATTCAGGAGTGACATCTCGGGAGTGAGAGTCCCAGCCCGATACCAGGCCGCACAGCTCATTTTCTAGTGCCAGGAAGATTAAGTTCCCACAACTTAATCTTTGGGCTGCAAAAACCAATGGGAATTAAGTCAGTAGAAGTCCCAAGTAGCCCAGACACAGACTTACTCAGACTCACTGCCTCTGAGCTGCAGCACCATAGTAACAGTTTGGAAGGCACCAGTGGCATATGGTGAGGAAATGAAGTGTCTGGCATGAGGCGGGACCTGGGGGACAGTTTTTTCGCAGACAGAAAAGTGAGCAGAGGCTCTTGTCCTTTGCTGAGCCCTCTGCCCACAGAGGGCAGCTAGCAGGCAGGTGCCATATCTAAGACTCCAGCAACCTGGCTAACACAATTTGCCTTGAATCTGAGATGCCTTGAAATTCTGTTGCACCCAATTTACAGGCTTAACCAAGCTGAATTAACGGCTGGTCTTGGCTCATGCTTCACAACTTCCTAAATCCTATCAAACAAATAACAGGTGGCTTCACTAAGCCGCAGACCCAGCACTAGCAGCAGCCAGCTTAGATCCACAGCTTGGCTTTGCCAGGGAATCTCCAAGCCCAGGACAAGTAGCAGCCATCTCAGATTGCTTTATAGCTCAGGCAGGGTGGCCTCAGGCAGAGCACAGGTGGGAGCTGACCTTGGCCTGCACCACCTGGAAAACCTCAGGGTCAGCGCACCCAGTGGACAGCTACAGACTACATCATAACACCGCCACCCTGCCCCTGCATAGCTGATCCTTCATGAAGTGTGGAGGCTGGTGGTCAGTGGTCAAGCCAATCCTTGCAGCTGACTGGTTTGGGTAAACCCCTCCCATTGATCTGCCAACAGCAACCAAGGCTCAAATACAAGAGGAGGGTGTACTCAGCCCACACAAAGGAAGCAGCACATTGAGTACCCAAGCTAGTGATAGACAGGTAGTGCCACTGGACCCTACAGGACACCTACTAC
This sequence comes from Sturnira hondurensis, assembly GCF_014824575.4. Taxonomy (NCBI): domain Eukaryota; kingdom Metazoa; phylum Chordata; class Mammalia; order Chiroptera; family Phyllostomidae; genus Sturnira; species Sturnira hondurensis. The sequence goes on from NW_028081579.1 coordinate 5,043,703, forward strand.
ATGAGGCCATACTACCAAGACATGGAGTCAAAGCAGTTCTAGGTACCTAACACATAGAAAGAAACACAGGGAGGCTGCCAAAATGAGGAGACAAAGAAACATGGTCCAAATGAAAGAACAGATCAAAACTCCAGGAAAAGAGCTAAACAAAATGGAGATAAGCAATCTTTCAGATGCAGAGTTCAAAACACTGGTTATAAGGATGCTCAAGGAACATAGTGAGAAAATCAGCAGCATAAAAAAGATCCAGTGAGAAATGAAGGATACACTAACTGAAATAAAGAACTATTTATAAGGAAACAACCATAGAGTGGATGAAGCCAAGATCCAAATCAATGATTTGGAACACAAGGAAGAAAAAAACAACCAATCAGAACCAGAAGAACAAAGAATCAAAAAAAAAAAAACCCAATGAGGATAGTATAAGCAGCCTCTGGGACAGCTTGAAACATTCCAACATGTGTATCATAGGGGTGCCGGAACAAGAAGAGAAAGAGCAAGAAACTATAAATCTATTTGAAAAAAGAAAAAAAAACCCGCTCTAATTTGGCAAAGAAAATAGAAATGCAAGTCCAGGGTGCACAGAGCCCCAAACAAGACAGATGCAAAGAGGCCCACTCCTTAAGAACCATCATAATTAAAATGCCAAAGGCTAAAGATCAAGAGAGAATCTTAAAAGCAGCAAGAGAAAAGAAGTTAGTTACCTACAGGAGGAGATCTCATAAGACTGTCAGCTGATTTCTCAAAAGCAACTTTGCTTTTGAGAAGGGATTGGCAAGAAATATTCAAAGTCATGAAGAGCAGAGAGCTACAGCCAATATTGCTCTACTCAGCAAAGCTATCATCTAAAATCAAAGGGCATATAAGAGCTTCCCAGATAAGAAAAAAAAAAGAAGTCCATCATCACAAAACCATTATTATATGAAATGTTAAAGGGACTTATTTAAGAAAAAGAAGATCAAAACTATGAACAACAAAATGGCAAAAAACACAAATCTATCAACAATTGAATCTAAAAAATAAACTAAGCAAACCAGAAGAACAGAGGCAGAATCATGGTTACAGCGAGCATTTTGTTGGTTCCCAGATGGGAGGGGGTTGTGGGGGAATGGGTGAAGAGGTGAGGGGATTAAGAAGTACAGATAGGTAGTTATAGAATAGCCATGGGATGTAAAGTACAGTATAGGAAAGGGAGTAGCCAAAGAAATTATACACATGACCCATGGGCATGAACAACAGTGGGGGACTGGCTGAGGATGTGAGGGGTCCTGGATGGGGGGGGGCAATCAGGCCAACTGTAATAGCATAATGATTAAAATATAATTTGAAAAAGAAGAAATACCATATAACCCAGCAATCCCACTGCTGGGTTTTATCAAAAAGAAAATCAGGATATCAAAGTATTTCCATGCCCATTTTTATTGTAGCATTATTCACAGTAGCCAAAATGTCAAAACAACCTAAATGTCCACTGACTAATGAGTGGATAAAGACTATGTGGTATACACATACATGGAATATTATTTAGCCTTTAAGAAAGGAAGCCTGCCATATGCAACAACAGATGAACCTTCAGAACATTATGCTTGAAAAACAATTAAAATAAAATAAAATAAGAACACTATGCTAAGTAAAATAAACCAGTCACAGAAGAACAAATACTGCTTGAGTCCACCTACATGAGGTATCTAAAATAACCCAACACATAGAAACAGAGAGTAGAACAGTGGTTGCCAGAAATCGTGGAAAGGAGGGAAATGGGAGTTGATATTCAATGGGTATAACGTTTTAGTTATACCGGATGATTGAGTTCTATTGTTAACTACTATAGATAGTTAATAATACTATACTGTACACTTAAAACTGCTTAAAGGGTAGGTCTCATGTTAAGTATTTTCATCACAATTTTTTAGTATTTTTTAAGTTGATTTGAGAGGGGTAGGGAGAGAGAGAGAAACACTGATTTGTTGTTGCACTTGTTTATGTACTCATTGGTTGATTCCTGTATGTGCACCGACCAGGGATTGAACTGGCAACCTTGCTGTATCAGAACAATTCTAACTTTCAGCTAGCCAGCCAGGGCTTTATCACATTTTTTTTAAACCAATAAATGTTGTAAGAAAAGTGTAAGAGAGGGAAACACACTTTATAGGTAAATTTCTTGAAATCCAATATGTAATTAAATTCTGCCTAAGATTTTTTAAATGTTGAATATTCAAGTGGTAACTTTCTAATGGCATTTAAGATGTCCTTATTTTGTAAGAAAAAAAAGTTTTTAAGTTATATAGGTGGACTTCCGGCCAAGATGAGGCATAGGTAGACACACTGTGCCTCCTCACACAACCAAAAGAAGGACAACAATTTAAAAACAAAAAACAAAAAACAACCAGAACTGACAGAAAATCCAACTGTATAAAAGTCCAACAACCAAGGAGTTAAAGAAGAAACATTCATTCAGACTGGTAGGAGGGGTGGAGTCGGGCAGCCTGGGCAAACAGAACTTGCAGCAAGGCAGCGGCTGGCAAAGGGGTGCTCCCACATTTGTATATAGACAAACCAGGCGAAACAAAGGCAGAGCTGGGCAGACCGCCCAACCCAGGGTCCCAGTACAGGGAAATAAAGCCTCAAACCACTGATCGAAAACACCTGTGGGGGTTGACACGGCAAAGGGAGACACTCCCAATCTCACAGGAAAGTTCAATTCATTGGAGAGACCCACAGGGTGCTATAAGGTACACAAGAATCAGCACCAGAAGAGCCCAATTTGCTTGTGGAAAAGCAGGGGAAGTGACTGAAATCCAGCAGAGAGCAGAGCAAGCTCCATTGTTCCCTCTTGGATCCCTCCCCCACATACAGCATCACAACACAGCAACTGGGTTGCCCCGCCCTGGTGAACACCTAAGGCTCCGCCCCTCACTATGTAAGGGGTGTGTCAAGACAAAAAAAGAAAAGAACAGATCAAAGCTCCAGAAAAAATGCAACTAAGGAACGAAGAGATAGCCAACCTATCAGATGCACAGTTCAAAACACTGGAAATCAGGATGCTCATAGAACTGGTTGAATTTGGTCGCAAATCAGATGAAAAAAATGAAGGCTACGCTAAGTGAAATAAAGGAAAATGTACAGGGAACCAATAGTGATGGGAAGGAAACTGGGACTCAAATCAATGGTGTGGACCAGAAGGAAGAACAAAATGACCAAACAGAAAAGGATGAAGAAACAAGAATTCAAAAAATGAGGAGAGGCTTAGGAACCTCCAGGACATCTTTAAACATTCCTCCAACATCCGAAATATAGAGGTACCAGAAGGAGAAGAGGAGGAGCAACAAGTAGAAAACTTATTTGAACAAATAATAAAGGAGAACTTCCCCAATCTGGCGTAAACAATATTAACATATGCATGCATAATAAACCAGATGAAGACATGAAGTTTAGGCAGCAATAAAAAATACTAAAAATAAGTAAATTGTACCTCTTTCAATAAATGATTTAAGTAACTGCTATTATTTTGTTTTGGTTAACTTAGTAAACATGGATAGTCCTATTTGCTAATTATAAATTTTTTATGATCGCTTCTTAGCCTTTTGGCCAAGATCAAGTAAAAATTCTTTATGAACTGCACTAGATTTTTTTTGTAATAATTTTATTTGGAAGTCAAGTAAAAGTCGGCTTCAGACTGAGCTTACAATGTAAGTTTCCTACTGGCAATGTAATGTTTCCTACTGGCTACTTATATTACACTATATTGTGTTTATGTTATATCACATTAATATATAATAACAGCTCCTGTTTGTCTAAAAAATCACTGTACTCAGAGGGCGGAAGGATGTATGCTGATGGAATAAGACTTGACCTGGGGCAGTGAAGACAGAATGCAATGTACAGAGATAATCACAGAATTTTCCCCCTGTAACCTATATAATCTTGTTAACCAATGTCACCCCAATAAATTCAATAAAAAAATAAAAATCACTGTACTCTAGAAGAAATGAACTACTACCAAGGGAAACACAACTTAAAACTTCAGAAGGAGTATTTCAAGAATGGAGCCATCCAACAACTTAATTTCATAAAGTCTAAAATGAATCTTGAGTCAGAACTACAGGGAACTTTTTAAAATTAGTCATGGGGTTTTCAAATACCAATAGAGTTCTAAAATCACCTCCAGTAAGATGGAGTCATCATCTTTCTCATGGCACCTATTATATTTGCTTTGTTAACTCACACTACCTTACATGCATATGGTTGTTAGTAACATTTAATGAGTTTCCATATGTATCATCTCATTTAATGTTCAAAAACAACTCTGCATATAGATGAGGCAAATGTTATCTTTTTTGAAATAATCATGGAACCTGAAGTGCAGTGGGAGTAAGGTTTTTGACAAAGTGATGTGACTACCACACAATTGAGTCCATACCAAGTTTCTGACTTACATTGCTTCCCAGTGAAGGAAATACCAGGCAGGTTTCTTATCACCCAGGGACCAGTCAGTTTAAGCCTAAGATTTCAAATAAATTCTATTGGCAACATACTATAAATAAGGTAATTAAAGAGTTTAAGAGTGGATATAGACTTCTAGCATAACAGCATGAGACTCCCAGGTGAAACTGGTTCAATGTATTGAAAACATACTTTTAAAACCTCTAAAAATGACCCTAAAGGCATATGGCAAATAAAGAAACCTCTATTTAAGAAAATGTGTGGCCCTGACTGGTGTGGCTCAGTGAACTGGGTGCTGTCCCACAAACCAAAAGGTCGCTGGTTTGATTCCTGGCCAGGACACATGCTTGGGTTGTGGGCCAGGTTCCCAGTGAGGGGCATGCAAGAGGCAGCCAATCAATGTTTCTCTCACACATAGATGTTTCTCTCCCTCTCTTCCTCCCTCCTTTCCCCTCTCTCAAAAAATAAATAAATAAATTCTTTAAGAAAAAGAAAATACATGAAAATTGGGTAAGAAAAGTGAGAGCCCACGGTACCTGGACCAAGACCACTCTCTCATTGCATTCCCAGCAAAGTGAGGTGGAAACAACTATAGAATGGTACAGCCAAGGACACAGAGCTTTGTCTAGCCCAGCTTCCAATGGGAGGGCTTTCTTCCTGGGAGAAACAGAACACCAATCAGCATTTCTTATCCTGCCCACAGACTGCCTATTAAGTTGCAAATGAGTGCAGGTGACAAGTGGGGGCTTCCTTCATTCATCAGCCACCACTCACAAAATAGAGGCTCTACCTTGAGCACAGTGTCACTGAGCATACTGGGGCACTAATCACCCTTACTCCAGTTCCCAGGGAAGTGCTTCCACGAAAAAGAGGCAATCCAAGAAGACCTAAGGCTACTGCCCCCCACCTCCACCAAGTGCTCAGCTCCTAAAGTAGGAGTGTCACCCAGAGAGAAATGCACCACTGTCCCTATTCCCCAACTACAAAGTTCTAAGTAAGAGATGTTAACCAGGGGGTAAAGTACAACATAAAATATAGCTCCTGCCCTGGCTCGTGTGGCTTAGTGGATTGAGTGGCAGCCTGTGAACCAAAGGGTTGCTGGTTTGGTTCCCAGTCAGGGCACATACGTGGGTTGTAGGCCAGGTCCCCAGTGGGGGTATTTGAGAGACAACCACATATTAATGTTTCTCCCCCTCTCTTTCTCCCTCCCCTCTCCTCTCTCTGAAGATAAATAAGTAAAATCTTTTTTAAAAAATAAATTAATTAAAAAATATAGCTCCTAATATCTTTCCAAATGCCCTGACTTCATTTGCAACACAGGTGGAGAAGTTCAAGACTAAGTTACTCTCAAAAATCAGTGGAGACTGTGGCAAATGGTGACTGTCAAGAAAATCTTATATTCTATGAAGACACAGACTAAACTATAGGCCTAATTTGTAGCAGAGAACAGAGGATGGGGAGGAGATAACTACTTCACAAAAATAATCCAGAAGTTGATAAGCAAATCAAATGACCAAATAACAATATCAAGACCCTGGGGAGCTGGCAGTCAGGGAGAAGGAAGGGGGCAGTATTCAGAGTTGCTACAAAATATTATCTAAAGTGTCCAGTTTCCAACAACAAATTGAAAGACATGCAAAGAAAAAGAAAAGTAGGCACCAAACACAGGGAAAAAAGCAGGCAAGAGCAACTACTTGTGAAAATGACCTGATGTTAGATTTAACGGAAAAATACTTCAAAGTAGCCTTTATAAGTACACATTCAAAGAACTGAGGAATCCATAATTAAAGAAATAAAGGTATGACAATGTTTCATCAAATAGAGACTATCAATAAAAAATAGAAATTATAATGGAAATTCTGAAGTTTATTGAAAAGTATAACTAAAATGAAAAATTCAAGAGGAGCTCAACAAAAATGGACAGAAATGAAGGGAACAGATAGATAATAGATAACAGATAATTCAACAATAGATATAGATAATTCAACAATAACAGTAGGAAGCTTCAGTACCCCATTTTCAATAATGAACAGGACAACTAGGCAGAAGACCAACAAGGAAAAAGAGGACTTTTACAACACTATAAACCACCAACACCTCAGACATCTACAGAATACTTCACCTAACAAGAGAATAAAGCATGTTCTTCTCAAGTACATACCTCCAAGACAGACCATAAGTTAGGCCATAAAACAAATCTCAATAAAATTTAAAAGTTAGAAATAATATAAAGTATGTTCTCCAACCACAATGGAGTAAAATTAGAAATCAGTAACAGAAAAAAAATGTGGGAAACACATAAATAAATAATATACTCTTAAATAACCAAAAGTTCAAAGAAAAAAATCAAAAGGAAAAAGAGAAAATGCTTTGAGAGAAATGAAAAAATATATTTTTCATATATATGATACATATATTCATATATATGAAATATTTATATTTTACACCAGCCAGAGCAATGTCTTTCCTTTAAATTACTTTGCAGGTACTAGTTATTTTTATCTGTACACATTTGTGTATATATATGTGTGTGTTTAAAAAGTTATTGTCTCACCCTGGATGGTGTGGTTCAGTGGACTGAGTGCTGGCCCATGAACCAAAGGATCCCAGGTTTGATCCAGTCAGGGCACATGCCTGGGTTGCAGGTCAGGTCTCCAGCTGGGGGTGTGCAAGAGGCAATTCATCGATATATCTCTCACACATCGCCCTTTCTCCCTCCCTTCCCCTCTGTAAAAATAAAATCTTTTTAAAAAATTTAAAAAGATACTTATTCCAACAGTCCTTTCATTGCATTAAGCACCTCTGCAATATTCTGCATGCATTTCGAATTGCCTTCAGAGTATACTGCACATTCTTTTTTTAAAAAATATTTTATTTATTTATCTTTAGAGGTGAAGGGAAGGAGCGAGGGAGAGAAATATCAATGGATGGTTGCCTCTAGTGTGCCCCCTGCTGGGAACTGGCCTGCAACCCAGGCATGTGCCCTGACTGGGAATCGAAGGCTCGCAATCCTTTGGTTCCCAGGCCCGTGCTCAATCCACTGAGCCACACCAGCCAGGGCACATTCTTTTGAATATTTTCTATAGTACAGAAAGTAGATCTGATTTCTTTTTAGTACTGAAATTTATTTGGAACCAAATGTGATGAAAAACTAGGAATCACATTTTAAAAATCAGATATAAATTAGTAATTCCCTATACTGCTACTTTGCTTTATTTTCTTCATAGCACTTTCCACAGTCTGATAATTATACTATATATTTGTTTACTACCTGTTTGTCCACTAGCATATAAGAGCAGAAATGTACATTGCCCATTACTATAATCACCAGTGACTAAAACAGTACCTATTAAAAAGTGAGTAAATATTTTATCAACTGTACTCTTAAAATGACTACTGAGAGGGTAGTACTGCTTTATTTTTATTTTTCTAAAAAGATTTTATTTATTTATCTTTAGAGGGGAAAGGAAGGCAAGAGGGAGAGAAATATCAATGTATGGTTGCCCCTCTTGCATCCCCTGCTGGGAACTGGCCTGCAACCCAGGCATGTGCCCTGACTGGGAACCGAACCATGATCCTTTAATTTGTAGGCCCGCGCTCAATCCACTGAGCTACACCAGCCAGGGCGTGCTTTTTTTAAAATATAGCTAGTCTTATAATTTTATAGTCACATCTTTCATAACTTAGAAATTCTCAAATTTAGCTGGTGAAGCACATACAATTAAGAACTGCACACACCTATTTCTAATTAAAACTTGAGGCAATACAAAAAAAAAGAACTGACAACTCCTAGGTTTTGGATGGAAACTATCATGCTAATACAATCCTTAATTCAAAGGGACTGAAGGTCAAGCACTCTAGTAAGATAATTTTTTTTTTTAGAGAGAAGGGAAGGGAGGGAGAAAGAGAGGGAAAGAAACATCCATCAGTTACCTCTCATACCTGCCCCAACAAGGGACTCCCAACTTAGGTGCCCTGACTAAGAATCAAACCAACCAAGTGACCATGCAATTAGAGGGACGACACCCAACCAAGTGAGCCACACCAGTCTGGGCTAGTGAGATAAACCTTAAAAAAACCTAGCCACACCCTGGCTGGCGTAGCTCAGTGGATTGAGCATGAGCCTGTGAACCAGACGATCGAGGTTCAATTCCCAGTCAGGGCACATGCCTGGGTTGCAGGCCAGTTCCCGGCAGGGGCCAATTCCCAGCAGGGGATGCAGGAGAAGCAACCATACATTGATGTTTCTCTTCCTCTCTCCTTCCCTTCGCCTCTAAAGATAAATAAATAAAATATTTTAAAAAAAAAAACCTATCCACGTTTCCAAAGCACTCTGACACTTAAACTATTTAAACTATTTCAGCTTCCAGTTAAGATGGCGGTATAGGTAAATGCAGTACTCACCTCCTCCCACAGCCACATCAAAATTACAGCTAAACTAGAGAACAACCATCATTCAGAACCAACAGAAATCTAGATGAATGGAAGTCCTACAACTAAAGATTTAAAGGAGAAACCACATAAGGGATTGGTAAGGGGCAGAGACTAAGAACAGGCTAGTCCCACAGCCATGTGTGGCAAATAAAAATTGGGAGGGATATCTCAGCTGCAAAGAATCCCCCCCTAAGGATTGCAGCCTCACAGCAGGACCCCAGCCCAGTGAGGCTGTGGAGATGGGTAGAAAAGGTAAAGGGATTAAGAATATAAATTGGCTGTTACAGAATAGTCATGGGGATGTAAAGTACAGTACAGGAAATATAGTCAATAATATTCTAATAACTATGTATGGTATCAGATGGGTATGAAATTTATCGGGATGATCACTTAGTCAGTTATATAATGTCTAATCACTGAAGTGTACACCTGAAACTAATTAATATTGTATGTCAACTATAACTGAAAAAAAACGATTCAAACAAAAATTATTTCAGGCTACTGAAACGCAGGAAATAACTCCACCCACATCATATAAAAATACTATCTCCACCCTAGCCAGTTGGTTCAGTTGGTTGGAGCATCATCCTATACACCAAAAGGTAGTGGGTTCAATTCCTCGGCACATACCTATACGGCACATACAGGAAGCAACCAATTATTTTCCCTCTCTTATGATGTTCCTTTTTCTTTCTCTCTCTCCTCCCCTACCCCCCTCCTCCTCTAAAATCAATGAAAATATCCTCAGGTGAGGATTTTTAAAAAATACTATTTCCAACCAAAATCATAATGCATAATTCTATAATCAGATTATAGTTGATTAAAACCTCAAAAGACCCCTTCCATTTAATGTTTATGGGGAAACAAATCAATCTAAACAATACGCACTGACAAAAAGACCACCAGCATCAAACCCACCGGATCAATGGTAGGCAAAACATCTTTCTTTTCCAGGCCATCCACTTCATCTTCGTCTGTGCTGTACTCTTCCATTGTTTCACCACTGACAAAATGAATGACTCTCCTTGGGACTTTCTTCTTTTTTCCGATGACTCCCAGTTCCACATTTTCAAAGCCTCTTTCATGACTCATCTAATGTCATAATAAATTAAGAAAATAAGAGTTTCAAGTGAGATTTTCATTCACACGACCAAAAAACTTCCAGGCTGCTTTATTTTAGGGAATAAAGAAACATAAACCAATCCGTAAACAGTTAAAAAATAATAAAACAGGCCATACACACACAAAAACATTAACAGCATCTAAGAAGAGTTTAATGAATAATAAAGCAATCATCTGCATACTTGCTACATAGCCTATGTGATTCTAATTACATGCAAATTTCACTTCTAGGTAAATGGTAATTTTACCTGGTAAATGTGGCCATGTGCCAAACTCAAAGTAAGCGCATACTGTGGGAGAGGATGAAAAAACTTTTTTCCCCTGTCATTTTGCCTCAAGTTTAAACTCCTAAGAGAGACTCCAATGAATCTTTCTCTTTTAAGACTATATATTTATTTATTTAAGAAAGAGGGGAAAGGAAGGAGAAAGAGAGGAAGAGAAACACGTGCAAGAGAAACAGACTGGCTGCTTATCTCACGCCGTTAACTAAGGACCTGGCATGTGCTCAGCCCCAGAACTGAACTGGTGACCTTTTAGTCCATAGGCCGGTGCTCAATCCACTGAGCCACACCATCCAGGGTTCCACTGAATCTTCTTACATGAAAATTCTGAGAAGGCACAATACAAATAATTGTGAAAAAAAATATCTGGCAAGAGTGAAATGGGGGAGGATGTACATACAGGTAAGAGAGTGGTCAGGGGGCCTTTTTATTCATTTTTGTATTTTGTTGTTTGTTTTGCTTTTGTGATGAGAATGTGTTCATGTTTACTGGTACAATTTAAAAACTAAACCAAAGCAACACGATACAGGACTATAGGACTGTCATGATTAGAATCCACAGCAGTGGAATTCTCTAGGATAGTCCAGAGTTTAAAAATTTTGTCCTCTATAAAGATTCTTACACTTGTAAATATGACCAAACATAATTTAAATCCAAAGTTCTTTGAACTATGTTTGCAAAGATGGAATTGTACTGATAAAAATTAGTGGACTAGAATTGCCCAGTTATCTAAGTATAAGTAACTTCATTCTTATGCATTGTTCCTCTTAATCCTCTAGGACCTTCTTAAAAAAGAGATGTGGTTCTTCTCTGCTCTTCGCTTCCCAAAGGTTAAGTTTAGTCATTAGCCAGGATTTGAATCCAGATGTATCTAACCCAAAAAACAGAGGGGTTCATTGTTCCATTACACACGTGGTCACCACTGCCAGCAACTGTACCTGCTGTATAGCAAACTGAGATCATGAAAACCTTGATAGCTTGAGCTAACCATGGATTAACTGAAAAAAACAAAAACAACAATTTTCCCTAGCCTGTCCTAAGGGTTCAAACAAATCCCAGCCCTTAATAAATGAAGACCAGCCCTGGCTGGTGTAGCTTAGTGGACTGAGCGCAGGCCTGCGAACCCCACGATGGCAGTTCGATTCCCAGTCAGGGCACATGCCTGGGTTGCAGGCCAGTTCCCAGCAGGGGACTCACGGGAGGCAACCATATATTGATATTTCTCTCCTTCTCTCCTTCCCTTCCCCTCTAAGGATAAATAAAGATAATAAAATCTTTAAAAAATAAAATAAATGAAGACCAGGCCATTTATTGTGTCCATTAACAAAATGGACAACATATGGCCCATCCAGGCCACCTTACTTCTATTCCCAATGCCAGGCCACAGTAAGCCATTCCTACTCAATTTTATTTTACCCCTTGACATAAGATTTGGTTCATGGTTGTCTTGATATCAAAGTCTCCTTTTGGACCTGCTTATAGGCAAGGGGAAGTTGGAAGAGCTACTTTAGATCCCCAGTTATCATATAAATGGATGGATCTGATTCCAAAGCAACAGTCCCAGTCAGTGAAGAGAGCTGAGACCTTTCACGTCATGTCGCCATGCTCAATTCAACCCCCAACCCGTGCCCATCAGAGCAGAAGAAGCTTCTCACGGCTCCACATGCAATCTCTTATTTGTTCAACTACTTCATCTTCCTTAGACAACTTTAATAAATCAAAGCACTCTATCTGGGTCTTAAGAACTAGTATAAACTTAGCTACTATCTCTGTTAACTCTGACTTTTGGTTATATTCTTTCCAAAAAGTTTAAAAAAAAAACTACAAAAGGAAAGGCTAAAACACGATTCATATTTTTCATTACATTAACAGTTGAATATAAACAGAACTTTGAGCGATATTCTCTCTGTATAATATGCAACTAAAATGACATTTTTTAAGTTTTTTTATTTATTTATCTTTAGAGGGGAAGGGAGGAGAGAAGGAGAGAAATATCAATGTATGGTTGCCTCTCGTGAGTCCCCTGCTGGGAACTAGCCTGCAACCCAGGCATGTGCCCTGACTGGGAATCGAAACGTGATTGTGGGGTTCGCAGGCCTGCGCTCAATCCACTGAGCTACACCAGCCAGGGCCTAAAATGACATTTTATTTGCTCTAATCATTAGTCTTTGATTACTCTTTTGCAACTAAAATGACATTTTATTTGCTCCAATCATTGCTCTTTTGTTCTTTACATTTCATATAAAGATTTTTATTAAAGAGACTGAAGGGCTTTTTAAAATTTAATATTAATTCTTGATATAGAAAACCAAGTTTTATCATCTTAAGCAGGACTGAACAAACTTCTGTAAAGGTCAGAAAGTAAATATTTTAGGCTTTGCAGCTATAGCCTCTGTCATAAATACTGAACTCTGCAAAAGCAGCCACAAACAGTCCATACCAAATGGACATGGCTTTGTTCCAATAAAACTTTATGTAAACCGACCTGGCTGGTATTGTTCAGTGGGTTGAGTGCCAGCCTGTAAACCGAAAGGTTGCCAGTTCAATTCCCAGTCAGAGCACATGCCTGGGTTGCAGGCCAGGCACCGCGCTGAGGGCGTGCAAGAAGCAACTAATCAATGTTTCTTACACACATTGAAGTTTCTCTCTCCTTCCCTTCCCCTCTCTCTAAAAAAAAAAAAGAATCTTAAAAAAAAAACTTTATGTAAACTGATAGTTGGTAGGATCTGGCCCATAGCCTATAATCTGTCAACCTCTCACATGATGAAACCAGATTGGCAAATTTTTAAAAATTGTGAAACACCTGTCTGGTGTAGCTCAGTGGATTGAGCACAGGCTTCAAACCAAAGGGTTGCCCGTTGATTCCCAGTCAGGGCACGTGCCTGGGTTGCAGGCCAGGTTCCCAGTGGGGGCCACATGGGAGACAACCACACATTGATATTTCTCTCTCTCTTTCTCCCTTCCTTCCCCTCTCTCTAAAAATAAATAAATAAAATCTAAAAAAATAAAAATGTTGTGAAACAATCCATGACACGTGACTCCAACCTCTACTTGGGGGTGGGGGTAGGTAGGTATGAGAGTCAATTAAGGGAGGTGTGGATAGGTACAACCACCTGAGAAGCAGTTTGGTACAAAATTTCAAACAATTATAAGTGGAAATTATTCTCTGAATTTTGCAAACATTTTATTTTTACAAAAAAAATCTGTAAACCTGCAAATAAAAAAATGTGCTGTCAATTATACATTCCACTTCAACAAACTGCAAAGATCTGAAAAGGAGTTTTAGTATCAGGAAATTATGAAATGCAATGCCTATTAATATGTTATTACATTATATGGTTAACCAGTCCGTAATTTGCTCATCTTGTTCCTCAGCACCTATTTTTAACGGCAATATGCTTTTTGTATACTCCCATAGCACTCAGAACTTCTTTAAAACACGTCCTTATTAATTAGGTTGTTACCAACATAGGAACAGGCACTGTGTGTATCCTGCATTCTTGGATCCTTAGCCTACAGTTCCTGGCACATGGTAAGTGCTGGGTAGCAGAGGTGCTAAATAATACTAAATGAATGAGTAGTAGTGAAATTTTAACTCCTTTAATTCTGGTTAAAATTCTAGTCAGAGAAGCTGCTGGTTGGCCTGGTTTGAGGCCTAATGCTAAACACATACCCAAGCTCATATCTCTTACTCCCTTTCCTTACAGGGTACTTGGGATTTCTCGGTTCTGACAAACCAATGAAGGAGTACAAGATGGCAGCCTCTCCTTCCATCCAAATCCCCACCTCACTGACCTCTTCCCTCTTACTGTGGTCAAACCCCTAGACATAGATCTGGAGTTCCCAGAGATGTTTCTACTTCAGGAATGTGTAAATGAGAGAGCAAGAAGGCAAAGTTAGAAAAATAGTTTATATAGTATGAACCCATTTGTGTTTAATAAGAAAGATTATTATATAAGCATAGGAAGATGCCAGAAAGAATATACCAGAAACTTAGTCGCTTTTGGAGAATGTGAGGAATGGGTGATGGGGTGACTCAAATGACTTACCACTTTTGGTTCTCGGGCTTTTCTTTACTACTTAAGTATTTATTTTATTATTTTTAACCAAGAATATGAAAATAACATCTTACCAACCCAAAACAAAGAGCCTTTCTCCAAACATTTATCTGATAAGTCAGTACAGCTATGTTTATTTTGCTATTAGACTCAAAGCTTAAGTGGTGATGAAAACAATTATAGTACCGGAAGAAAAAAATCAAATGGAAAACACATCAAGCTCAACAACAGGTCTCAAATGAAGTGAAAAATGGCTTCCTAATCAATTACTTTGCCCCTCAATTCCTTTTCCAGGTTACCTTGCTCTTTCTTAAGTAGGAGAAAAGCAAGACACTACATATAAAGACTAGTATGTAGAAAAGTTTTTGTTAATGCAAACTACATCTTATAAGAGCTGTAGTGAAATTCAGGTACTATTCTCTTGGGAATCTGTAATTCAAGGGAAATGTCTCACTAACATTCAAGTAGTTAAGTCTCAGAACTGAAGCTACTGACTCCTCAATGAGGGTGGGAAGTTTTCTAGACAAGAGCAAAATGAGGTTTTTCATGACTGTAAGTGTATACAACTGAGCTGCTTTCAGTTAAAATTTCTTCATTAGTTTTACTTAGCCGAAGATCCTAAACTACTACTTTAGACTACTAAATCCAAAACAAAAGAAACCTCCAAATCTTACCTCTCTACACTTACTCTATCCAAAACAGTAACCACTTACCACATGTGGTTAACACTCACTTGAAATGTGGGCAGTTGGGCTCAAATGTGTAGTAGGTTTAAAATGCAGACAGAATTTCAAAGACTGATACCAAAAGAGTAAAATATCTCATTGATAACTTTCCCATTAACTACTTGTTGAAATGTTTTTGAAAGTTAGGTTAAGTACAACATAATATTAGAATTAATTTCACCGATTTCTTTTTACTTTTTTAATGTGGCTGTTCGGAAATGCACAAGAATTTACAATGCGGCTTGCATTATATTTCTACTGGACACCACTAACGCACCTCTGGGCCTTGGTTACCTCACTGGTGAAATGGGGATAACTCCCACTTCATGCAGAAGTTATAAGGATCAAGTGGAAGAGCCTGTAAAATCTTAGCACTTAATGGCTATTAGCTAAGCAAAAGGGCAGAGGCCAAGTCAGGCGCTTGCAAAAGCAGAGACTGAGACGTTATTGAAGCCGGCGTCACCTGGCCTCCAGCCACTGAGGCCACCTTTCGGGGACACGCCTGAGTTCTCTCATTCGCAGACCCGAAGCTGTTGAATCTCCCCTGGAAACCCGAGGCTGCCCCAGAGTCTGTGGCGCTGCCAGCGGAAGGGTTGGTGAGGGAGTCCCTTTCTCCACGCCAGTGTCTTCGCGCAGATGCGGGGGATACTGAGGCGAAATCCTGAAACGCACCTCCCGCAGGGAGCCTCCTCAGAGGAAGGCGAGTAAGCCAAAAAGGCAGCTGGCAGACAAGGCAGAGAGAGGAGGCTGGGCTCTCCCTAGGCGGCCTCACCTACCTGCTGCGCTGAGTCCCTGAACGCCGCCGCGGCCGCAGCTCCTGAGGCTGCGACTGCTTCTCCTTCCGCACGGCTCACTGGCTCCCGGTCCATCGCTGTCGCCGCCACGGGGCTGCTGGCGCTGGCTAGAAACGACGTAAAGGCCGATAAACCCACTCCCATCCTCTGCCGCCCCGCCCAGTCTTGGACGGAGCCGGAGGTCGGGAAGTAGGACTCACCCGCAGTGCCCGCCTTTCGCCACGCCTGGCCAAACCAAAGCGGGAAGGGAGGGGAAGAGGGGCGGGGCGACCGTGCCCGAGGGGCGGGGCTCGGCCCCTCAGACAGTGCTAACTACGGCCTGGAAGGCAGAATTACCCGCTCACTAGCTGCGGAGAGGCAGGGATCCGGGCCGGGCTTTCAGCATTACCGCTTCCGGGCCGGCCCACATCCGGAGTTCGAGGGGCCGCTGTCTGGAATCACCAGTGACGTCGTACTTCGTTACCTGGAGCTTTGGCTTGCATCTCCACGCAGCGGCTCACCTGCTTCATCCTGGGCAACCACCCTCCCATACCTTGGTTTCTGCACTTGTGAAATGAGAATAGTTGCCTAGTGGTCCTCAAAGGCTTGAGTTGAAATGTGGTTGCTGAAAATTTAAAATGTTCATGCTACGTATTCCACCCCTACCTGGGTGATGGTCTTAGCTAAAATAGCCTTGAAATAAGGCTCAACGGTGAATTTTGCTTACGCTTGTCTGAAATACTTAAATATAACTGTAAAAAGTTTTGGAGAAAAGCAAAAGGTATCGGCAACTTTACATTTTTAAAAGTGTGAGGAATAATAATGTTTTAGGGTGTGTGTATGTGTAGGCATCCCAGACTTTTCCCATTTATCGCAGTATTCAACCGAATTAAAAAGCCATAATTGCAATGATTACTGCATTACTTAAATTAGTTGGGGTATTTCCTAAGGGGCTAATTAAAGCTCAATTTTATGAAATTCCAACAAAATAAATTTAAGAAAGCCTATTTAATTATTATTTTTGTTGCAAATAATCAAGCCAAATTAAAACTAAATTTAATACAGTAGATAGTCTTAATTTGACTATCTGATAAAATAAGGGTGATTTTAGGGGGAAATTGTGTTTCAATAAAATCTAGAATACTCAGTTATGGTTATTCTAAACTTTTATTTTTTTCCCTACAAATTCAATTGAATCCTGAACTTATCTAGTTTTCTTCCAAACTAAGGTTCATCTTTCTCCCATCCTTTGACTTGAAATTATGGAAAACCACTGATGCAGTATAAGCCATACAGAATTTACCTGAACACCTAATAACATCACCAGAGATTCTTAAACTGCAGATTGTCACTAGTTACTTTCATTCCAGCAAAAGCCTTACATCTGGAAATCTTTCTGATAGTCTCATAAACTCAGAAACTAGTTTATAATTTGCTCTGATCATTAACCTTTGTTCTTTTCTTCTGTTTTCACAGGCACACTCCTTATTACATACCTGATTGCTTGTTTATACAATATAGGTCTTACTCTGGAAGCCCATCTACATCATCGGCTCCTGAAGTGAAATTCAACAGTTTAACTGAATTGACTTATTTTCAGGACTACATATTTAAGTCAGTAAAATATAGAATGATCTAACAACTTCATTTCTGGAAAAGTTTTGCCACCTTGAAACTGCTTCCTCTTTCCTGCCCAAGAGATTCAGATGGAAAAAAGCTACCTCAGAAGGATCTTAGAATATTCCCAGCCTGATTTAGAATTAAATATAATTTTAAAAAAGGGCTTCAGGCAGCCAACAGCTCCATCCAGGAAAGCCCCTCCAACTTAATCTGGGACTGTAAAGTCAGTGGTCCCTCCCTCTATCACCTGGTTGTTACCTCTCCTTGGACATTGAATTATAATTATCCTTCTTATTTTTAGGCCATGACTTTAAAAAAAATCCTCACCCAAGGAAATATTCATTGATCTTAGAGGGATAAGGGTGAGAAACATTGACATAAAATAAAAACATTGATCAGTTGCCTCTTACACACACCCCAACTGGGATCCAAACCTACAACCCAGGCATGTGTCCCAACAGGGAGCCAAACCCATGTCCTTTCAGTTTACGAAATGAAGTTCCAACCAACTGAACCACACTGGCCAGGGCTAGGCCATGCCTTTTTTCACCTTCTTATCCAATTTGTTACCTCCAAGATACAATAATTGTGTAGAGGTGACAATACTTCAGGGATTCCAACCCATCCGTACTTGGAAAGAATCAGCCTACAGCCTCTCTGTTTCAGTCTCAAGTCCCCTTCGCTTGTCTCTCTTAGATTAGGCAGAGAGAGACTCCCATACCCTACACAGGCAGGAACTATGATCCCTGTCAGCAGGAAGCAGTTACTAAAGACAGACACTTCTCTCTCATCACCCCTAAAAGATTTCAGACATGAGCCCTGGCTGGTGTAGCTCAGTGGATTGAGCACGGGCCTGAGAACCACAGGATTGCGGTTCGATTCCCAGTTAGGGCACATGCCTGGGTTGCAGGCCAGTTCCAGGTTCCCGGTTCCCAGCAGGGGACGAAAGAGAGGCAACCATACATTGATATTTCTCTCTCCCTCTCTCTCTCTCTCCTTCCCTTCCTCTCTAAGATAAAATCTTAAAAAAAAAAAGATTTCAGACATGAAAGTCCCGGGAGTCTCGGGGGAATGAGACAGGCCAGTAATCCCAGACAAGTGAAATGAGGAAACTGAGACAAATAGCTGAACCAACTGGCCAAGCAATTTTGAGCCAGATGCAGGCAGATGCAGGTCACCTCACTAGAGATATATAGGCTTTAGTTGCATTTCAGCTCCAGGCCCAGAAAAGTAGCACAACCAGGTGGGCTGCCCCAGAACCAGGTTCAAAGACTAATGATCCACTGCCCTGGCTCTGACCAATTAACAGAGACCATGACCCTGAAAGGGCACACCTGGAGAACTGATGAATATTCTGCTGAAACCCTCCCAGAGACCTCCACTAAGATTCCTGTATGTAAGGGAGAGAAAAACTCTCAGTACAAAGGACCCAGTGTGCACTCCCTCTCTAGGGAGCACGCCTGCACCTGCCCCTTCTTCTTTTCTTTCCTGCCACAGGTATGCATCTCCTAAACTAAGGGTCCCCATGACACTTGCACACCGGGGAGAAATGGGCAGTGGCAGCCTGTCCTGGGTTAACCCCCTGAACCTATCTCCAAGGGCCCCTTTTCTCCGACTTCCCGGTGAATCAAAGCAGCCCTGCCTTGGCCTCTCCTGTTGCTTCCTCTATGCTAAGCCCTTCTTTTTTACTGTCCCCAGCTTTAATAAATATTCCCTCAAAGTCACCTGGACATGTTCTGAAAGCTTTCCTGCGCAAAGTCAAGAACCCCCACACTACCAGCTGACCCCAGGCAGACCCATTCAGGGCCAGGTCCCTTTTTCAGTAACAGGCATCCCAGGCTTTTTCCCATTATTCCCAATGTTAAACCAATTTAAAAAGTCATGTTGCAATGATTACTACATTACTTTGACTAGTTGGGGGCATTAAATGAGTTTTTTGGTAATTTTAGTATGAAAAGTCTTCATGAATTATAGAGGTCAAAACTAAAACATTATTTTGGCCATGGTGGGTGGGGTATGGAGTTAATTTGATATTTTAAATTCCATTTTTGTGCCAGTCAAAATTTAGAAATAGTCCACAAAGTTATGTTCTAGAATGTCTGTTCTTCAGCATGGCACGAGCAGCCAGCCAGCAGAACACTCCCACAACCTTAGATATTTCTTTATATCCTGTGCAAAAGTTATTTTCTTTACTCACTGCTTAATAATGTTGTACAGTTTCCATCTTGCTAGAACTATAATAACCTAAAAAAAAAAACCAAAAGCCTTCAAAATAAAAGCTGGTAGCTTGAAAACCATCTACATTTTAAAAAATGGTTGGAAGTTGATAATCTGTTCCAGTAATAAAATCAAATTAGCTTGTTGCTGAGGTTAATAAGTTGTAGTGACCTGATCTGATGCTGTGTAGTGGCTTTAGCCAGGGGTTGAGTCAGTCAAAAATGGCAAAAGCAAACTCTGCTAAATTTAAAAGAAAAATAAAGAGCCAATTGTTAGACTTCCTGAATTGACTTTCATAAGCAGCTTAGTTTTACAGTGCCTCTATTCAAAATCCTATTCCTCTTACTGGCAAGAAGGGTAATCAACAATCCTTATCATTAAAAATTTGTGAAATGTTTATACATGCAAGATTTTGTTTTATAAACTGGTAATTAAATATCAAATAACAGTTTCCACTGCTGAAGCAGAACTCATTTTCATGGTTTGTAAGTACATTTCCTAGTTTACTAAATTAAAATGCCAAGCCACATTCCAATATAAACTGGAAGTTTGTTCATTTTTATAGGAATTTATTTATTTATTTACTTTTAGATAGAGGGGAAGGGAGGGAGAGAAACATCAATGTGTGGTTGCCTCTC
Organism: Sturnira hondurensis; assembly: GCF_014824575.4. Lineage (NCBI taxonomy): Eukaryota > Metazoa > Chordata > Mammalia > Chiroptera > Phyllostomidae > Sturnira > Sturnira hondurensis. Next base: position 5,064,014 of record NW_028081579.1, read on the forward strand.
ACTTGCCCCCTACTGGGGACCTGGCCCACAACCCAGGCATGTGCCCTGAATAGGAATCGAACCAGTGACCTTTTGATTCCCAGGCCAGCACTCAACCACTGAGCCACACCAGCCAGGTGAAGTGGAAGTATTTTCTAAAAAGAGTTATTTTTAAAACAAATATGCAATTGAACAGCAGTCTATTACAAATAAACTATTCATGGCAACAGAAAAACACAGAAATTCTAATGGGTTTAGTTTGGGCACTTACATTTTTGTCACTATTTCCAGACTGTCATAGGTCAACTAACAGCAGGCAACAAAGCAACATACCAAATCTCTCATTTTATAGTATGAGTCACATCATGATGACAATTTAATTCAGGTATTACTATAATTTATCTACATAAAAACATAATTGTGGTCTAAATTTATCATTTAATAATACATACAGAGCTAAAAAGGTAAATTTCGATATATTTTAGTGAAAGGCTGGGAAAACAAAGCTGAATAAAATTCAATAACCAGGACTGTCCGTCAAATAAAAAACAAGACTTCCTTGTGGTTTTGACATAGTTACATATATATTTTACTAGCGCATATTATTAAGGTTATCCCATCCCTCAAATAGGGAGATATATTTCCATCATCATTGATGCAGAAAAGTAAGGCAGTAAAAATGTGTGTTAAGTTGATTTTAAGCATATATTGTTACCTGCAGTGGTTTCATTATGGAGCTCAACATACTAGGTACAGTGATAAGGACTTTGCTTATATTACTCTTCTTCACAACTCTGAGATACCATTATAGTCACCAATATTTTAGCCCTGGCTGGTGTGACTCAGTGGATTGAGTGCCAACCCGGGGAACAAAAGGTTGCCTGGTTCAAATCCTGGTCAGGGCACATGCCTGGGTTGTAGGCCAGGTCCCCAGTTGGGGGTGTGCAAGAGGCAACTGATTGATGTTTCTCAACACCTTTTTCTCCCTCCTTTCCCTCTCGCTAATAAATGAATAAAATCTTTTAAGAAATAATTACCAATATTTTACAGATGAACAAACAAAGGCTTAGGAACTTTCTCAAGGACACAACTGATGAGCAGCCTAAACCCAGGTTTAGGTTTCCTGCCTAAACCCAGGCAGTCTGATTCCAGAGCCCATCTTCAGCTCCTCTGCCCCTCTGAAAATGAAAATGTCAGAAAAATTCTTAGACCAAAGGTAAGTGGATATTTGAAAAGATTTGCATGTAAATTAGTAAAGTGTACATTTTTTTAAGTCTCTTATAAGTAAGAGCCATGTGTAAACTTTAAGTGCCTATATGTAAGAAACAAATGAAAATGCCAAGTAAACGTGTTTTATTTGGTACTATGTGTATACATTTGGTTTAATTGAAATTTGGTTAAACATTTCTGTCATGAGACTATATTGTTTATATTCAACTACCAGAATATTTTATGTAGCATTAGTCATAAAAAACTAATTTCTTCATACAATATGCCTAAATAGAGTAATCTCAATGTTGAAGACCTGTGCATCTTAATCTGAAGTCTGTAGAACCCTACGGGTCTTCTAATAATAATCTAAAAAAACAAGTATAAAGACACAATAAGGATTTCCACCAGTAGGATGCCTTTTCTCTTGTGGCAAGATCATCCATTGTATCTTTTAAAACAGTAAGAAGGAAATTGCAGGAAATCACAGCACACACATCAACTGAATATTTCACACTCCCTGCAGTTCCTATCAAATGGAATGTCAAAAAACAGGCTGATAGTTCTTGAACCAATTCTGCCAGAAATGAAATTCTGAACCCCTTAATTGATTTCCCAAAGTCAGAAATTATGGGCCCATGAATATATCCAATAACTCTTACCTCCTTTGTGCCAAGGAGCAAATTTCCCCAATTCTATTATAAAATACCATAAAAATCAAGCAAACCTGATTCCTAAACTATGAAGATATACAGACATCACATGTTCTCCTCCCTTGATGCAGATAATGGGACCTTACCCTTGAAAGAGGTTCACAAAACTTTGCCATACATCACTTAAGAAAAATAAGCTTCAGGCGCAGGACCTCGCTCACATCTGCTTTTCTTAAGAAGGAAAAAGCTTTATGCAGCAGTGTCAGAGCCTCAGGCACCAGATAGGGGATTTTCTTTCTCTCAGGTTCTACCAAATTATCCCTCTTACAAGCAGGTACTGTAGTGTAACTTCTTGATCCAATTGCTATATGCCAAGAAATGTATTGCTTTAAGCCAGCGATTTTCAACCTTTTTCAGCTTATGATACACATAAATTAATCACTATACTAAAATTCTGGGGCACACCAAAGAATGTATTTTATTTTTTGCGAATCTGACAAAAAAAATAGGTATAATTTTGATTGATTTACCAAAAACAGTAATAGTAATTATCTACCTTTTTTGCTCCAAAGTGACTTTTAAAAAAATCAGGTGCTTATACTTGCATACAAGGATTTCTGGTACCAAGAATTAACCAATCAGATGCAACCTTATTATGAGACATGACAAGTAAGATACAACTTTTTTACATGACCTATATATCTATGGTTCAAGACAGTGCATTCACACAAGAGGACTATTGCTGTGTTGGTGCTTGTAATTTTTTTTTATTTGATAATCTAAGGGAAATGCCCCTGACTAATCAAGTATTGCATATTTTATTTTAAAAATTCTTGTAGCACAGAAGTTGAAAAATCACTGTTTTGGGCCAATGAGAGAACCCATTAAGCCAAGTCAAGCTAAAAAAATATAACTTGCTGTTCCAATGATTTCAAATGTAAAGTAATGAGAGAATTGCAAACAGTGGCATAAGCATGCCAAACTCAAAAGAACTGTATCACATTACATTAATTCATGTTTGTATATGACTAATGTTAAGCCATAACGTTCAAGCTAGTTATGACCTTGAACCTATGCACCCAATATACATAACAATATTTTTAAAAAGAGTTTGTATCTCTTAGATAAGCCACAACCTCAGCAGGGTTTAATGTTATCAAAGGAAATGTGCCATACTTACCAGCTTATAAGGTATATTTTCACTTTAAAAGTACCTGAAAATTACCTTGTACTCAATATGCCTGCATTACAGAAAAGAAGTCAGTAGAGAGGGTTAGGGGTGGATTAACAACTACTCAGCAGAGCACAAACAATTGTTACCTACTCCTAATGATAAATGGTGGGAAAAAATTAACAAAATTTCACATCATATTAAAAACTACTTTATAAAAATAACAAGCCATAGACTACATAACTACTCTAGAAGTAAAATTTAAATATATCCCAACACCTGATATAAATTCATTCCTGTTAACCCATGGTTTAAAAGCAAAGAAAGTATATATTAGGTTCAATCTTCATGTAATGGCTTAATCTTCAGAATATGTCCATTGGAATTTAGAAAATGACTCAGTTTCTAATCCAGTTAATGCTAGGGATAAACAGAGTCATCTAGATTTGAGCTGTGATTATGGCCTTCTAGTTTTGTATATTACTTATTTGGTTTGATTAATAATTATCGTTAAGTTTTAAAGAAGACCAAAACTTATTTACATTTAGTTATTTAGCTATGGTACTAATATACATATATATATATATTTTAATTTAAGATTTTACTTATTTTTAGAGAGAGGAGAAGTGAGGGAGAGGGAAGGAGAGAAACATTGATGTGTAGTTGCCTATTGCACACCCACAACCGGGGACCCTGCCCACAACCCAGGCATGCACCCTGACTTGGAATTGAACCAGAGACCCTTTGGTTCACAGGCTGACACTCACTCCATTGAGCCACACCAGCCAGGGCTGAAATCTCTTCCCTTTCCAAGGTGTCTTTAGTTTTGGGAAAAGCCAGAAGTCGCAGTTGCCAAATATGGACTGTAGTCACCTGGGTGACTTGGTATTTTACCAAAAAACTGCACAAGACATGATGTGATGCGTGATGATGGAGCTGTCAATCACCAGTGGCCCATAGCTGCGGCCTTCTGAATCATCTAAATAGTTTCTGTGGAGGAATTCAAGCTTAACACAAAACTGATGCAGATTTCATTGCTCTACTTAGTTATTTTTAATGCGATGGCCACACAGCACACATACTCACTCAATGGTGTCTACCGCCCCCACATAGTACAATGAAGTTGTCATTGTTCACACATGCACATTCCAGTCCACCCTCCTTGGCTGCCAGGTTACATCAGTGTCGTGCAAACTGTTCTCGTTACATTAACAATGGCTGGACTTTTTCTGGGCAGACCTTGTATGCAAAAATCAAATTGAAATTCCTTCACATTTATTTTAAATGCTTTGTTCCATTATTTTACTGAAACATTTGCTTATATGTACTAGAGCTACCTAGTATATATAAGCAATTCACTCAATTTTATTTTATATTATGGTTTACTTTTTAAAAATGTTATTTTATTTATTTTCAGGGAGAGGGAAAGGGAGGGGAAAGAGAGGGGGAGAAAGGTCGATGTGAGAAAAAAACATCCACTGGTTGTCTCTCACACGCCCCCACACAGGGACCTGGTCCACAACCTCAGGAATGAGCCCTAATGAGGGCTCAAATTGGCCACCTTTTGGTTCACAGGCTGATGCTCAATCCACTGAGCCACACCAGCCAGGGTTATTATGGTTTACTTTTCAGACTCCCTACATTCACTGAAATAAGGTATAAATATTATATTTATTTCACCTACCTTAATATGCCTGAGACTTTAGTTATAGTAAATGTCCTGGTTTTGTTGCCTTCTGAGTAGAGGTGTTTGTTAATTTTTTACATTTCTTTTTAGCTATGTGACACTATACTTTTACTCAAGGTTAATACTGAATATCAGAACTTAGGACTTCTCACATTATAATATATTGTATTTATTTGAATAAAATAACAGTTTATGTAACACACTCTAAAATTACTTTTACTGCATGAAAGGTACTTATTTTTTCCAAAAAATTTCTCCATAAAATTGTAATGCATTGTGTGTGTGTATATATAAACACATATAAATATATAGATATTTTATACATATATCTTCTATGCCAACAAATAGGGTACTTCCAGGAGAACACTGACATCCATCCTATTGCATTGTTAATTTGCCCTTTCTGGGTAGTATAGTTTGTTGCTAAGTCATTTCTAAGTGTGTTTTTGTTTTATAGTTACAGAAGCATTGTAAACTTAAGGAATTACATAACCACTTTACATTTGTACATATTTAAGAAACATTATAATAAAATTCAGGAAGAACCATTTTGTATATTAGATCTACTAGTGGTCTAAGTTGGTAACATATTAAAAAGCTAAGGAACCAATTTTAACAGTAGTGAAATTAAAAATTTGTTCAAATTATTAAAGAACTTCATTTGGTACATAGTTCTTGTGCTATCAGAAATCAATACTTTGATATAAATTGTGAGAACAGGAGGAGAGCTTTTGTAACTAACAATGCCTGGTTGAGGAATTAATGAAATCAAAATTTTAGATACCTTCTCCAGTCTCCTCATTTTATAGAAAAGGAATGAAAAATAGAAGCTAAAGTAGGTGTTCTAGACCTTTAGTTGTCCTTTGCCACTGTTATTTTTGCTTCTAAAAAATATAATTTGCATCAGACACAAGAATACTAAAAACAATGCCTGAAACTGTGAAGCTTGGCCAAGTGTCTCATTTCCTTTTCTGGCTAAAATGCAAAAAAAGTAGTACCCTGAAGATAGAAATAACAAAAATGCATGGCCAGAAAAGGCAATATGCATCAGTTTAATTAGCAGTCCATCGCCTTAACCACTCGGCCACCTCGTCCACAGCATCAGTTTAATTAGAAACGAACCTGGAGAACAATATTTGCTCTATTGTCAAATTCCTCGACAAATAGCTCGATCTTGTGATGACATTTCTGCAGAAACCAGATACATCATTTTCACAGGGAATACAATGTTCTGTAGTAATATTCTAGTTTTTAGATGGTAAAAATAATTTAGTGGGATATAAAACCTCTACCCAAGCAAGCCGACAAATCAGTTGCATTTTTAGTAATTATTTTTTAAAAAATACTTTGACTTGAGACCCTTAAAACATTTGTCATAAAAAATACTATAAAAACTAGCTATTTCTTTCACTCTCTTATAAATCAATCTTTGCTGATTTACCCTAGTTCAAAATACATTGCTACAACATATCTATTATCCTCTTGATGTCACTGATAAATAGGAATTACTTTTTTAGCATTTGAAAGTAATTCCATAACTTATTTAAGAGTCATTCTACTAAATGTACTGTGGAAAAACCCAAAGTAACCAACAACCAGATCAATCTTGTTATAGTCTCACTATTATTAATATATAACAGTGACAGCCTAATGTTTGCAATTAGTGTGATTAAAGCGTATTAATTTATTCAAGCAAATTTTCGGTATGTAAGAAACAAAATTGGCTTTTCAAAACAATCAAATATTGCCATTAAGGCTTCAAAAATATGAGGTAAAAGTACAAGTTATATATAAAACACTATATTGTGAATTGCAACTAAATTCACAATTCAATTTATTATTATTATTTTTTAACCCCCATCTAAGGGGTTTTTTTTTCATTGCTTTTCAAAGAAAGGAAGAGAGGGAGGGAGAGACAAAAAACTCAATGTGAGAGAGGAACATCAACTGTCTGTTCCCCAGACAAGCCTGGATGGAGGAGCAGACTCGCAACTTAGGTATGTGCTCTGGACCAGTCCTAGACTGGACCAGGACTGTACCCCACAACCCTTCAGTTATGGGTGACGCTCCTACCAACTGAGCCACACACGCCAGGGCACAATTTCAATTTAAATGGCAGAGCTAACATGTTCTATGGCAAAATTATCTAAATTATTCTAAGTTAAACATAAATTCCTTGTACTAATGGTTAAGTTACTCTATCATATTTCCCATTAATGGTATACTTCTAGCAATAGCTTTAAATGGCACAGAAGTTTGGTTTTCTGTCTGCCTTTTAATTGATACACTGACAGATTCAAACCATAAAGAAAGTTAACAAACCCTTAACTTATAACGACTTTGAAGTTTATTTTACAGCACTTTTATTAAGAAATCATATAACTACTGACCAGGACTGTTTACAAATGTAATGCTTGGCCTTTGAAACAATTAAAAACTTAAGTACTAAAATTTTACATCATGATTTATTTAACTTAAGAATGTTATGATGGTAAAAACTGACAAGAAAATCTAAAGCAAAAATATGATTTCCACAAAAACAATATATTTCTCCCTTTTATCAAAGGGAAGGAGAAAAGAAGGAAGGAAGGCAGAAAAGGAAAAGGAAAAATGATGAGAAGAGAAAAAGGGTAAGACAGGCAAGAAAAATACTTTTATTCCCCATTTGCAAAAAGAGGAAACTCTGAGGTCTCATCATTAACGTAGTCAACTGAGTCAGTTTATATTAAGGCATTTTCTTTACATATTATTGAATCCCATCATGCCTTTCATATTGCCAGCAGCACCCTGTTGAAACTGCCGCATCATTGACTGAAGTCCAGCCATACCACCTAGAGAGAGAGTAAAATCCAATAATTATTAAGTAGAACTTGAAACACTTGTTACTTTTGCCTAATAAGTACTTTAACTTCTAAAAATATCCTGGGTTCTGACTACAATTTAGCCACCAGCTTTAAAAAACACACCAATTCAAAACTGTTACATTCACCAGTATCCTCATATAAATGAGATAATACCTGAAAAGACCTTAGAACAGTGCCTGTCACACAGTAAGGATTCAATAAATTTATGCAAAGAGTTTATTTTCTGGGAAGTCCAAAAGAGTGTTATTGTAAATCATAATCAACTTGGGAGGGAAGGGAAGTTATTTCATAGGACTCACAGAAAGAGTTAACCATTTATTCAACATCTACCATATGCCCAGAACTGTACCAAATGCTGTAATGTATATTAGCTCATTTAATTGCCACAATTTCCTGACATTATTAGTGATTTTAAAGAAGGGGCAAATGAGGTTCAGAAAGTTTAAGGAAAGTTTTATAGGCTATATAGTAAAAGTGGAATTGGTTTTCAAAATCCTTATATAATTCCAAAGTCTTCATGACTGAAAATATCCATGTCCTAAACCAGGACAAAGGGTCACCAGAATAAGCATTAACAAATGATTAAATAACTGCTCGAAAATCACACAGAGGGCAGCAGACAAGTGAATGAAACCTCAGTTTATATAGCACTATTACAACCATTCAACTTAGAATTCAGATGGCTATTTCCTTCAAATCACACATCTGTTGAACAGATTTTCATAATCTCTCAACAGAAGGCTTATTGTAACCTTTATAGCCCTGGCTGATGTGGCTCAGCTTGTTGGAGCATTGTCCCAAAAGTCTGAGGGTTTTATTCCAGGTTAGAGCACATCTCTAGGTCTGTAGGTCCTATCCTGGTCCAGACGCATATGTGAAGCAATCTACGCTTCTCTTTTGCATGGATGTTCCTCTCCCTCCCTCTCTCCCATCCCCTCTCTCTAAAAGCAATGGAAAAAAAATGTCCTCAGCTGAAGATTAAAAAAACAAACAAACAAAACACTCAACCCTTATAAACTGTGTATTAGCAATTGACAACAACTTTGTACTTACCCATGTGATGAAGAACTCGTGGATCCATCATTTTGGCCATTTGTTGATTCAATTTTGCCATCTGTGACTGGCTCACATTCTTAGACATGTCACCACCTAAAAATAAAAAAATGTTTTGAGTCACTATAAAATGTAATACAATCAGGGAATTACAGAAAGTTTAATAAATTGAGTAAATAAAAATAATCACCTATAATCTTATCATTCTAACACAATTATTTCTATTTGTACGTATTCTCTTTTAATCTTTATCTCAATTATATATGTACTTTTGAGGAAGTATATGTGAAATTCTTTTTTTAAATTTTTAAGCAGTAGCTTAAGCTACTGGGGTTTTTTGTAAGATTTTATTTATTTTTAGAGAGGGGAGGGAAGGGAGAAAGAGAGAGAGAAAACCATCAATGTGTGGTTGCCTCTCACATGGCCCCCACTGGGCATGTGCCCTACTGGGAATCGAACCTGTGACCCTTTGGTTTGCAGCCTGTGCTCAATCCACTGAGCTACACCAGCCAGGGCTGAAATTCTTTATTAAGGAAAATTTAAGGGACTTTCTTCAAGGCTAAGATTTTTCTTAATACTTTTTGTTGCAGACCCTGTCCAGCAAGAGTCTGCCTGTGGTGACTGACGATGAGAATCAATGCACAGGCAACAACAATCCTGTGTGGAAAAAGGGAACAGACACGACTACTCTCTCAAGGGGAGAGTGCCTATGGCGCCTCGGCCACTCCCTAAAGAGGGGAGCACCCTTGTGGCTCTTAAATGCTTGACCTGTGCCCTCAGGGTGCGGCAATTGCCAGAGAGAGAGCAAGGCTTCTGCTTACTAAAGAGAAAATGCGGTCACAGAGAGGGAGACCTTGGAAAAAATAACCCTTTTCCTAAAATACAACACACCCTATGCCCTCTGAAAAGCACTTGGGGTCATCTCCCCTTACCTGGGCTTTGTGCACATTAGACCCACATTGGGGTGTTGACCACAAACTGATAGCCTTCGCTCATGGCCTTCGCCATCCCTGTTCCTGGGCGTCAAATGTTGCAGACCCTGTCCGGCAGAGTCTACCTGTTGTGGTTGACTGCGAGAATCAGTGCACAGGTGACAACAATCCTGTGTGGAAAAAGGGAACAGGTGCTCCCCTCTTGAGGGAGAGGCCAAGGCACCCATAGGCACTCTCCCCTTGAGAGAGTAGTCATGCCTGTTCCCTTTTCCCACACAGGATTGTTGTCGCCTGTGCACTGATTCTCGTCATCAACCACAACAGGCAGATTCTGCTAGACAGGGTCTGCAACAACTTTTAGTTATACCTGTGAATGAGCCAAAGCAAAACTGTATCCAGAGGTAAGCTATATCAACATGTTTTTAAAGAGTAATATGGGAGAATGCCAAACAAAAAACTGTGTTTACAGATATGGATTAATGAGGAAAGAACCTCGATTGCTGATAAACAAATATGAAAGGAATGAGTCTGAGAGAACTTGAAAATTTGTATGTATCTAAGAAACTATTCAAAATAACAGAAAGCTTCAGAGAATAGTAAAACAAATAATCCAACTCCATTTGTCAGTAGATTTCCACACACAATTAAAACTCCACAATAAAGAAGTCAGCCAAGGTCAGAGCTGTACTCTGGGGCACAACAGGTAAGAGCTTTCCTTTAGAGAATAGCTGCTATGATTAAAGTGGAGGCAAAAGACATCAATTCAACAGCAGTGAATAAATAAAACTGTTCAACAAAATTATTTCAAAGGAACATTAATTCTGGTACCTCTCAGGAGCATTTAGGAAAATGAAAACCAAAGGTGCCCCTGATTCTCTGATCAAAGCTGGGTAATCTGAATAATTATATGAAATAAGAACTATAAATAAAAAGGATGTTTTTTAATACAACATAATAAAATGTGAAAAATAATTAAACCTGGGTAAAATGTGAATTGTATGTTCATTGGTGATTCATCATTAAGAGTTTGTTTCTGAGGATTTAAAACTTACACAAGATATTAACAGTTGGGTGTGACAAGGATATGCTCTATATCCAGCGGCCATTTCATCTGAGTTGTGACTTTGCTAAGTAATCAATGCTTAGATAATATCTGATTGATAGGTCTGCAACAGTTCTATCAAGAATAGTCAGGGTCATTTGGGAAAGATGTTAAACTACACATATTTATTAATCACCATCTGAAATAGCATGAGATATTAGGATTTATAACCAATTTTAAATATGTTTGTGTAACTTTTCCCCCCAAATCACAAAAGAGAAATTAGGATATAGCAAGCAAGGAAAATAAGAAAAGTGTCAAGGTCAAAATGTGATAATACTTCTGCCCTGGCTGGTGTAGCTCAGTGGATAGAGCGCGGGCCTGCGAACCAGGTGATCGAGGTTCGATTCCCAGTCAGGGCACGTGCCTAGGTTGCAGGCCAGTTCCCAGCAGGGGACACACCAGAAGCAACCATACATTGATATTTCTCTCCTTCTCTCCTTCCCTTCCCATCTAAAGATAAATACTTTTTTTTAAAAAAACTTTAAACAAATCTTCTAAAAAATGTGATAATACTTCTATAAACACTCATTTTTTAAGACAGCTATTCAATGGTACTATTCATATTTAGTGTGGACCTAATCACTATTTTTTAAAATAATAAATTCACTTTAATAGTGTTTACAATACAGAAAAAAATTTAAAAGGACTGGGACAGTTGATTAACTTTTTGGAAAAACAAGCTTATTTTTTAACATTTTGGAAAAACAAGCTTATTTTTTAACCTTACACAACTCAGGGCAAAATAAATTTCTGATAAGACAAAAAGTAAAACCTAAAATTTAAATAAAACCAAAATGAGTAGAAGAAAATATAGATGACTATTTCTGTAGCAACATGGAAAAACATTTATAAGCATAAAAGAAATAAAAGAAAATGATAAACAGCCTTGGCTACATTAAAAATAAAAAACTTCATTATAAAATATATTTATTTATTTATTTATTTAAGATTTTATTTATTTATTTATTTTTAGAGGGGCAGGAGAGAGGGAGAGAAACATCAATGTATGGTTGCCTTTTGTGCATCCCCTGCTGGTAGTTAGCCTGCAAGGAACCGGTTTGCAACCCAGGCATGTGCCCTGACTGGGAATCGAACCGCGATCATCTGGTTCGCAGGCCCGCGCTCAATCCACTGAGCTAAGCCAGCCAGGGCCCATTATAAAATATATTTAAAAAGACAAGTGAAAAACTGGAAAAAACTATTTGCAGATATAAACCAACTGATTTTAAAGAGTAGTTATAAAGCAATAGCGGAAAAAATGAAATAAGTAAACAGAGAATCTAACAGGTGATTCACAAAGAAAATTCAAACCAGCAAATGCACAAGCATGCTAAATTTGATTGGTAATCTAAAAATTACATATTGAAAAACATTTAATCATTAAATTAGAAATATTAAATTTTACAACATTTATTCAGCATCTACTATGTTTCTGATCTCACAGACAAGATTCCTAGCCTCATGGAAGAGGGCACAGAAACTGATGCAAGAACTAGTATTGCTGGAGAAGCAGATGAATCAGCCTAAATATCCAATAAAGCAACAGCGTATTAAACAAAAGATACATGCTCAACTGAAATAGTATTCAGTGGTTAAAAGTTGTATTTTGAAGATTGTTTGACAATATGGAAAATAGTCACAATGCATCAGAAGAAAACACAGTGAAATAAAAAATTTTTGCAATAGCATCCATGAGATTTTCTGGGGAGTAAAGATAACAGGGTTTTTAAATTTTTTTCTTATATTCTCCATATTCTTAAATATATATTAGATCTTTAAAAAATACAGTCATGAAGTTTGCTTTTTAAAATATTAGGGTTTATTACCTTGAACATAAAAACAGATAAATCACAGGTCGCATCATGAATCATTATAATGTTATAATTTCACTATAACATGAAATTCACCAATATATTTTCTAATACTGGCAGTATTCCTGGTTTTAATTTTTAGTTTTTCAACTTTTTTTCAGTGTGTTAACTGATGATCAGCTTATTTTTCTTACCTTTGAAAAGTCCTTTGATACCTCCCATCTTTTTTACCATCTGTGCAAACTTGGTATATTGTGTCAAAAGTTCCTGAACATCTCTCGTTGACACGCCTGATCCTCTTGCTACTCTTTGGATTCTTCCTGGTTGCTTACTAAACACCTTGGCACCATCCGTACTGTCAAGTTCTGCAGGCAAGGGTCAATTACTTTCATTTACATACAGTTAACATTTATTATCAAAACAGTTATGTGCAAATATCTTACCCACATAAAACAAATATAATTGTCAAACCACCAGATTTAATAACTGTTATCACGTATTTGCCTGATTTTTATTTTATTTTTTTATTGGCCTGATTTTTAAAAGTTCAACATGAAATACATTCAAAAGAATATCCATAATATTCATAAGCTAGGGAAAAACACACATACTTTACCTTACTGTGTAAGTAAAACAAAACCTTCTGGAAACCTCTGAGATCCATGCCCACCCCCCTTTTTATATCTCATATCTAACTGCTCCTCAGAGCATGTACCAGAGCTGAAAGGTACGTTTCAAAAAAGAACAAAAGTACTCACCTTATCTCTAAATACTATTAACCTATAAATCATAAGTTCAGGCATATAAGCAAACAGAAATAGGTAGTTCTACCCATAATCAATAGAATAATTGTTATATTTCCTATAATCAAGTAATTACTACTAGCATTTTAATTCTTTCTATAACACAAAAAAATAAGTTAACTTGCTTCAGTGTTTTGATAACTCTTAGAATATGAGGTCATCCTCCTGGTGTTAAATGCATACAATCTCAGAAATGAGATGACCTATAGTCAAAATTTTCATTATGTCTGCATGCTCTCTACTACATCCCCCAGTAAGTGGTCATCTAGCCTCAGGGTTAGATATCCCCAGGAGAGAAGACCCACTATCTAAAATAAGACAATCTTTGCCATTCTATTTTATCTATAATTATGAAAAATCTTTTCACATATTAAAGTGAAATATGTTTGCCCGGTACTTTCTCCTATTTGCATAAATATCTCCTTTCCAAGCACAAAGAATAAGGCTCTCAAATATTTGAGAGGCACATGTCACCTATGAATTTTCTAGGTGACAAATACATTCAAGTCTTTTGACTGTTTCTCTTATAATATGGTTTAGAGTCTCATTAATCACCCTGATTTTTCTAAATACAACTTTTAATTTGTCTATGCCCTCTAAGCTTGCTGTTTAGAGTGAACTGAAATCCAGGTGAAGTTTGATTACCAATACAACACAAAGATTAAATTGTTTCATAAGAAGCTTATAGTCCATTAAAACCTCTAAATCCATTTCATAAATGCACTTTTAAGCCACATCTTCACTATAAAATATTTAGGAAATGTGTGTCATATTCAAGAGCTCATAGAGTGAGAGAAAAAAGATAAGCTAGTACGGCACATCATAGTAAGTAATACAACAGAGTTAAGCAAACAGCAGAAGGAGACATAATACAAAGAAGCAAGGAAGTTAAGAAAGGCTCCATGTGGTAGTTTCTGAGTAGTCTTGAAGGACAAGTATGAGTTAAGTACAGAAGAGAAAGGAGCAAGGAACATTCTAGGAAGTAGAATGTGGCTTCCTAAAGTAATAATTGTGTGTAGAGGGAACCAAGCATGGGTAAGAGCTGAGATTTAAGAAGTTGCAAAAGTAGGTAAGGATAAGGTTATAACAGAATTCATATGCCAGGCTTAGGAATTTAGAATTCATCATAAAGACAATAAACCATTGAAAATTTTTGACCCCAGAACTTTTACATTTAGAAAGACCATTCTTGTGGCAGTGAGGAAGAAAGATTGAAAAGAGGACTGAAAAAGAGAAAGGGGAATGTTAAGAGGCTACTGTAGCAAATCCAGGTAAGAAATGATGAATGTATGGAATAATGCAAGGGATATAGAGGCAAGGAGAACAGAGAATATATTAGAAGAATTTAGGAGGCAGAACTCACTAAAATCTGAAGTGATGTTTAGGTTTCTACATTCCACGTGTAGTAGTAAAACATGGATAAAACATGTAATAAGTTAAGTATGTATGTATATTGTAACATGTAGAACAACCACTAAGAAAACTATTCAGAGATACCCTCAAAAACATCATAGGTGCATTAAAAGTGTTCAAGTAACTCACAGGCAATTAAAAAAGAGAAAGCAAAACAAAATCAGAGAGAGCAAAGAGAATAATAAAATGGCAGAACTAAGTCCTAATATATGATTAATATATCAGTTAAGAGAGATTATCAGAATGTACTAAAAGAAAAAAACAACCCAATTACATGCTGTTGACATGAAACTCACTTCAAATATGATATAGATAGGTTAAAAGTAAAAGAATGGAAAAAATACACGATGCAAAAAAAACTAATCAGAAGAAAGCTGAAGTGGTATTAATGTCAAGGCAGGTCAGGAAGAAAGGACCACATTACATACATAATGATAAAGGGTCAACTAACCAAGATGACATAACAATTCTAAATGTGTATGCAGACAACAAAAAAGCTTCAAAATACATAAAGCAAAACTGACACCACTGAAAAGAGAAAACTTAGGCACTTCAATACTTTATCTCCACAATCAATAAAACCACTAGATAGAAAATCAGCAAGTATATAAATCTAAGTTGACCCCAGCTTCTAGCTTAGGTGACTGGGTACATAGATGGAAGTATCACTCACCAAGAGAGAAGCACTGCATTTTGGGTTAATATGCCTCAGAAAACTTTCAAACATGAAAACAGAAATGTCCACCCACCACTTAGTGAGTACCTAGAGAGAAGGTGATCCAGAGTGGAAACTCTTGAGCCAGAATAACTGAGTTTGAAGACCAGCCCCTTAACTCTTTGGCTAGTGAGGAAATTACTCAACTTCCCTGAATCTGTTTCCTGATCTGCAAAAACTAGATAACAATGGATTTTGACCCCATAATTACCCCTTAATAGTTGTGAAAATTAAGTGGATAATATACATTAAGCACTAAGGACAGTGCCTTGGACAGAGTTAAGTAATCTAGATATGGCTGCAATTATTAATTCTATATGCAAAACTTTTTGCAGTGTTGAAGATACAGAGATAAGAAAAACGAAATCTTATTTAAGTTACTATGAAAGCCTAGAGCTCAAAGGAAGAGGTAGAGACTACAAGAAATGAACAACCAATTAGGTAGTAAACAAAGCACAGATGTGGGAAATAAAAGAAAATTAAAAATGAGAAGAATGATAAGAAACACTACCTGAGGACAAAACTCTGTGGCATATACTCACTTAAGAGGTGGACCAAGAAAGACACCAGTGAAAGAGAGTGAGTTAACAAGAAAGGTAAGGATTAAAGTGGGGAGATGATATACTAGAAACTAAGAAAAAAAGCTGATTAGCAGCCAATGTTGTAAAGGTCAAGAAAGAGACTGAAAAGCATCCATTGGAGTAGACCAGCAGAAGGTTATTGGAGATCTCTGTATGGTCTATTGCAGAGTAATGGTGGGGACAGAGGTCAGATTTCAGTAGTTCAAGAATAATATAAACTATTCTTTTAAGAAACTTAAGTGAAGAGACATGGAGTAAAAGAATGAGGGAGAAGTAAAGCCCAGAAAATGTGAACTTAAGAATATGTATATGCCAATGGGGAAAATAAGTCAGTAGGTATAGAGAGACTAGAGATAGAGGAAAGGATTTTATTAATGTTGGGAGGTCCTTGAAAGAGCTTGAAAAACAGTTTGTGGCTGTCACAATTTTCCAGGTAAGTTAGCCAAAGAGAGAAAGAATCCAATGCCCAAAGCCTGTATTCCTTTGTAAATGAGGCCAGGTCAAGTGGTAGAGTAGAAGGCCTTTAAAAAAAAAAAGAAAAAAGAAGATATGTTTGGTGTACCTGCTGTAGTGAATCAGAAAGGATGCTTAAAAACAAGAAAAAAGAGAAAGGGGTCATGGGACTAGAAATGCTAAGGGAATGAGGACCAGACAAAAGGCCTGAGCATAGAAGGCAGTGATAATAAAGGACTAGAAAGAGAGAGTGATGTACTTTATGTGAGAAGACTGAAAAATGAACAATCAGTTTCAGAGCAAAATAAGTTGGCAAATATGGTTTAAAGGATCCCTCTTTCACAAGTCCCGTTTCATGTTAGCATATTAGAACTCTGAGGAGACTTATAATAAATAAACTCATTAGTTTATTTTTAACTCAACATTCCACCAAATTTATTTGACTACAGAATTCCCCTTTTAAGTTCTTTCTACCAACATCAAGAAAAACTAGTGTTCATTCCATGGAACTCATTTGGGGAAGTACTGCACTAGAACTTTCTCTCAAAGATGTCCATCTAATAATCATTAACCTATGAGTAAGAGCTTTCAAACAAATACAAATCTCCCTAACAAAAATTCTGCAGTTTAAATTTTTCCTCATCTTGTCCACAAGAACACAGTGAAACTCTCAATTTGCTGATATTCAGAACTAGTAATCTACCATCTTACCTTGATCATTCATACTATCCATTATCGTCATTAATTTCTTTAACCTTGCCATTGACTCCTGTTCATTTCCTTTGCTCATAAAATCTGTTCCAAAACCAGGAATCATACCCTAAAACAGATATATTTAAATATAAAATCAGTAATAGCTTGAAATTAATTGCTCAGAATGTTGACATTTAATTAGTGGCTTTAATAATTGACACAAATTTTTCTTTTTTAGATTTTATTTATTTGTTTTTAGAGAGTGGAGAAGGGAGGGAGAGAAACATCAATCGGTTCAAACTTAACTGAACCTGTAGCTCAGGCATGTGCCCGGGCTGGGGAATCAAACCAGAGACTTTTTGCTTTGCAAGACAACACCCAACCAACTGAGACATAACGGTCCAGGCTTAACATTAAGTTTTTATTTTTATTTTATTTATTTATTTTTAAATATTTTATTTATTTATCTTTAGAGGGGAAGGGAAGGAGAGAGGAAGGAAATATCAATGTATGGTTGCCTCTCGTGAGTCCCCTGCCGGGAACTGGCCTACAACCCAGGCATGTGCCCTGACTGGGAATCGAACCGCGATTGTCTGGTTCACAGGCTCGTGCTCAATACACTGAGCTACACCAGCCAGGGCCACATTAAGTTTTTAAAGTACATATTATGTACTTTACCCAATTATTAAAAATAATTAAATCTAGTTCATCTGTTCTTAGAAATTTTAATGAAAAACAAAAAAAGTCAGAAAAAACTTTTTAGGATAACTGACCAAGATTTGACTGAAGGGGCCCATTTTCATGATATTTTGAAATTGTTCATACATGTCTCGCAACGTAAACTGACCTGAAATACAATATAAATGAGTCAGATATGTTAGAGAATGTACATTTCATTTAATAAATCTAATCTTTTCCTTAATCAAAGGTTCACCTTGAAGCACACTTATAAAATATATAAATATTTTGGGCTCAATAAATATTTATTGAGCAGTTACTATATGTAAGATCATAGGATGCAGTGGAGAATATACAGATACACAGATCCTATCTTTGAGAAGCTTACATTCTATCAAAGAAAATGGAATAAACAAATACACAAGAAACTTAAAAATATGGCAGACAAACACCACCCACTAGGATGACTAAACTTAAAAAGGCTGACAACACCAAAACTTAAAGAAGATGTGGAGCCTACAGTAATCTTGAGAGAGAAGAACCAAGTTGGAGGATTCACACTACCTGATATCAAATCCTACCACAAGGCCACAGTAATCAGAACAGCATGGCACTGGAATAAGTACAGAAATGCAGAACAACAGAACAGGGTAGAGACCCCAGAAATAACCCCATTCCTTTATGGTCAATTAATATTTCAAAAAGGAGGCAAGAACATATAAGGTAAAGACAGTCTATTCCATAAATGTTGGAAAAAATGGATAAATACATGCAAAAAATGAAACTAGACCACCTTATAAGATACACAAGAATAAACTCAAAATGGATTAGACTTGGACTGTAAACCACAAAAAACCTAGAAGAAAACACAGGCAGTAGAATCTCAGACATTTCTTGTAGCAGTACTTTTTCTGATGTATCTCCTTGGACACGAGAAACAACAAAAAATAAACAAACAGGACTACATCATACTAAAAATTTTTTGCTCAGCAAAGGAAACCAAAACAAAATGAAAAGACAACCCACAGAATGGGAGAACATATTTACTGATACACCTGATAAGAGGTTAGTTTTCAAAATTTATGAAAGACTTATACAACTCAACACCAAAAACCAAAAAATCTAGTTAAAAATAATGGGCAAAGGACCTGAATAGACACTTCTCCAACAAGGAGATACAGATGGCCAATAGACATATGAAAAGATGCTCAACATTACTAATCAACAGAGAAATGCAAATTAAAACCACACTCAGGTATCACCTCACACCTATCAGAATGGCTGTCATCAATAAATCAACAAACAACAAGTGCTGGTGAGGATGTGGAGAAAGGGGAATCCTCGTGCACTGTTGGTGGGACTGCAGATTGGTGCGGCCTCTGTGGAAAACAGTATGGAATTTTCCTCAAAAAATTAAAAATAGAACTGCCTACGACTCAGTGATTCCACTTATGGAAATATATTTGAAGAAACCCAAAATACTGATTTGAAAGAATATATGTACCCCTATTTTCACTGCAGCACTACTTACAATAGCCAAGACATGGAAGCAGTCCAAATGCCCATTAGATGAGTGGATAAAAATGCTGTGGTACAATTACACAATAGAATACTATTCAGCTGTAAAAATGAAGGAAATCTTACCTTTTGCAACAGCATAGATGGACCTGGAGAGTATTATGCTAAGTGAAATAAGCCAGTCAGAGAAAGACAAGTACCAGATAATTTCACTTATATATGGAATTTAATGGACAAAACAGACAAACAAAAAAGATGTGGAAAAAGCAGAACTTTCATATATTGCTGGTGAGAATGTAAAATGGCAAACACTTTAGATGATTATTTGGAGTTTCTTAAACAGCTTAGAAGTTCATAAACTGGAAAATGGGTAGACTGTCAATGACATACTACTCACCAACAAAAGAACAGGCTCCAAGTAAGTACAACTACATGAATTAATACAAAAATATTAACCTGAGTCAAAGCAATCAGACAGAAAAAAAAAAGGATGTACTTTAGGATTCCTATAATATGGTTTACTAGGAAGGGGAATAAACTAGTTCTAGAGTAATGGAAATGTTGTTTCATGATGGAGTATGGACTACTGAACATTTGCCAAAAGTGATAAAATAATATCCTTACAACCAGAGCATTTAATCACATGCAACTTAACTTCAACTAAAAAACTGAACTAACAAGACAGAGGAGAAAAAGTACTTTCTATTTATATCCTAGATACAAATGGAAAAGGTATTTGGTTTTAGGCATTCTGAATTTGAAGTGGCAGTACAAAACCTTAAAAAGAAGTGTTACAGCAAGCAGCTAAAAATGCAGAATTAAACAGTAGTAGAGAAGGTTAAGACTGAAAAATACTTACTTGGCCATTATAGAGATGTGACAATTGAAGCTATGATAATATAGGAAATCTACTGTCATGGCATCCAAATGAAGAGTTTGAAAATAGAAAAGGCAGACACACACTATTAAATATTGGGAATCAAGGGGAAAAAAGGTCACTACATTTGCAAATTAGAAGACCCTTAGTGACCTCAGAGTTGAATAGAATATCTAGAAGCAAAATATGGAAAGACATAAGGAATGACCCAGGGGTCAGAAAGCAGACTTACTAGGAACATATTATCCAGTTTAGTGTGGTAGCAAAAGCAGTGGTAGGGCTAGTTAGTGGAAAACAGGCAGAAAGATTCAGGCAATAAAGGATAGATTAATTCATTTAACAAATATTTACTAAAGATCTACTGAGTGCCAGAAACTGAGCTAGGTACTGTGAACATAAAAGATAAAAAACAGAACTGTGAAACCTCCCTTCATCTTCAAGCAGGAAAGACAGACTTCAAGTAATTGTGATGAATAATACAACAATACAGAATGCAATGGGAATAAAGAGCAAAGGGTTCTTCTTAGCCTAGGAAGCAGGTAAAATGTCCCTGCTAGACCTTTCGGGTGAGACCAGAAGTGTGAGTAGGAGTTAGCCAGTTTGGCTGAGGAGAGGAGGGTAGAAGGAAGAGAGATACCTGTCTAATAGGCAACATGCAAGGGCAAAGTCCCAGAGCTGAGACAGCAATACATCTTTGAGAAACCAAGAGAAACAGCCTAACTAGCACATGGAATGCTAAGAACCATGTCAAAACATGACATGAAAGACGTGAGCTAGATGGCAGTCATTTCAACAAAGAGCAATGGGAAGCTGCTGAAAAGATTTGGTGAAAGGCAGCAATGAAATCAGATTTGCATTCTGAAAGACCATTTTGGCTGCAGTTTAAAAAAAATTGACTCAAGTGGAAGAGTACATGAAGCGAGACGATGTTAAAAGACAGAATAAACAATCCAGGCAAAAGATGAACTTGCATAGATGCAGAGCAGCTAGAGAGAAGGGGATGGAATGGAGATAATTAGGAGGTAAAATCAATCATTAGGACTAACTGAATGATGGAGAAAGGAATCAACCGAATGAGGAAGAGATCAGAGTCAATGACAACATCCACGTTTATGACAGGCAAAAAGACAAATGATATTACCATTCATTGATGATGACAATGGAGTGGGATGGGAAGATAAGGACATATTGAATTTGAACTACCTATAAAACATCCAAGAATGGTCTATAAACATATAGACATGAGTAAGAGGTATAGAGAAAGATGGCATAAAATGATCCCTGAAAAATACCAACATTAAAGACAGAGGTAAATGCCTAGGTACCTAACAAGATGAGTTAGAAGGAGCAAAAAGGCAAGATAGCATGTGACCATGGAAATTAAGAATATTTTTTTGAGAAAAACTAAACTGATCAATAATACATGTTGAATGTTCCTGATGTGCTGGATATTTACATACATCAGATAATTTAATCATCATAACTCTATGAAGAGGATATTCAGTATGATCTACTTTTTATAGATGAGAAAATTGAAGTTAAGTAATTTAAAATAGTTTTATGTTAGATTTAAGAACCTAAGCTCTTACTCACAATGATATACTTCTCTATTTCAATGTGAAATGAAGAAAATATGCTTGTGTATTCAATTTCATTCTTTAATTGTTTTTATTGTTGACACTGTTACAGATGTCCCCCCATTTCCTCAGACTTTGCTCACCTGCCCCCAGCCCTGCCCCCACCTCCCTTGGCCTTCACCACACTATTGTCTGTATCCATGGGCTATGCATATCTTTTCTTTTTACCTGTTTTATCATATATACATAATTTGTAAGTAGATTAAAAGAGAGTATTCTAACTTTTAACCTGTTTTACTTCAAGGAACCCAATGAAAGTCTCAATTTTAACTTTTAAGAAAATTTGATTACAAGAAAAAACATAAAACGTATTCCATAATTGCTCAGATGCCTGAGATTTAAAATGGTTTACATATAAATCAGCTAAAAATAAACATCTGAAGAACTGACTTTTATAATAGACATCATTTCAAACAAAACAAGACTAGCTTTATTAATAAGAAAATAAGAGAAGATATCTGAGATTAAATGCTTTTGGCTACTCATTATACCATGCTTCAACTTCTCTATAAGTGCTTCATTGTCATCCAACTTCAACTCATTGACTTTATCTATCAGTCCTTCAATGTCACCCATACCTGTAATATCAAAAAAAGTAGAATTAACAATAGTACACCTTGCTTTACATCATGCAAAATGCATGCACGTAAGTAATAACCCTGTGAGATAGGCTCTGTTGTTTCTATTTCTCTTTATAGGTGCAAAAACAAGCCAGACAGGTTCAATGACAAAGCCCAGGGTTTAATTCCACATTCCATGCTCATTCCATACTGACACCCAGAGACACTACAGAAGTTTTACTGCCATTACCACTACTATTACTACAACCACATATTTTTGTATTGTGCTCTAAAACTTTTCCAAAGAACTTGCCATCTAATAACTCATGTTACCACTCTAATCACCATCCCTATTTGACAAGTGAGGAAGATAAATCATGGAAGAAAATGATTTCCTGAGCTAGTTAGTGAGAGGGCAGGATTACAGTCCTAATCTGTCCTAAAGATCCACACTACTTCTTGGAGATTTGTGTGTATCCCCCCAGCATACATACCAAGAAGTTTGCTAATGAAAGGCTGTGTTTTGAAAGGTTCAAAGTCATCTATATGTTCCCCTGTACCAATGAAAATAATTGGACTTTTTGTGGCAGCAACTCTGCAAAAAGAAAACATAAAAGGAGAACAAATTTTTCACTTCTTTCAAAGCTAACTAGACAAAGGTACATAGCTCACGTTTCTAGCAACTCCAATATTTTGTTTTTATTTAAACTTCTTTTATAGATCATATTAGGTCCAATATTGGGGCATATTTTAAATGATCAATATGAAAGCCACACACACAGGCACACACACACCATATAAGCTTAAGATACAGGACAAGAGCATCAATGATACTTACGCACTGAGTGCACCACCTCCTTTTGCATGGCCATCAAGTTTTGTCACTATTACTGAGGCTACATCTACTTTATCTTTAAAGGCCTTAGCCTGGGCTTCACAAGCCTGCCCAATGGAGGCATCCATCACATAAACAATGTTATCAGGTTGCTAGAAAATATAAATAGAAAGTATACATATTTTTACTGACCTTGAGCAATTTCCTCATTAGAAGGTATGTAAAATATTTACTATAATTGCCCATTCAATCAACAAATATTTATTAAGGGAGTACTATGTATTAGGCACCATTCATATCTTTGTCTTAGAACCTAAGTTCTAAGTTCTCCTCATCAAACTTACATTCTAGTCAGAGGAAACTGGTAATAAATAGACAAACATTT
Source organism: Sturnira hondurensis (assembly GCF_014824575.4). Lineage (NCBI taxonomy): Eukaryota > Metazoa > Chordata > Mammalia > Chiroptera > Phyllostomidae > Sturnira > Sturnira hondurensis. Next base: position 5,087,626 of record NW_028081579.1, read on the forward strand.
CAAGTGTACAAAACAATTAAAATGGGATAAAGAGTATCAGTTTTGAGGTGTGGAAGACTTCTTTATCACAGTAGTCAAGGAAGGCCTCTCTAGAGGTATCATCTGAGCCAAGGCATACATGAACAGAAAGAAGTTATACAAAGATCTGGAAGAATCACATTCTCGGCAAAGAAAAAAGAGCAAAAGTAAATCAGAGAAAAATAAAAAGTAGAAGCACACACAGAAAACAAAGTGATTACAATAGAGGTGAGGCTATTTCCCTTAGTTCTGCTCTACTAGGTCAAAAATAATAGCATAGCTAAAAAGGAACTAACTAGCATTAACCATTTGCCTCCACCCCAATGGCAAAACATTGGTTTATAATATGGGCTACAAATTAGCTATAAACTGTTCCTTGTCTTCAAATTACTTTAATCACAATTTATTTTTATTTTTTAAAAGATTTTTTTTTAGCCCTGGCTGGTGTGGCTCGGTGGATTGAGTACCAGCCTGTGAAACAGGGGGTCACCAGTTCGATTCCTGGTCAGGGCGTGTGCCTGGGTTGCGGGCAGGTCCCCGGTGGGGGACACATGGGGGGCAGCCACACACTGATGTTTCTCTCCTTTCTTTCTGACTCTCTTCCCTTCTCTCTAATGATAAGTGAATAAAATCTTTTAAAAAAACATTTTAAAAAATATTTTATTTATTTATCTTTAGAGGGGAAGGGAAGGAGAGAGGGAGAGAAATATCAATGTATGGTTGACTCTCATGAGTCCCCTGCTGGGAACTGGCCTGCAACCCAGGCATGTGCCCTGACTGGGAATCGAACCTCAATCCTTTGGTTCGCAGGCCTGTGCTCAATCCACTGAGCTACACCAGCCAGGACCAAAAAAAAAGATTTTTTAAAATTTACTTTTAGAGAGGGGGAAGGGAGGGAGAAAGAGGAAGAGAAACATCAGCCTCTTGCATACCCCCAACCAGAGACCCACCAGTAACCCAGACATGTGCCTTGACGGGAAATCGAACTGGTGATCCCTCAGTTCCTGGTGTGATGCCCAACCCACTAAGCCAAACCAGTCAGGGCTCCATCACAATTTTAATGTGACATTAAACGACGGTTAATATTTTTAAATGCTTCATTTTGAAAATCTTTGAAAATTCATCTTAAACTAAATGCTTCTAATTTGATTTAAGTATTTATTGAAAGGAAATTCAACAGTTACCAAAGGTTAATTCTTAAATTTTTTTTGTTATGTTTTCTCATCCATGCTAATAAGATGAATGAGGCAGAAAAATTATTTTTCTGATACCAACTTATGAAAATTTTATACTTAATGTAGAGAAGATTGAGTCCTTATCATAGAGAGAAAGGTGACCAAAACAAAAATAAATTACTTGGAATCTGTTTTACAGGCAAAAAATAATTTCTATGGATTGTAAACTCAATCAGGTTTAAAATTAAATTAACCAGTCTTTATAATGTTAAATTGAAGCTACTTACTATAGCATTAGCAACTTGAAGCATTTCTTCAAACAAAGAGTCTTCTTGTTTATGACGTCCACTTGTATCAACAATAATAATTTCAAAATTTTCATTTTTGAATTTCTCTACTCCTTCCGAGGCAATGATAACAGGATCCATTTCTGTGTAGCTATTTAACATGGATAAATGATTGAACCACCACAGCACAAAATTTCCAAATACTAGCAATTTGGAAATTGTTAGTATACCTTTAATCTGTTCTGGAAAAGTCATAATGATCTCAATTTCAGTTTAGAAGAATAAACTCTAATAAATATTAAATATAGCAATTTACTCCATGGTCCCCAACTTTTTTGGCACAAGGGACCAGTTTTGTGGAAGACTGGAGCGGGGGCACAAGAGGCGGAGCTTGGGTGAGCTTTGGGGGCTGGAGACTCCTGAATTTACTTCTAGATCAGCATAAAGGAGTATCCAGTTTCCCAATCACAAAATCCTGTAAGATTTTGCTGCATGACTTTTCTGAATAAATTGTGTTTCCTTTCATTTTTTAAATACAGTAATTGAACTTATATTACTTAGTGTTTCACACATGTCCAGTACAGTAATTGAATTTGTGCTACCTAGGGTTTCACACATCTTTTCCATTTAACATCCTTTTCCTTTTAACATCACACATGCTTTTCCACTTACATCCTTTGGTAAGCCTTACTAAAAACATTAAATGTTTCTGTAAAACATGATTTCTGGGCTATACAGCATTCCATCAGATGGCTAAGCTATCATTTATTAGATAAATGCCTTATTATAGGCCATTTAAGGTCTTTCCAATTTCTTGTTATTAAAAATACAGCCAATATGAGAAATACAGTAGTGCTGTTTCTTTGAAATTGTTATGACACAATTCTACAGGCTGAACTTGGATCAAATGGTCTGATCATTTAGACTTGGTTTTTAAAATGAAAATGTCTTACATGAAGTTTAATTTCATTCCTATTTCACAATCCTCGAAAATTGATTAGTGGCAACTTTTTATACATATTGATACTGTCAAGTGAAAAGATATATAATGTAAAAAAACAATTTCCCCCCCAAATTAACAATACTAATTTAGTAGAAATGCACTTAGTAAGAATATGTGTGAGATTTAATTGAAGAAAATTACTGGTAAGGACATAAATTTTTTTAAAGATTTTATTTATTTTTTAGAGAGAGGGGAAGGGAGGGAAAAAGAGAGGGAGAGAAACATCAAAGTGTAGAGAGTTGCCTCTTGCACACTCCCTACTGGGGACCTGGCCCTAACCCAGGTGTGTGTCCTGACTGGAAATCAAACCAGCGACCCTTTGCTTCGCAGGCTGGTGCTCAATCCACTGAGGCACACCAGCCAGGGCCAGGACATAAAACTTTTCTTAACAAAAAAGATATACCGGGTTCCTAAACAGAACTACACAAATACAGTCAAGATGTCAGTTCTACCCTGAATTAATTGATTTCGATGTAGTTCAATCAAAATCTTGGAGAGATTTTTCTTTTTTAAAACTTAGTAATAAAATTTATCCAGGGAAATAAGCTGATGAAAATAGGCCAGAAAATGTCAAAAAGAAGATACAGACTAATTATTACCATATATTTTAAATGTAAGATACAATTAAAATTTATCATTGTGCAAAGAAATATGATCAAAGAGCCCTGGCTGGTGTAGGTTAGTGGATTAAGTGCGGGCCTGCGAACCTCATGATCGCAGTTTGATTCCCAGTTAGGGCACGTGCCTGGGTTGCAGGCCAGTTTCCAGTGTGGGACTCACGGGAGGCAACCATACTTTGATACTTCTCTCCTTCTCTCCTTCCCTTCCCCTCTAAAGATAAATAAATAAAATCTAAAAAAAAAAAAATCACCTTTAAAAAAATCATAAAATATTTTTAAAAAAACATGATCAAAGATGTCAATAAGGACATTGATTAATTACATACATGCATACAAAGGAATAAAATGATGTCATAAAAAAGAATTATCTTAAACAGTATAGTCTTTACAGAATTATTAAGATCCCATCTTTTGCCCTGACTGGTATAGCTCAGTGAACTGAGCATGGGTCTGTGAACCAAAGGATCACTGGCTTGACTCCCAGCCAGGTCACAAGCCTGGTTTGCAGGCCAGGTCCCCGAGTAGTAGGCATGCACAAGAGGCAGCCACACATTGATATTTCTCTCCCTCTCTTTCTCTAAAAGTAAATAAATAAAATCTTTTTTAAAATCCCATTTCTTAGTAATTGTCTTAGTGGAGTATAACATACACAGAAAAGTAGCACAAATTATCAACTCAATGAATTTTCCTTTCAGTTTGCAGGCCTGTGCTCAAATCCATTGAGCCACACCAGCTAGGGCTCAAGTCAATGAATTTTCACAAAGCAAACACGCCCAAATCAAGAAGCAACAACCAGTACCTCCCTCCATCACTATTTGGTCATAAGATCCCCTTTTTAATTGACTCTATATTGGTATATCCACATGCAATAAAATGCACTATTTTAAATGTTCAAGTGGATGAGTTAGACAAATTTATATAACCCATATAATCACTATCACAGCAATCGAAGTACAAAGCACTGTAAGATTCCATTTCAATTTAAAACCACCCTGGCTGGTGTAGCTCAGTGGATTGAGTACGGGCCTGCGAACCACACGATCGCGGTTGGATTCCCAGTCAGGGCACATGCCTGGGTTGCAGGCCAGTTCCCAGCAGGGCACTCACAAGAGGCAACCATACATTGATATTTCTCTCCCTCTCTCCTTCCCTTCCCCTTTAAAGATAAATAAATAAAATATTTTAAAAAAACCAACATCTATTGCCCTGGCTGGTGTGGCTCAGTTGGTTAGAGCATCATCCCATAAACCCAGAATTTGTGGGTTTGATTCCCCATCAGGGCACATGCTTGGGTTCAGTCCTGGGTTGGTGAGCGTGTGAGAGGCAAAACCAATAGATGTTTCTCTCGCTCTCTCTCCCCCTCCCTTCCCCTCTCTCTAAAAGAAAAAAAAGTAATAAAATAAAGTGATCTATTTATCTAACTATATCTGTGTGTTCATTTGTAAAGCCACTGAAAACAAGCACAGATGGACAGGCTAAAAACTGATAACTGGGCAGTAAAACTGTTTTTTTTGTTTGTTTGTTTTTAAAATATACTTTATTGATTATACCATTACAGTTGTTCTATTCCCCCCTTCATTCCCCTCCACCTGCACACTCCCTCCCCCACCATTCTCCCCCCTTAGTTTATAACCACGTGTCTCAANACGTTTAAAGATGTCTTGGAGGTTCCTAAGCCTCTCCTCATTTGTTTCAATTCTCATTTCTTCATTCCTTTCTGGTTGGATGTTTCATTCTTCTTTCTGGTCCATTCCATTGATTTGTGTCCCCATTTCCTTTCCATCATTATTGGTTTCCTGGACATCTCCCTTCATTTCAATTAGTTTAGCCTTCATATGTTCCTCTAATTTGTGACTATGTTCCTCTAATTTGTGACTATAATCTACCAGTTCTGTGAGCATCCTGATAAATAGTGTCTTGAATTGTGCTTCTGAGAGGCTGGCAATTTCTCAGTCGCTTAGAGTTATTAGCTCTGGGACTTTGAGTTCTTCTTGCACCACCTTTTGGGCTGTTCGTGCCTATTCTGTAGCAGGATCAGAGCCCTAAGGTGTTCACTAGCGCAGGGCAACTAAGTCGCTGGGTTGTGACGTTATATGTGGGGACGGGGCCAAAGAGGGACTATGGTGTCCCGTCTGCCGCGTGCCGCAGGGTAACTAAGCTGCTAGGTTGTGACGCTGTATGTGGGAGCGGGGTCAAAGAGGGACTATGGCGTCCTGTCGGCGTCCTGTCTGCCACCTGCGGCCTCGGCCCTCACCGGTGCCACAGCTGCTGCCATCACCGGGCCCACGCGTTTCGTCCCACTGCACGCGAGTGTGCCACCGCCGTCAGCCCTCGCCCCCTGGGGCCTGCATGGTCTGTCTCACTGTGCGCGAATGTGCGACTGCGGTCAGTCTGCCCTGCACCCCAACTAGTTCCGGGCTGCCTGCATGCCTAGGTTGGGGGATCTGTCCTGCCCGACCCAGCTTGCTGCTGGCTCCGCCCCTCTTACCGTCCCCGTTGAACGGTTAGATGTAGTGGACTTCCATATAATTCAATTTTCTGTCCTTTGGTTGTGTCTTTGTTTCTCCAAACCTTTGTTGTATTCAAACTTGGTTGTGGGAGAAGGCACAGTGTTTCCACCTATGCCTCCATCTTGGCGGAACTGAAACTGTTAATACTTGCACTTACTTGTGATTAAAAATAGTGTTTTTTTAAAAACAGGAAAAATTATGCAACAGTTCTGTATCTACTACCTACCCCCACCAAGTGTTATATATATAGTTAACATTGCAGATATAATTCAAGTTCTTCCCCAGTCCCATTTCCTTCAGCCCTCCATGAGGAAACAAAGCTCACTAATACTTTAGTCCGTATGTCATATGTTTTTTTAAGTTAAATGAATAAAGGAGAAATTATTTAATAAATGGTATTGACAATACCAGTTAAGAATTAATGCTCTGGGTTTGGCCAAAAGTTCAAGTTATCAACTATATCATTTGCAAATGTTGAACCCAACAGATATAACTGTTTATTACACCATGATTTTCAAATCTGTATTAGAAACAGTTCTTATCCTAAAAATAGAATTTCTAACATTATTCCTTAATATATCTCTTCAAAATTATCATAAAATATAACTAAAAGAGAAAAATTGTTTAATGAAGAACATATAGCTAAAGTTCACTAGCTTTTTTGGTTGGCCATAAAGAAAAAGTAAATGACTAACAAAATAATGCCATCTATTTAATTACTTCAAATTTTAGCTTCTTTAAACTTTCTTTCTGAAGGTAAAATAAACCATTTACATTAATAAAGTTAAGAAAAATGCTATTTCCTCAAACAAGTCCTTCTATATTCAATCTAGATTCATTTCTTTTTTTTTCTCCCTTACCATTTATCCTCTTTATCTCCCCCCTTCCCCCGCATAATCACCACACTGGTATCCATGGCCATTAGTCCTTATTCCTTTTGGCTGTATCCCTCCATCCCCTAACCCTCCCAGAGCTGTCAGCCTGCTCTCTATCTATGAGTCTGTACCTTTTTTGCTTATTAATTCAGTTTGTTCATTAGATTCTACATATGAGTGAAATCATATGGCATTTGTCTTTCTTTGACTGGCTTATCTCACTTATCATAATATTCTCCAAGTCTATCCATGCTATCACAAAGTGTAACATCTTTTTTATAGCTGAATAGTATTCCATAGTCCTTTTATCTACTCATCTACTGATGGACACTTAGGAGGCTTCCATATCTTGAGGACTCATTTCTTTTTCTTTTTTTTAAAAGATTTTATTTATTTTTAGAGAGAAAGGAAGGGAGGGAGAAAGACACAGAGAGAAACATCAATATGTGGTTGCCTCTCATGTGTCCCCTACTGGGGACCAGCCTGCATCCCAGGCATATGCCTTGACTGGGAAATCAGACTCACAATCCTATGCTTCACAGGCCTGTGCTCAATGCACTGAGCTACACCAGCCAGGGCTTGAGGATTCGTTTCTTTTAATTAATCATTATAACATATGCAAATTACCTAACAGAATAGCAATGTATAAAAGGAACAGAGCAATGATCAGAATCCCTAAAATATCTGTAGATTATAAGCCATTGTAAGGTGATCAAACTTTTTAAAATGATATACTGAAGAAAGAGACAGTACAGAATTCACTACTGTGGTTTAATCGAGGAATGCTTTGGATAGGTCTTGACAAAATAAAATGAATAGAGAAGCAGGAGGAGGTCGGAAAGTATGCAAAGGCAGAATGATAAGCAGGCAAAGCAGAATTAAAAAGTAAACAATGTCAATAGCATAGTTATATTAAAGGCTGAATCAGAAAAGTCATGTTATAATAAAGTTAATATTATTAAATATATCCCAACTTTGTTCCAGAGAGGATTTAAGTTTATAAGTATAGATTATGATGTGACTAGATAGCATAAAATAAAGATAGACAAGATGAGGCATCTGAGTACTAGAATTTAAAAAAAAAACACCCTACCTTCCATAGAATGGAATTCTTGCTTTAGTAGCATTCTGTTTTAGTTGGTCAAAAGCCCCTATGAGAAAGAGAGTTAATGAGTCCTCAAACTTAAAAATAAAAATTACAGAAAACAAATCTTCAAATTTCAACATATTACCTGCTCTGAATGTGTCTGCACATATCAAACAGGTCTTCCAACCTTTCCTCTGGTAATAATAAGCTAACTGGAAAAAGGAGATTAAAAATATATAATATCAATAAATACAAAGTATTATATAATTTTTCTGTTTATTCTTGTTATTTAGGAATAAAGTAAAACTACACCTATTCTCCTAAGAGTAATATTATTAAATTTTGAATACAGCAAATTTCCTAAATATACAGTTTAAATTCTAACTGCCATAAGTCACATTCAAAGCATATAAAATGATCAAGCAACAAATGACTATAATAAAAAATGTTAATGACTATTAGTGTTAATTAAGTATAAATAATCACATAATCCTCTAAGAAATAATTCTTTGCCTTTTTCTAAACTATAACACAGTTGATGCTTGTGAAGAAAAATGTGGTAACAAAGTTGAGGCAGCCAATTCTGGAGGAAAGGGTGGTATAATGAATTAAAAATTAGCGTAAGGATAAGCAACATAAAGATCTGTATTATGCTGGGTATGACACTGTGAAAAGGGAGTCTTGAGCCATCAGAGATAAGGTAAACTTTCCATTTTTTTTTTCTTCTAAAAAACCATATACTCATGTCCTTTAAAAGACAGGAAGTCTTTCTGGTAAAAGAAATAGCATAGTTATATTAAAGTCTACCATTCTTACAAGAGAGACTGTGGGATTACTTTTTCCTATTCTACAAAAAGCTATTACAAATACATACTAGATACATCAAGTAACACAAAACCGTAAAGCAACAATACTATAAAGACTGGCTTTAACATAAAATTTGATTTATACAAATATCTTCTTCACGACCTTATTTTAAAATTAAGTAAATTTAGGATTTCTAGCCAAGATGGAGACATAGGTGGACACTGTGCCTCCTCGCACAAGCAAGTTTAAAGACAACAAAGTTTTAGTAACAAAAACACAGCCAAAACACAGAAAACTAAACTATACGGAAGTCCGACAAAAACAAACCATTCAACCTGACCAGTAAGAGGGGCGGAGCCAGCAGCTGGTGGAGCGGGGCAGGAAAACTCGGCTGGACCCACACAGGCACACAGGTGGTGGTTGGCAGATCTCAGGCGTGGGGTTGGGAAGGGAAGACCCAGTGAGGGCGTAAGGTGGCAGGCTGACCGTGGTCACACATTCGCGCACAAATAAACCAGGCGAAAGAGCAAGCAGTGAGACGGACTGCACAGGCCCCAGAGGTGGGAAGCAGCAGAGGGGACCCCCATTGCCCCTCTTCCACCCCACCCCCACATACAGCGTCACAACCCAGTGACTGAGTTGTCCCAACCTGGTGAACACCTAGGGCTCTGCCCATCACACATAACAGGCACGAACAGACCAAAAACATTATGGCTCAAGAACTCAAAGCCCCAGAGCCAATAACTCTAACCGACCAAGAAATAGGCAACCTATCAAATGCACAGTTCAAAACACTGGTGATCAGAATGCTCACAGAACTGGGATTTTAGTCACAAATTAGATGGAAAAAGGAAGGCTACACTAAGTGAAATGAAGGAAAATGCACAGGGAACCAATAGTGGTGAGAAGGAAACTGGGACTCAAATCAATGGAGTGGATCAGAAGGAAGAAAGAAACAACAAAACAGAAAAGAGTGAAGAAACAAGAATTCAGAAGAAAAATGAGGAGAGGCTTAGGAACCTCTAGGACATCTTTAAATGTTCCAACATCCAAATTATAGAGGTAACAGAAGGAGAAGAGGAAGAGCGACAAGTGGAAAAGTTATTTGAACAAATAATAAAGGAGAACTTCCCCAGTCTGGCAAAGGAAATAGACTTCCAGGAAATCCAGAAAGCTCAGAGAGTCCCAAAGAAGTTGGACCCAAGAAGGAACACACCGAGGCACATCATAATTACATTAGCCAAGATTAAAATGAAGGAGAGAATCCTAGAAGCAGCAAGAGATAAAGGGACAGTCATCTACAAAGGAGCTCCCATCAGACTGTTAACTGATTTCCAAAAGAGACCTTACAGGCAAGAAGAGGCTGGAAAGAAGTATTCCAAGTCACGAAAGGCAAGGACCTACATCCAAGATTGCTCTATCCAGCAAAGTTTTCATATAGAATGGAAGGACAAATAAAGTACTTCTCAGATAAAGTCAAGTTAAAGGAGTTCATCATCACCAAGCCCTTATTATATGAAATGTTAAAGGGACTTACCTAAGAAAAAGAAGATAAAAAATATGAACAGTGAAAGGACAGCAAACTCACATTTATTAACAACTACACCTAAAACAAAAGCAAACCACTAGAACAGGAACAGAACCACAGAAATGGAGATCACATGGAGGGTTAGCAACAGGGGAGTGGGAGGAGGAGAAGGGGGGAGAAAGTATAGAGAATAAGTAGCATAGTGAGGAGAAAATAGACAGGGGGAGGGCTAGAGTAGTGTGGGAAATGTAGAAGCTAAAGAACTTATGACACATGGTCATTAACTAAAGGGGAGGAATGGTGGGGGAGGGGGTGTGCAGAGTGGAGGGGAATGAAGGTGGGGAATAGGACAACTGTAATGGCATAATCAATAAAATATATTTTAAAAAATTTTTAATAAAAAAATAAAATAAAGTAAATTTACCTTTGAACATGTGGTAGTTTTACCACTCCCTTGCAATCCAACAAACATGATCACATTCTGTTTTCCTTTGGTGGGTGTCCATGCTTTAACTCCAGGGTCTACAAGCTACATTCCAAAAATAAACAGAAAATCAGTTTAACATATGCTTATATTCAAAACCCCCCTCTCTCTCCACAACTTTTAAACTGTAGAAATAATTTAAGGACATCTGGTATAAAAGGCAGCCATAACTCTACCATTCTAATATAACTATTTCCCTTTGTAATTTAAGAACTTAAACTAACTCATTGTACAAGCCTGTATTTCCAAACCAATCCAGAGTAAGAATCTCAAAACACTTTTAAGGTCAAAGCAAAATGTGAATAAAATGTGAGACCAAGTGTGAGTCAAATGAACAATCTACACCAGCACTGCAGAAATATATGTAAAGGACACAAATGAGTTTTTAAACTCCTAGTAATGGCATTTTAAAAAGGAAAACAAACAAAAAAAGAAAAATAAATAAAAAGCAAAACAATCGATGCTAACTTTAATATTGTATTAAACTCAATACATCTAAAATGTTTACATTTTAATATATAGTCCATTTTTAAAAAATAAGATATTTTAATATTCCCTTTTCCCATACTAGGTCTTCAAATCTGTATGTACTTCATTCTTACAGCACATTTTCATTTGGACTAGTCATATCACAAAAATGCTCAATAACCACACGCAGCTAATGGCTACGATATTGAGACGGCACCTATCTTGATGTTTAATTTGACACATTTATCTATGAACAAAATTACAAATTACATATGAAGACTTTCCAGATCAAATGTCAAATTCTCCAAAACCGAAGATCTACTGTTCTATAAATTCATTATATTTAGAGGGGTAGTAAAAAATAACCATCAATTTTATAGGATCAATGGAAAACTAACATTCACATATGAACAGTTCTCAAAGTAACAACTGACTCATTTACAAGTCAGTTGTTTGAAGCTGGAAACATGTATCTCCATGTAATAATAAAGCCATAGTAATAGTTAACGTCCTAGGACCAGAGGCTGGCAAACTATGTGTATAAAAGGTTTTACTGGAACATAGCTACACCCACTCATTTACTGCTCTTGTGCTACAACAGCAGCCCTTAGTTGCAACAGAAATAGCCCATAAAACCTCAACTATCTAGTTCTTAAGAGGAAGTCTGCCGAGCCCATGCTAAATAAAGAAGACCATAAAAGTCGCATAACACATATTGTACCTGAGTTTTGAGGAAAGCCATGTGGAGAGAAGGGAGGAAAATAACACACATTTAGCCATCTCTTTCCCAGGCCTAGCCTTAAGAGAAATTCTGACATAGGCAAAATCAATCTTAAACTTAAATCCAAGCCCCTCGCCAAGTAGCTCGGTTAGAGCATTGTCCCAATACACCAAGGTTGCAGGTTTGATATCCAGTCAGGGTACATACAAGAAGCAATCAATGAATGCACAAAAACGTGGGATAACAAATAGATGTTCCCCTTCTCTCTCTCTTCCTTTAAAACCAATAAAGAAATATTTCAATAAATAAACAAATCCACTCCCATTCCTTCTAGATCCTTTCAGAATACTGATGCTACCCTACATTTATTTTCTCTATATCTCATGGCCAAATAAGCTCTCTGTGAACTTACTACATGAACTATTATTTTATAAATCTACTCTTCCAGCTGCACCTTATAGTAGCAGTACTGAACTTTTTAGTCTCAGGACTCCTTCATGGTAGTTTGTAAAGGTTAGCTACAATGTGGAGTCTAAAACCATATAAACTGTGATACTCTATTACAGTGATTTTTAACATTTTTCACCTCATGGCACACATAATAAACTAATTGTTAAAATTCCGTGGCACACCAAAAAATATATTTTTGCTAATCTGACAACAAAAATAGGTATAATTTTTATTCATTCACACCAGACAGCTAGTGTTGTGTTGGCTGTTGTCATTTTTTATTTAACAGTCTAAAGGAAAAGGGGTCAGTGCCCCAGACTAAATAGTCAGGGATTGCACATTTTAAAAATCCCTGCTCTTTCACATTAAAATCTGTTACTGTACCTTGTATTTTGCATGGATCTTATACTGGTGAATGGATCTTATACTTATTCTAACTTCATACATTAGTCACTTTGAAAACATTCACTATAAATAAAACATCAAATAATTTTATTAATATCAATACTAATATCAAAAAAGTAAATATTAGGACCTGTCAAATTCATGGTAAAAATAAAAATTTCTAGTTTTCACTTGAAAGCTTGAATTTTATCACTGGCCACAATATTGTTAGTTATCTGCCCCTAAAGTGACTGGCCCACTTTACTTACTTCAGAGAAAATATCTGCCAAATGTCCAAGTCTAAATAACCACAGATCACCTGTCTTTTGTTAGTTCACATAAAAATGGTAATCTAGAAAAAAAGTGGCTTACAATCAATGACACATGTGCTTTCAAAAACAACCATCAAATTTCTGTGCGCAGCAAAAGGGCTTTATATGTATTTCCCCTTTCATCACACAAAATGTTATAAAGACATATATACTCAACGGTCAAGGTTTAATAGAACTAATAATTGTTATTGCTCCATCAAGGACATTCTTTTTTAAATGTTTTTTAATTGACTGATTTTAGAGGGAGAGAGAGAGAAAAAAAAACATATCGATTTTTGTCGCACTTATGCATTCACTGGTTGATTCTTGTACGTGCCCTGACCGGGGGTCAAACCCGCAACCCTGGCATATCAGGACAATGTTCTAACCAACTGAGTGCCCAGCCAGGGCCATCAAAGACATTCTTAAGTGAAACTGGTATTTTTTATTTTTTTATTTTTACTGCAAGTATGTAGTAAAGAGTACAATGACCACCAATATAGTGTGGTACCACTGCTTTGATTGATCCTACAGAGTTTTACCTACAATTGCTTTTGTAGCATCAGTGCAAATATCAACACAGTAAGAGAAAAAAGGCAAAAAATGTCTTAGTGTTATTGTGAAAACAATTCAACCTCACTTTGTACAACATTGCTCTGGACCATAAGCTTCCGAGTATAAAGACAAGTCTTACTCATCTGTTATCAGCAGCATTTGGCACACTGCCTGGAATAAGGCAGACACTCAATAAATGCTTCTTTTTTAATTTTTTTTTATTTTTTTAAAGATTTTATTTATTTATCTTTAGAGGGGAAAGGAAGGAGAGAAGGAGAGAAGGAGAGAAATATCAATGTATGGTTGCTTCTCGTGGGTCCCCTGCTGGGAACTGGCCTGCAACCCAGGCATGTGCCCTGACTGGGAATCGAACCGTGATTGTCTGGTTCGCAGGCCCGCGCTCAATCCACTGAGCTACACCAGCCAGGGCAATAAATGCTTCTTAATGAAGCACTTGATGCTCCAGAATTGCTTACAGATGCCAATCCTTAAAAATAATTTTTCCTCACCGATGCTCACCCCTGGTGCTAGATGAAAAGTCATACACAAAGAATTTGGAGATGAGACCTGGGTCTGCCACTTACTAGCTATCTTATTTTTCTCAAATGCAAACTGAGAAGTGTGACTGGATAAATTCTCTGATCCCTTTCTGCTCCAAATTTCCTTAGTTATTAACTAGTCTACAGAACTAAACTGAAGTGGCATAGCCATCTGAGATAAGAGACTTTTGCAAAGTACTAATCAGCTATGCCGGAACCAAAAGAGTAAATGAAATTAATCACACGACATAGGGAAAAATATTAGGAGACCACTAGCAAACATCTGTTGCTCTTAAAAAAAAAGTTTTTTAGTTCCTTCTTTTTTCTCCCCCACCATTAGACTCATTCACATTTTTTTAAAGCTCTAAGATTTTCACCATAATTTTCATGACAGGAGCTGCAATATTAGAAGGTGAGACAGGGTAATAATATTGATTACATAGGTTATATTTGCTACATGCAAAACAAAATTTCACTGTTCAAAATTTCTCATTACCTAGGCCAGAGTTAGGTTATTTGGTCTTTTCAAAGGAAATTCTGTACAAAATGAACAGCATAGAAAAGAACGTTTGCCCAGGGTGACTTTCTATACAAAAGTAAGATCTTCAATACGTAAAACTTAGTATTAACTTTTTGGAACACATTTTTACAGCAACAGTGCTGGCCTTCATACCTGTACTCAGAATTTTACATTCAGAAAAGTTTATAATAAAAATAAGGCACTTTAGAAAAGTTAATAATCCTCAATATTTTTAATATTGATGAATAGTATATAAAAACAGAAAAGTTTTCTGAAATATCATTTCTGTTTGCAGTGCTAATGTATTTTTAGCCATTGAGTCTACAGAAAACATAGTAGAGTCTTGATATGCTTTTACCTTTACAAGTTCTTTAAATACAGCGTGCTGAATCATTTTTCTTTTGTTAAGACCAGATGCCATCTCCTCCAGATCAATAGCAGACCTTCATGATGATGGTATTTGGGGGTAAGAGGGAGAAAAGTCAGTTAAGAGACTCTAAAAAAGAGGTTTCTGCCTGAAAGAATGTGGGACCATTCAATCATTCATATTAATAGCCTTCTAATTAACATGAATATAATTACCACAAATTCAAAAGCCTATACCATAGAGAATTTACCATGAAATATTAGATGCAAGACTTTGGTTGGTTTTGCAAGGCTCTTTTTTGGGGGGGAGGGGGCAGTGGGAGTGGAATGTAAATACTAATTTTTCTTCACATCACTGCAAAGTATTAATTTTATTTTTTTCTTGCAGCTTATCTACTTAGATATCTTTACACCTACGAGAAAAAAAGACTAATTTCTCTCCTACATGTTTAATGCTAGTAGCTCTACATTTATTATCCAGTCTTCCTTTTCATGTTATCCAGATAACATGAAAAGGAAGGATGGCCCGAGCATGACAAGGGCTAGGATTCAGGCAGTTAACTGAGTTGCCTACATTATTCTCAGTGCCCTGCCCCAGTCAATGCCCCTCCCAATGAACACAAAAATGGAGGCCACACATTACTCCTTTATTCAAATTTGGACAAAGAAACCAAAAGGGAAATAAGAGAGAAGACAATTCTCCAATATAATCAGAAGGAGATTGATTAATGCCATCTTGAGTCTGAAGAAGATAAAATGGCACCACTTTTCTATAAAGAATCTAAATTGTTAAAAAGCTTTTATATTAAAATCCTATACAGTATATGATTGAACCCATCCAAATACAGTAGTATAATGGAAAGAAATCCATAATTAAATGAAAACCACATGTAGTTTATTTTTTAGTGCATGAGGATGACGCTCCAACCAGCTGAGCCACTGGGCCAGGGCTAATTTTTTGAACAATCATTATGAAAACATACTATACACACAATCTTCTAACATATGAGTTTGATTCTTTCCCAGCGCTGTATGGCGGAAACATTTCATAATTCAACAGACTTTTCAAGTTAGCTCTTCATCCCAGTAAACTAAATTTAGTTTTGCCTGTTTTATTACCTAATTCATTGAACTTACTTTACATTTTCTCTTAGCTGTTTCACTAGTTTAATATTAACATCTGCTTCCAATAATGCTGTACATACTTCTTTTAGCATAGCATTTAATACCTGCAAATAAATAATAAAAATTTAAAATGCTCAGTGCATCATTCAATCATGTAAAACAATAGTTGATCAGTCATCATATACTATCATAGTTTAATAAAAACAATATTACAGTATTGGGGGAACAAAAAGTTTTTGTTAGAGAGATCATTTTATTAAATGTTAAGTCATTTTGTCAAAATAAGACATTAGATTTAGTTTTATTCAAGTAGGTATTAATTACAATTTTATTCACATGGTAAAGTAATAATAAAGACAATATACAAGCCAAAGAAAGTTACTATACAATAGTGTTGCCACTGTAGTTTCCTATGTCACTGAATACCTCCTATTGCTTATATACAACACTTTATATTCACAATAGCTGCTTAACTGTCCTAGCATGGAGGAAAATGTAACAAAAGAAAATGATCTAATACAACCTAACAGTTTTACTATTTCCATTTAGAGCAGAGGAACAAAGTAAAAAGAAAACACTCCTCCTCTAATAACTCACTATCATAACATATTTGTTTAGTGGCAAGGCATCGTGATTAAAAGATCAGAAACTATAGTCTTAAGAAAAGATGAGGCTTTTGCTGCTTATGAAAATAAGTGTTCATACACTAGTTCCATGAGGGCAGGGATTTTAGTCTATTTTGTTCACTGCTATATTCCTCGAGCCAGCAAAAAGATAGGCCCTTAAACACTTTTTGAATGAACTCTCACCTTCGGTTTCCTAGGTCCTATGAGGCTTATCAGATTTCTGTATCCCTCATTAAAGATATCTGATAAAAATGGAGCTGATCTTTCATTAGAAGGATTTCTTCCTGTTAACTCTCTAACATTATAGTATGTAGATCAGAAAAGCTACCAATTCACGCAATAGCTGTTTTTCTACCTCCCACCAACATTCATCTTCCTAGTTTTTTTTTCTGTACAATAAACATAAAGCTGTTATTTGATTTATTCTGAGTTCCAAAGATTAAACAGTGGTTTAAGTTATCATTTGTTATTTAATAATAATTATTAGAAAAAGCCCTGAATAAGGAATTAGAGAAAAGATTCTAATCCTGGTTCTTCCAATAAATAAACATGTGAAACTGGCTTTCTGTTGCTATTAAATGAAAGGCTAAACTAGCTGAGCTCAGAGATGGTCTCAAAATTATGTAATAGCATTAGATTACTATATTGATATCAAATTCAACATTAGAATTTTTTCAAACCTTCACGTTAGAAAGTATTTTTTAAGATATTATTGACACTATTACAGAAGTCCTCCATCTTCTCCCCCAGAAAGTACTTTTTACCTATTATTTACTTTGATTCTTAAAACCATCTTGTAAGATAAGTGCTACTTTCTCATTTTATATATTAAGGAATCTAAAGTTGACCTGCCTAAATCTCTACCACACAGCTACTAAGTAGGATGCTAAACAAGGTCTTCCCAAACTAAGTTCAGTAGTTTTTCATTGGTACTGCAATACATATAATGTATTCTCGTGGATTATAACCACCTTTTTTTGACTAACAAACCATAAAATACAATGTCTGGGGGAAAATGGGTGAAAGAAAAACCTTAAAACAATAAAGCCAGGAGGAAGAGTATTTCAGATACCATACAATGAGTCAACTTATAAAATCTCCAAAAAACTGAATGAAGACTTCAGAGAAAAATGAATCAAAATAGCTAAGGTGAAAATATTAGCCTTATATAAGAATGCTACAGAAAAAACAAGGAGAAAAGGTCAGGTACACACAAGACTAGCCAAGATTAAAGAGGCAGGATACTGAAATTTTAGGCCTATGTCAAGAGAAAAAGCAAGAGTATACTTACAGATCTAAGCTGTTTTCAAAATATAAAATGTATGTATTTTTACATGTAAGTTAAGGTTTTGTTCTATTGTAATTCTTCATAGAAAGTTGAAATTAATAATAAGATAATTGACTCTCAATAAAAAAAATACCACTATATCCACTTTAGGATTTTATCTACACATATTAAATCATCATCAAGACAAATATAAACAGTTGGTGGGATTGCAGACTGGTACAACCACTATGGAAAACAGTATGGAATTTTCTAAGAAAACTAAAAATGAACGTACCTTTTGACCCAGCAATTCCACTCTTAGGAGTATATCCTAAGAACCCTGAAACACCAATCCAAAAGAACCTATGCACCCCGATGTTCATAGCAGCACAATTTACGATAGCCAAGAGTTGGAAGCAACCTAGATGCCCATCGGTAAATGACTGGATCAAAAAACTATGGTACATTTACACAATGGAATTCTATGCTGCAGAAAGGAAGAAGGAACTACTACCCTTTGCAACATCATGGATGGAACTGGAAAGCATTATGCTGAGCGAAATAAGCCAGGCGGTGAAAGACAAATACCATATGATATCACCGTTAACAGGAATCTAAACAAAACAAACAAGCAAGCAAAATATGACCAATGACACTCAAATACGGAACAGGCTGACAGGGTCCAGAGGGGAGAGGGGAGAGAATCATAGGGGAAAGGGGGATGGACTCACATGAACAAGTATAAAGGACACATGGACAATAACTAAGGGTGGGGGGTGGAAATGGGAGGGAGGTGGGGAGCATGGGGCGGGGGGCGGGCAGGGTTGGGAATATAAGACAGAAAGCTGTACTTGAACAAGAATTAAATTAAAAAATTATTTTAAAAAAAGATAAATATAAACACAGAGGTTACTAATAATCCATCTCCCCAATGCTAGTGATGATGTGCAGTAATATATACTTCACGTATTTTACACACCTCTTCATTGATAATGGTGGCATTGCTCAAAGAGCGTAATGCTGATGTTATTTTTCTTCCAAGGTCTGCTAGTACCATCTTGAAGGTTTTGAGACGTAATTACAAGGAAATCTAGGAAGAAAAAATATTAAATAAAAACATTTGAAAATAATCAATACCAGTTCCCACAATTACAGACTTCTAAAGAACAGTACTTAAGTTCAAATTAAGGTATCTAATGTTTAGATACTATAACTTCAACCTGTAGCTTTAATACAATCAGGTCCAAAGCTACAGCTGCCACTTGGTTATGATGCCTTATGTTTGAACACCTAATTGGAATATTCTATATGAATCAATAAATTCAAAATCTCAGATAAAATGTTTGCCTAAAATTAAATCTGTACATCTTTAAATGAAAAGAAAGAAAGAAAAGAAAAAAAGGAAAGAAAGAAAGAAAAAGGTAAATTCTCCACTCAGGGATAATGTCTAATTTAGTAAATTGAAGGACTTTTTCCCCCAATTATTTTGACTCATGATCTAAGCAAAACAAACAAATAAATAAACCAACTCACGAAAGTTTAATTTAATAAACCATTTAGACTCACAGGGATGTTCAGCCTATAGCCCAAGGGTCACATGTGGCCCAGGATGGCTATGAATGAGGCCCAACACAAAATTGTAAATTCACTTAAAACATTATGAGATTTTTGTGTGTGTGATTATGTGTTGCAATGTATTTAATGTGTGGCCCAAAACAATTCTTCTTCCAGCATGGCCCAGAGATGCCAAAAGGCTGGACAGAGAGTTTTCACACACATTATATTAACTCATTTTATTCTTCTAACAATCAAGAAAAGTGGCATATTATTAATCTCCCTATTTTAAAGCTGTTCTTGATTCCCCAACTCTAAACCAAGATAACCTCAAAGGTTCTTTCCAGCTGGTCAGGACAGCAGGGTACATAGTCAGGAGAAAATACAGGTTGTAAAAAGCTCTAAACACCAGGTTAAGGAATATCAATTGTCTAACACAGCAACACTGCCAGAAAAGTTCATTGTTTAAAACAACTGTTTTGTTAACTCTTCCAAGCTAATCTACTCTAATTTACTAAAACAAGATTGTCATGACTGGGTCTTATCTACAGAGTATACAAGAGATTAAAAATAAGAGAAATGGAGAGGAAAGAAGAGCTGATTCATTGAGCACATGGAAAATGGAGAGATGAGGGAAGTCAAAAGAAAAAGAAAGGGAAAATGCACTACAGGACCAATCACTGGCAAAGACATTCTAGACTGAACTTTAAACATTACCCTTCCACTCAGGTAAAATTTTATAATTTGTAACCTAAAAAATTACTACCAACACTTGATGGAAATGGAAAAAAAATGTGCTCACCTTAAAACTTTTTTGTAATTACATGGTTACTTAACTTGAAAGAGCAACTGCTTCATAGAAAAGATGAACTTTGTATTCTTCTTCCCATACTCATTATGCTAAATTATTATTGCTCAAGTAAACATGTTTCAGTTCATCTCCTTTACCACTCACTGCATTACCAGGAGTGATATACTGTAATATTAATTATGACACCACAATTAACTTTTTGAAAGACCATGTCATAATAGATCATCCTTCATTTTAAAAAGCTGTATTAGTGCCCTGGCTGGTGCGCCTCAGGGGATGGAGTGCAGGCCTGTGAACCGAAGGGTTGCCAGTTCAATTCCCAGTCAGAGCACATGCCTGGGTTAAGGGCCAGGTCCCCAGTGGGGGGGGGGGGTGCTCGAGAGGCAACCACTCACACTGATGTTTCTCTCCCTCTCTTCCTCCTTCCCTCCTCCTCTCTCTAAAAACAAGTAAATGAAATCTTAAAAAAAAAAAAAAAAAAAACAAGCTATACTAGTTAACTCAAAAATTGCCTTGGCTGGTGTGGCTCAATGGATTGAGCACCAGCCTGCAAACCAAAGGGTTGCAGGTTCAATTCCCAGTCAGGGCACATGCCTGGGTTGCAGGCCAGGTGCCCTGTAGGGGCACAAGAGAGGGAACCACACATCACTGTTTCTCTCCCTCTCTTTCTCATTCTTTTCCCCTCTGTCTATGAATAAATAAAATCTTTAAAAATATAAAAAATAAACCTATCTTCCCATGTTGACTGGCTCTTTTGAATTGTAAGTAAAAAACTTCTATGAACTTTCCCAACATATTTTTCCTTATGAAAGTACTTATTGGCAGCATATTTTAAAATATTTTTCCTGATTATAAAAACCTGTCTTTTGGTAGAGGAATAATAATATTTAATATCACTTACTTATACAGTGTTTCCTCTGCAATTTCCAAGGATGTGTTTCTGAAAACTCTGGTGTTAGAATTCTGCTCAAAACCTCAACAACTTCCCATTTCATGCAGAGGGGAAGTCCTTAGAATGAATGGATGGTAAGACACTTCCAAAGACACACAAACACACGCACACACTTGACTACAAATCACAATGTCCTTGCTGTTGATGCTGCACATTTCTACCTCAGGGCCTTAGTACTAGCTGGCATACTCTTCTTCCCTGGCTGACAATATTGCTCCCTCCCTCATCTCTTCAGATTGTTGTACAGACGCAATTTCTCAATAAGATCTTCCCTAACCACCTGTTAAAAATTGCAAACCCCTAACCGTTTTTTCCCTCACTGTTCTATTACCAACTAACACATTATTTACTTATATTGTTTATGGTCTATATATAATACCAAGTAAAATGTAAGCTGCATGAGGCCAGGTATTTTTGCCTCTTCTGTTCTCTCCTGTGAGCTCACTGTTTTATCTATCCCCAATCTTCCACAGTAAGCCCTTAATAAAAATGAGCTTTATGAATGAATTTATTTAAGACTTTAGGAAAAAAGCAAGACTAGTAAACCAAAGTCATGAAAGGTCTTACAAATATCTCTTTGAAAACCACTAAAATAAATCAGTGAAGATAACGTGACAGTTCAAAAGAAAATCAATGACCTAACCTAAGTAACTGATCCTATACAATTAACATTCACTTGCCATTATCTGAAAATCACACTACATTGTACATCTGAAACTAATATTGTATGTCAAGCTATAATTGAAAAAAAATCAATGACCTAAGTAACTGCTATTGTACAATTAATACCTATTTGCCATCACTTATTATAACTTTCCAGAATTTTCCTAAAAAGGATTTTCAACAAGATTCTTGAAAATTAACTTTACCTTGTTCTAATATCACACTAAAATGCAAAACATCTTTTTAAATCTTAATAGCTAATCCTGCAACTCAAATTGTTGTGATTTATAATTTAAGCACACTCACTCAAAATGCTCTAGGCTAACTAAAAAGATTTATAGAAGTAAATCTGTGTTACTAGAATTTCATAAAAAAGGAATCTGTACTTAGATGGAACTGTTGGAAAGGTAAGGGATTACTGTTTAAGCACTACTTCATATAGTTTAATACTTATTATTTTATTCCACCCTCACAATTTTATGACATAATCAGGTTAAAGAATGGAATAGCCATTCCCTACAAAAAAAAGCAAAATAACTTCCCACAGCCCCTTGGCTACACAACCTTAGATCCTAGAGTATGAATGATGCTTTAAACAAGGTTGAGTATCTCTGTGGACAAACTGCAGAGACAACTTTTGCTGCTATATTACAAGGGAATAAATCATATTCTGAAAGCGAAAATGCACATTCTCCCTCATGGAAGAGTAAGTGTAATGTCCAGAAAGGATGTACAAGGATTGATCTTGGCCCAAGTCACATGTTCTTATAGTCTGACTAGGAGTTGCCTAGTGAGGTGATGGAAACAGGCTCAAATTTGGGGTGCCCTAAGTAAGGCCAAGTATCATACTTACCTGCTGCAGTGTGAAGTACTGGAAAGAGCATGGGCTTTGGAGTCTGACAGACTTTGGTTCAAATCCCAGCTCTGCTACATACTGGCTGTGTTACTTTGGGTAAATTATTTAATCTCTCTGAGCCTCACTTTCCTCACCTGCAAAATGGAAATAACACCATTATCAAGGTAGTTACCCTGAAGGGCTATTGTGAGGACTAAGTGAGAAACCATGTATAAAACTGTCTGCAAGTGTCTACTATATTAACTACTAACTTGCTTTCATAAGTGACACCAACTGGCTCTCCCTATATTATCTGAAGTGTGACTAAATTGGAAATTTTCTGAATAATGCTACTAAAGTACCTGTCTCATTACCCAGAAGCCACCTCCGGAATCTTCAACACTTAGCACCATATTATATGTATCTGGTTATTAACCAATAGAAGCTGGAGTGTCCAAACAGCCACTTTTCTACATAAACAATTCTAAATATTCCTGCCAGAACTTTGCCTGATCTGAAATTATATAAAGAGTTTCTGATGATAAAGATTTCAAATCCTATTACAGTCATGCACTGTAATGCTCATACTGTTTCACTCAACAACCGGCCACATACACTATGGTAATCCCTTAAGATTATAATGGAGCTGGAAAATTCCTATTGCCTAATGCCATCACAGCAATGACAACATGGTAGTGCACACATGTGTGGTAATGCTGGTGTACAGCGCTTATAAAATCTACTGTTGTGTATATTCATTTACCACTCACTCACTGATTCGCCCAGAGAAACTTCCAGTCCTGTAAGCTCCAGTCATGGTGTCTTTTAAAAGTGTACCATTTTTTATTGTTTATACTGTATTTTTACTGTAGCTTTTTTATGTTTAAACATACAAATACTTACCACTGTGTTATAATTGCCTACAGTGTTTGGTATCAGTAACATGCTATACAGCTATATAGCTGAGTGTGTAGTAGGCTATACCATGTGGTTTGGTAAATGTACTTTATGATGTTCACAAAATGACAAAATTGCCTAACAATACATTTTTTTAACTGATTAATTTTTAGAGAGAGAGAGGGGAAAGAAGTGGGGGAGAGAGTCCACATAATGATGCATTCTTTGGTTGATTTTTGTATGGGTCCTGATCAGGAATTGAACGCATAACCTTAGCGTACAATACTCTAACCAACTGAGCTACCCGGCCAGGGCACTAACAATGCATTTCTCAGAATGTATCCAAATTGTTAAGTGGTACATGACCATACAATGAAAATCCTTATAAAAAGAAGTTATCCTAAGCCCTAGTAATTAGACTAAACAACTAAACATACAAATACATTACGATAAGTAAATATCTTTAGAAAAATCACTTCATTATAAACTTTTTTGTAACCTAGTAAATAGCCCAAACCAATACTTATTTTCCTGACTATATCACTAAATATATATTTTTAAACTTCTGCACAGCACATATTCATGTCTATGACCACAAAAAGTAAATTTATTTAACATAGCAGCCTATAGGTATTTTATTTGATAAAGTTGTATTTGATAACATTATAATGTAAATTATAACATTTATATTTAGGAGTGTTTTTTTCATTCCAAACCTATTTAATCCTCCAAAGAAATAATTCACCTTTATGCTTTGTGATTACAAGTGGATACACGTTCATTGTTAAAATTTAAACATTACATAAATATTAAAAGTAGAAAATAAAATTCCCCTAATCATAATCTCTCATCCCTTGATAACCACCAATAATAATTGGGTATACATGCCTATAGATTTTATTTTCTAATGCATACAATTTAGGCAAGTTTTCACAAGAATTATGGTTTTGGGGGAAGTGAAATGGGAAGCAGAAATAAGGAAAATTCTTTTGTAAATATGCTTGCTAATGATAAAAATATACTTAAATGCTTAAAGCAGAATATAAAACTGCTTATATCATATAAATCCATATTTTGTCCATATACAAATATCAAAAAAATGACAATAGCCATCAGGAAATGAAAACAAAGACACAATTAGATACCACATCTCACACACACACACACACTAGGATGACCATAATAAAAAAGACAAGTAATAACAAGTGTTGGTGAAAATGTGGAGAAATCAGAACCTCATACAATGCTGGTAGGAATGCAAAATGGTGCAGTCTTTTGAAAAACAGTTTGACAATTCCTCAAAATGTTAAACACAGAGTTACTATATGACCCAGTAATTCTACTCCTACATACACTCAAGAGAAAAGAAGACACACATTCACACAAAAATGTGTACATTAATGGTAAAAGTGGCATTATTCATACTAGGCAAAAAGTGAAAACAACCCAAATATCCCTGAACTGATGAGTGGATAAATAAAATGTGGTATTACCCATTAAATGGAGTTTTCTTTCATAATAAAAAATAAAGTAATGCTACAACATGGATGACTTTTGAAAACATTATGCTAAATGAAGAAACCACAGTAACAAAAGACCACATATTATATGATTTCACTTATATGAAATGTCTAGAAGACACAACTCTAGAGAGACAGAAAGTGGATTAATAGTTGCCTAGGGCTTGGAAGTTTGGAGAAAATGAGGAGTGACTTAATGGTGATGGAGTTTCTTCATGGAATGATAAAGATGTTCTAAAATTGATTGTGGTGATGGTTGCACAACTCGGTAAATAAACTAAAACCACTTAACTGTATACATTGGGTGAATTGTATGGTATATGAATTATATTTCAGTAAAACTGTTAGAAAATAGTATCTATTATCTCTAGATGGTAAATACTAGTAATCTTATTGTATTATTTATATCCTTTTGTAATTTCCAAATTTTTGGCAATGACTAGGTATTTTTTGTACTCTCACTTGAGTATATATTTATTCTAGAGAGAGAGCCAAGAGGGTGAGTAGGAGAGAGTCAGACAGAGACTGATTGAGAGAAACATCAACTGGTTGCCTCCCATACACACCAGGATTGGAGATTGAACCCACAACCTAGGTATGTGCCATGACTGGGGATTGAATCAGCAACCTTTTGGTTTATGGGATGATACTCCAACCAACTGAATCAACCAGCCAGGGTTAGGTATTATCTTTAAGTCAACAGAAAAATTAATTATTTTTCAAAGTGGTGCTCATGAGAACTAGAGTAATACTATATTAGGGATACAGATGGAGTTGCCACTTGTATTCACTTAATTATTCGTTCATTAAACACCTCCTATGCACTCCAGGGATTGTCCTAGCATGAGAAAACATCCAACTCCAAATCAACAAATTATATCAACTTAACAAAAATAAGACTCCTCTGTTAACTTCAAAAGATAAATTATACATCATACCACCAATGAATTTGCTGTCTTAATTTTGCACCAAAGGTTATACTCAATTACATCAAGTCTCAGAAAATTCTTTCTTAAAATAATTGTTTTCAAATTTTAAAACTCATTTTAATATTAAAAGTAAATCACTGCAACACTTCATAGTTTAATAGCAGAAAAAGTATAAAAAATCAAATTAGTAACAAGGGGTAATAACTCAAAAACACCGAAAATCATTTCTTTAAGATATTTTGGCTGTCAGGTCAATCATTAAAACAATCTTTATGTAAGCTGTTAGCAAGGAAAAAATTAATACAAAGTCAAAAGAATTCCTTAGAAATAGTTTGTTTTGAAGTTGAAAAGAACATATGGAAAAGGAGGAATAAGAGGCATATGCTCAAGCAATAGGTTATTTCAATGACATTTAGGAAAAACTTATCATCTAAAAATTAAATACCCAATCAGACTCTCCAAGGATAATAACATCAGAAGGTCTCAAAGAAGTGGCTTCATCAAATTTTTTTATTATAAAAGCAAAACAGGCATCTAAATTTTGAAAAATTTCTCTGACTATATCAACATGCAGCCAGGGTTAATGATTACTGCATGAAGGAATATTCCTCAAAAGGAAACAACAGTGAAAAATCTGGTCTATCATTTGAAAATTAGAGACAATGAAGCAAATATATTAGAAAAAACTTGAGAGCAAGTAGACTATATATACTAATAATGCTCCAAAAGTATGGTGGAGAGATGTGAACTTGAACTAGGGAAGCAGAAGGCAAAATGGAAAGAGTCTAGAATCAAGAGCCAATCCATAAAGCAGAATCTATAGGACCTAATGACCAAATGGTTGTGGAGAATGAAGGGAAAAAAAGCAAAAAAGTTTCTAACATCTCCAGTTTGAAAAACCAGATGGCTACTAATGCCATTAACCAATGAATGGAAGACAAAAAGAGAAGCAGCTGTTTTGAAAGTTACTAGAGAAAAGGTTCAAGGAGTTTAAATGTTAATTGTAACGTTCTACTGCTTAAGTTGGATACTCAATACACAGGTGTTCACTTTATTATCTTTTAAAAATAACAATCAAATAACAATATACAAAACTCACTTAGAAACAAGGGGGTCAAAACTCAAAAACACACCAGGAATCACTGCTTTTATACACTTTTGTATTTAAGATATTGGTAATAATGAAAAAAAAGAAAAAGAAGGTGGAGATAAGGAATTTGGTTTTGAACCTAGAGTATTTGCAGAATTAAAGAACTGTATCACTCAGAGATAGAAGGGAAAAAGATCTGGAAATGGTTGCCATACAAGGATAATGCCATGGAAACCATGGATGTAGATAAGAACTCTCCAGGAGAAGTTGTGGAAGACCATTTGGGTTATAGCAATGGCAAAGAGCCAACTAAAAGGAGAGAATCAGCTAAGACTGAGAATAATCAAAAGGACAGAAGCTTAACTAATTCCTTTTCCCTCTCCAAAGGCATACTGAAGGAAATCAATTTTAAAAAGCTGCCATTTATTTTCTTACTGTATTTTAGTGGCAGGTCCAGAATTTCCAGAGAGCTGGAGTTAGAAGAGTGACCTGTTTAAAGGAGGGCTTGAAGATGCTTTTGCATAGTACTATATAAGGTAAGAAAATACCAACTGTCCATATCAAAATCAAGGGAAAGAGGTTCCAGGGAAATACTTCTCCCCTTTGGGTCCACTACTGCTATACTGTAACCATTACCTCCAACGTGTTACCAAATCTTTCAATACTCATCTCATTCTTTTTAAATTTTAATTAATAAGCTTTACTTTTAGAGCACTTTTAGGTTCTCAGTAAAATTGAGCAGAGAGTACAGAGAGTTTCTAAATATACCCTGTCCCCATACAAGTACAACCTCTTCCACTCTCAGCATCCTCTTATCTTTCATCCTCTTAACAAATGTATTAGGTGGATGGGGAAACAAGGTCTAGACTGGAATTGCAACTTTGCTCAGTCAGGATCACAAATCACCTGTATTCCCTGAGTTCTCATGGGTCTCCCTCTTTACTAGATTTTTCTCATTACTCGTGTACATGTACTGCATATTTATGTGTTTCTCTTTCACAGTACTGTTAGCTCTTCAATAATAGGATTGTGTCATTCATCCCTATAGCTAAGAAAAGGGAAATATTTTGTTGAATTAAGCATATGAAAAAACTAGGTGAGAAGAGCATCAAGAAAGCCAACAGGGGAAAGAGTTCCAAGAAATACATGGGTAGTAGTATCAAATGCTAGAGAGCCCTCAGTATATCTTAAGTCATCACTGACATTGAACTGATATTCCTTATTCATTAACTGAACGCCTATTATATACAAGACAATGTGTTAAGAACAACAAACACGAAAATATAAAATCTGGTACACGCCAAAAGGTTTTCGGGGAAGCAGACATATCTAAGTTCTTCATCAGGATAGCAAATCAAAGAGTCAGGCATGCAATTGCCTACATATGTAATTTGGTTCGCAAATCTGAAGTCAATTTTAAAGGGTCACAGCGCATCTTTAATAAAAGTTAAGGGGGCACATGAGATGGAAAAGGGCCAGAGCACCTCAGTGTCAGTGACGACAGCAGGTAGCCAGGAAAGCGGGCTCGTCGTTCTGGAGTCTGTAGCCCCCTAAGCAGGGCCGGCGCTGTCGCCAGCTGCCAGTCCATAGTCTGGGGCGGGAAAAAGTAGATACTTACAGCAAAAGGCACAGCTACGGCCGTGGCCCAAAGGGGCCAGGGATTCCTTTGCGAGGTCCCACGCCGTGGGAGGAATCAGAGGAAAGCGGGGATCAGACAGACAGGTGCGACGCCACAGACCGACTTTCCAAACTATATAAACGAGGGTCCCAGAGCCCAGCACAGCAACGCCAACTCCCACCAGCTGGAAGACCGACGACTGCCACCGAACCTTCCGCCCAATGAGGAAACGTCACCACTCCGCGTAGTTCAGCCTTTCTTAAAGAGGATGCACTTCCGCTTCCGGGGCACCCACAGCATTCTTTCTTATGAGGTGTTTCTTTGCTCCCAGTGGCTTTTGATATTAATTTTCTGTCGTTCAGCAGTGCGGCAGCGAAGTTGTTAAGATAACACGACCTCAGGAAAGGACTATGGCCTCGAGGAGCCGCCTTAAGAAAGTGACTAAGCTGAGCGCTGCTAACTGAGGGAAATGATGCGAGCTAGGGTGCGTTCAAGTGGAGGCATTGCCCTTTGCGCTCAAGAGAACTCCAAGAAGGGGCGGGGCCTAGGTCGTTCGCTGCCTAGGAAGGCGGGTTCCACTCTGGGTCCGGTGAGGTGTCGCTACCCGTCTCTGTATGCGCATGCGCAATGCGTACTTCCCAGGACTGCTTTGTGCTACAACATGGAATTCCGCTCCGCGCAACAAGCGGTACTGCAGCTGCTTCATACCGTGACTCCAGCAGACCTCCCAGCGCTGCTCGAATGGATGCGAACGACCCGTAAGCCACCAGAGCCAGAGGCAGGCGGTGGGCAAAGATATGGGCACTGTGGAGGCTTAGGGTGAGGTCATTTGCCTTCCATGAGTTCTCTACTCTGCTACCGGGCAGGTCGAAGGGGGCACATCTCATCCTTAGGCAGGTTCACAGTCCAGGTTGGGATTGGGTGCGTGAATATTAAGTGCACGCTGTGAGTTTGTGATTGCGCTGCAGACATCAGACAAGCCGCTAGAGGCTCCTTGTGCCTAACCTTTTAATGAACGGAGCGGCCGGAGGTGGGGGCTGGGGGCGGGAATTACCCTCCCTCTCCGCGTTACTCATGCAATCTTGTGACGGACAGTAGGGAACTACCTGAAAAAGCACTTTGCAAGAGAAGTTTTAAGCTATAGAACTGGAAGCTTTCACCTGCAGGCAGAAGAATCACCTGTAGTAGGTGAATTTATTTTCTCAATTGTAATGTAGATTTAATTTAATAAAAGTTTTTATGGGGTCGGGGTAGAACGGGACAAGACTTTGATTCTGAACTGTTAACGAAATTAGTAACAGTAATGTTAAAAAAGCACAAGTTTAGAGTCCAGGAAATGTGATAATTAGGTCCAGTTATTGAACAATAGGATAGATCTACTAAGGCAAAGTGAAGCCTGGTGAAAGCACAAGAAAATAGGATATACAGTAGCTTGTTTGAAAAATGTCAAACCATACTACACCTCTAAACCTTTAAGTGTTGATTCCCGTCTATTTTCATCCAGACTCATGACTTGAAATATACCTGCTTGCTAATGATTCCCAGTTTTAGACTTCCAACCTTGACTTCTTTGTGGAATTCTCAGTGTGATTTAGAGTCAGTCAGTAGGTTTGGGTATTATTCTTATTATTACACATTTTGGGGGATCCTTTAGATAAGACATCAAATGAAAACTAACTTGGACATGGAATAGTAAGTTTTTAGCCTGTGCAGGAGAGAAAACCAGAAACTTAACTTCACATTTATACACACTACAAGATTCAAGATAGGAATTTCCCAAACATGCTTAACCTTAATTTAAACCCTTTATTGCCACTTCTACATTCCTAAACACAAGATCTTTCATTTCAAAAGCCCTGAATGCCTACAAAAACACCACCTACATTGAAAAAATCCTAGCGATCAAAATTTTAGTTCTTTGGAGCTATTTATAATCTAAATCTCCAGTTTTAGAGGCATCAAATGACACTCCATTTTTCAAGATCAGGAAAATTTCAAAGCGTGTTTGGAAGATAATTTTGTAAGCAAGAAGACCCAATTTAACTGGCTAAAGAATACATTTTTTACTTTTTTAAGAAAGATTTTATTTGTTTATTTTTAAAGAGAGGGGAAGGGAGGGAGAAAGAGGGGGAGAGAAACATTGACTTGAGAAAGAAACGTCCATGTGAGACCATGTGAGAAATATCAATCAGTTGCCTCTTGTATGTGTCCCTTGACTGGACCAAATCTGAAACCAAAGCATGTGACCTGATGGGAATTGAACCAATGACCCTTTGGTTCTCAGGCTGGTGCTCAATCCCCTGAGCCACACCAGCTAGGGCTTGTTATTGCAGTATTATTGACTATATTCCCTATGCTGTACTTTTCATCCCCATGATTCTTCTACAAATACCAATTTGTTCTTATTAATCCCTTCACCATTTCACCTATATGCCTACCCCCCTCCCATCTGGCAACTATCAAAATATTCTCTGTATTTATGAGTCTGTCTCTGTGCTGCTTGTTCATTTATTTTGTTTTTTTAAATTCCATGTATAAATGAAATCATATGGCATTTGTCTTTCTCTGGTTTATTTGACTCAGCAAAATACCTTCTAGATCCATCCATGTTGTTGCAGAGGGCATGATATTCTTTTTCATAGCTGAGTCATAGTCCATTTTATGTGTGTACCACATCTCCTTTATTCGTTCATCTACCGATGGACACTTAGGTTGCTTCTATATGTTGGCTGTTGTGAATAATGCTGCAGTGAACGTACAATACAGATATATACATATGTCTTTTCAGTTTTGTGTTTTGGGTTTCTTTGGATAAGTACCCAGGATTGGAATTCCTGGGTCCTTCTTTGCCTCTTGTTATAGCCTCTTTTTAAATATCTATTTTGTCTGGTATAAGTATTGTTACCACAGCTTTTTATTTGTCTATTTTTATGAAATATCATTTCCATCTTTTACTTTCAGGCTCTTTCTATATGAAGTTTCTTGTAGACAGAATATATAAGGGTCTTGTTTTGTTATCCCTTCAGCTTTAATGTCTTTTAATTGAGTATTTAACCCATTTACATTTAAAGCAATTGTTGGAGACTCCCAGCCAAGATGGAGGCGTAGGTGGAAACACTGTACCTCCTCACACAACCAAATTTAAGGACAACAAAGACTTGGAAACAAAAACACAACCAGAACAGACAGAAAATTGAACTGTACCGAAGTCTGACAGCAACAAACCATTCATCCAGACTGGTAAGAGGGGCAAAGTTGGTGGCCAGAGGAGAGGGGTCCCAGCAGGAAAAGGCAGTGGTTGGCAACCCGGGCGCGGGGAGGAAACAGTCAAACCCAGTGAGGCGCGCAAGGTGGTTGGCCAACCACAGACACACATTCGCGTGCAGATAAACCAGGGAAAAAACGGCAGTGAGACAGACCACGCAACCCAGGGCCCCAGCGACAGGAAATAAAGCCTAAAAGCACCGATTGGAAATGTTTGCGGGGGTTGAGGTGCCGGGAGAGGCTCCCGGCCTCACAGGAGAGTTCGTTGGAGAGACCCACAGGGTCCTAGAACATATACAAGCCCACCCACCCGGGAACCAGCACCAGAAGGGCCCAGTTTGCTTGTGGGAAGTGGCGGAATGCACCAAAATTCGAGAGAGAGAGAGCAGAGCAAGTGCCATTATTCTCTCTCTGACCACACCTCCACATACAGCATCAGAACCCGGCACCTGGGTTGCCCCGCCCTGGTGAACACCTAAGACTCTGCCCCACATACATAACAGGCACGACCTAACCAAAAATGGCTCAATCAGAAGAACAAATCAAAGCCCCAGAGCCAATACTTTTAAGCAACCAAGAGATAGCGAACCTATCAGATGCACAGTTCAAAACACTGGTGATCAGAATGCTCACAGAACTGGTTGATTTTGGTCACAAATTAGATGAAAAAATGAAGGCTACACTAAGTGAAATGAAGGAAAATGTGCAGGGAACCAGTAGTGATGGGAAGAAAACTGAGACTCAAATCAATGGAATGGACCAGAAGGAAGAAAGAAACAACAAAACAGAAAAGAATGAAGAAACAAGAATTCAAAAAAATGAGGACGGGCTTAGGAACCTCCAGGACATCTTTAACGTTCCAACATCTGAATTATAGGGGTACCAGAAGGGGAAAAGGAACAGCATGAGTGGAAAACTTATTTGAACAACTAATAAAGGAGAACTTCCCCAGTCTGGCAAAGGAAATAGACTTCCAGGAAGTTCAGGAAGCTCAGAGAGTCCCAAAGAAGGTGGAACACACCAAGGCACATCATAATTACATTAGCCAAGATTAAAATGAAGGAGAGAATCCTAGAGGCAGCAAGAGGTAAGGGGACAGTCACCTACAAAGGAGTTTCCATCAGACTGTCAGTGGATTTCTCAAAAGAGACCTTACAGGCAAGAAGGGGCTGGAAAGAGGTATTCCAAGTCATGAAATGCAAAGACCTATATTGAAGATTGCTCTATTCAGCAAAGCTTTCATTTAGAATGGAAGGGCAGATAAAGTGCTTCTCAGATAAGGTCAAGTTCAAGGAGTTCATCATCACCAAGCCCTTATTATATGAAATGTTAAAGGGACTTATCTAAGGAAAAGAAGATAAAAAATATGAAGAGTAAAAAGGCAGCAAACTCACATTTATTAACAACCACACCTAAAACAAAAGCAAGCAACTAGAACAGGAACAGAACCACAGAAATGGAGGTTACATGGAGGGTTAGCAACAGGGGAGTGGGAGGAGGAGAGTGGGGAGAAAGTATAGAGAGTAAGTAGCATAGACAGTGGGGAGAAAATAGGGAGAGGGCTAGAGTAGCGTGGGAAATGTAGAAGCTAAAGAACTTATGACACATGGACATTAACTAAAGGGGGGGGAATGGTGAGGGAGAGGTGTGCAGGGTGAAGGGGAATGAAGGGGGGAATGGGACAACTAATGGCATAATCAATAAAATATACTAAAGAAATAAAAGATAAAAAAGTAAAACTTAAAAATAAAACAAAGTAATTGTTGGTACATATGTAGTTATTGCCGTTTCATTATTCATATTTTTAATCTTTTTTGTCCTCCTTAAAGAAGTCTCTAACATTTCTTATAATACTGGTTTGGTGGTGATGAACTCCTTTAAGTTGTTTTGTTTTTTTGTTTTGGTTTTTTTTTTTGCCTGGGAAGGTCTTTATCTCTCTTTTTATTCTAAATTTTAGTTTTGCTGCATCGAGTAATCTTGGTCGTAGGTCTTTGCTTTTCATTACTTTGAATGTTTCATGTCATTCCTTCTGGCCTGCAAAGGTTTTATTGAGAAATCCACTAGCAGTCATATGGGAGTTCCCTTGTAGGTATCCCACTGCTTTTCTCTTGCTGCTTTTAAGATGCTCTCTTTATCTTTAACCTTTGCCATGTTAATTATGATGTGTCTTAGAGTGGCTTGGAGGTTCCCAGGCAAAGTCAAGCTGTGAATCTAGGCTGGCTGCTACTAGTGTTGGGTCTGGATCACTGAGCAAGAGATATGCGGCCTAGTAGCTTGCTAAGGCCAGCTGTTGATTGTTTGATACAATTTAGGAAGTTGTGAAGCATGAGCCAGAGCAGCCATTCAGGTGGAAAAGCAGCTTGGTGGGCCCCTGTTTTGGGGGGTACAGAGTCTCAAGGGATCTCCAAGGCAGGGCAGTGGTGTTAGCTAGGTTGATGGAGTCTCAGATATGGCACCGCCTACCAGCTCTGTGGCTATGTGGGGGAAAGTTTCAGCAAAGGAGGATAGCCTCTGCCCACCTTTCTGTCTGAGAGAAAGCTGTCACTCAGGTCCCATCTTAACGACAGACATTTCAGTTCCTCCCCATATGCCACTAGTGCCTTTCAAGCTGTTACCCTGGTGCTCGAGCTTAAAGGGAGTGAGTCTGAGTAAGTCTATGTCTGTGTTCTTTAAGGGGAACTACTTGGGACTCCGAAAGTTTCTTCCACTGACCCAATATCCGTTGGTTTTTGGAGCCAGAAATTATGGGGACTTATTTTCCTGGCCCTGGAACCCTGGGCCATGGGACCTGGTGTGTGGCTGGGACTCCTCACTCCCAAGATATTCTATTTTTACCCATTTTGTTATTCTTTATGAAGTTCCAGGTCTTCTGCTAGTTCCTTTATGTTTGTGAACAACTTACAGCCATTCTTTAAGGGTAGGTCTGCTGGCAACAAATTTTCTTAGGTTTCCTTTATCTGAGGATGTCTTTATTTCTTCTTCATTCATGAGTAATAATTTTATCAGATATAAAATTCACAGTTTGCTTTTTTTCTAGCACTTGAAAAAATTTTTAACTTCCTTCTGGCTCCCATAGTTTCAGATGAAAAATTCACTGTTGTGAATTGTATGCCTCTGTGGTAATGAATCAACTCTCTCTGGGTGCTTTAAGATTTGTTCTTTGTCTTTTGTTTTCAGAAGTTTGTGTTATGTCATTATGTGGATTTCTTTGGTTCTATCCCTATTTGGAGTTAGCTTGTCTTCTTAAATCTAGATTTATGTCTTTCACCAACTTGGGGGAGCTTTTAGTTATATTTACTCAAATATTTTCCTACCCCAGACTCTTTCTCCCACTTCTGGAACTCTTACACTAAAGTTAGGTCTTTTGTTATTATTGCACAGATCCCTGTGGCTCTGTTCAGTTATATATATTTTTTAAGTTTATTTTCTCACTTTTTTGAGATGAGGTAAATTTTGTTGATCTGTCCTCAGAGTTCACTAATTCTGCCCTCTGTCATCTCTACTACTGAGCCCATCCAGCAAATTTTTTAAATTTTTTGATTATTGTGTTTTTCAATTGTTATTTCCACTTTAATCTTTTTTTTTTTTTTTGGAACTTCTGTTTCTTTGCTGAGATTTTCTATCTTTTCACTTGTTACAAGAAAATTTATAATAGCTTATTGAAGCATGTTTATGATGGTTGCTTTATACTCCTTGTCTGATCATCTAAATTCTGATTCATTTAAATGTTAGCATCTGGGTTGCTAGATTGAAATTATGATTTTTTTTCTGTTCTTAGTCTGATAAATGGTTTTCAGTTATATCCTAGGTACTTTGGGTATTATGCTAAGACTCTTTATCTCATCAATTCTTCTATGTTAGTAGGCAGTTGCCCTGCTTAGATTCAGCCACTTGGTTCTGGCCTACTTTGTTGGGCTATAGCTCCAATAATTTATTTTTCAGTGCTCTTCCAGTGCTGTTCAGTTCTGCTTTGGTCTTTGACACTGCTGGGATTTCTGCTCAATCTAAGCTGGAGTCGCCTGCATAGGGAAAGACACTTTCCTAAATCGCTCATGTCACTGAGCTGCCTTCCACTGGTGGGGGGTATGAAAACAAGCAATACAGGGCCTGGTTTGGTCTCTGCCACTGGGCAGAAGGCTGGGAGCTGCCAAGCCTGGGTCTCTTTATGCCACTGGGAGGAGGGCCTGGAGACAGCTACCCTGATGCTGCCCAGAGTTGTGGCATGGGGCATAGGGCGCCTCAGTAGGTCTCATTCTTCTTTATTGGCCTTTGGTGAGAGGAAGCAGGCTTTTATTTGTTCTCATTTTGGCTTTGCCTGTTGGTGTTTCTGGGATGCAGGCCTCTCTGTCCAGGCTACATGGAAGATAAAAAGAAAACCCAGGGATCTCACCAAAATGATCTTCCTTAAGTCCTGAGGTCCCTAGAGAGTTCATATTCTTCTTTCTAGCTTTTAGACCCATTTATGATTGCCTGTTGAGTTATTTCCATGGTATTTAGTTGTATTTAGAGGGGAGGAGCAGGGGAAAGTGAAGGAATTTACTGTCACGTGTGGAACCAGAAGACACATCAAAATTTTTGAAAAATTTGAATAGGGTTTTCAGAGTAATATATGATATGTTTGAATACTAGGTAATGTGTACCCAATGTTGAATTATGCATTGTAAGTCATTAGATGTAAGGATATGGATAAACAAAGGCTAGAGGTTGAGGGTAAGGCTTCATGAAGATGAAGTAACTCAGACTGGCCCTTATTGCAGAAAGCAACAGCACACAGTTGAAAGGCACAGTGTGAACACGAATGAATATGGAAAACAACTGAGATTTGCCTGTCTTGAGGAAAAGCTGGGTTAGTGAGTAATGAGAACAGAAAATAGAACAGTTAGACTGGTGATATAGGAGGCCTTAAAGGCTGGAGTGATACTTGATACATTGAAAAATAGAAAGTCATCTAAAAATTGTGAGGAGGGAGTGACATGAAAGTGAGGTTTAAGCAAGATTAGTTTAAAATAGGTGTGTAAGGTATTGTATAGTGAGGAGAAACTGATGTTAAGGAGCTAGTTACGAGTTTGTAGTGGTATTTTGAGTGTGAGGTGATGACTTATGAGGTATTTGAAGTGGGAAAAAAGTAGGATTCAAAAGAAAAAGGGGGGAACTTAATACCTGACTAGATATAAAAAGTGGGGTTTGACTTCTAGACTCAGCCTTGGTTACTTCTCTTTCTCCAAATAGTTAATTAAATATAAGTAGAACATTTTTAAAGAATTAATATTACCCTTTAGAGAAGCTCTTCTTTCTCCACTCCCTTCCCACCTACATGTATAATTTGAGAAAAACTTTACTGTCCTTAGGCAACTGATTAACATCTT
Organism: Sturnira hondurensis; assembly: GCF_014824575.4. Classification (NCBI taxonomy): domain Eukaryota; kingdom Metazoa; phylum Chordata; class Mammalia; order Chiroptera; family Phyllostomidae; genus Sturnira; species Sturnira hondurensis. The sequence goes on from NW_028081579.1 coordinate 5,124,851, forward strand.
TCTTTAATCTTTTTCCAGCCAACATACTGTTACCACACATTCTGAAATAACTATTATACATGTTAAAAGATGTTCAGCCTCACTAGTAATTAAAGAAATGCAAATTAAAACAACAGAGTTTGTTTTTATGGAATATTCAATGCTATAAGGGTTTAATGAAACATACAGTCTTTTCTGTTAAAGTAAATTGGTATAATCTTACAGGAAAGAAATTTGACAATGTGAGGAGAGGAGACCCCCCCAAAACAATATATTTATAACAAATGTATATTCTTACATGTTTAAACTCCAGTCACCCTAAAAGTACTCTCCAGTTGATGCAATACACCTATTGAGATGTTTTTTCCACTACTCAAAACAGTTTTTGAATTAATTGGTTTTGATGCCTTTTAGTGCTTCTGGCTTTTTTGTTTCACCTCTTCTGTGTTGGCAAAATATTTCCCTTTGAGGACTTTTTTCATCCAGGGAAACAAAAAAAAGTAGCTTGGGGTAAGGTCGGGTGAGTAGGCATGGTGGGGCATGGGGATCATGTTGTTTTTTGGTCAAAAACTGCTGAACATTCAACACGATGTGGGCAAGGGCACTTGTAAATCACCCATAGTGAAATGGGCAAGCATGTTGAAAGAGTCTTCAAAAATAATTCACTGAAAACTAATGCAGCCTCTCACAACAACGCCAGCGGGTACAGTGATACAGATAGGTTCCTAGAATACTCATCTAGCAGGGAAAGCCTGTACTACAAGGGGCCTATCCTCCAGAAGATAATTCTGATTCTTTTGGGTTCCCTCGCATATGTAGCAAAAGTCTTTAAAATGTTTAAGTATAATATTTCTAAGAGTTTATAGTAAAAAAAAATAATAATCAGGAACACAGAGATAATATATGCCAGATTGCTGTTTGCTGTGTTCCCAATTTTTCACAATTATAGAAAAATATGTAGTAGTGAGAGTAAGTGGTTAAATATACACATCGTGGAATATTTCAACAGCCTTTAAAAATAATGTTTTAAGGGAACTTACTTTTAATAATAAATTACTTTTGATATGTTAAGTGAATTCCATTTCGCACACTTCAGTAATATATTGTATGTTTTTGATGTTTTATAGTTGTTATCAGGGTAAAAATGTCTTGTTATTCTCTTCAGAAGTTATTTGTCAACTGCCACAGATATATAATAAAACTAATTTTAACTGTATTGAGCTAAAATTTTTTACAGTGCCTCACATGTAGTGCTCAATAAATATTGACTATTATTGTCAAAGACCTCTTAAGAACTTTCTTTCTAGAAAAGTGCACATATTTATGTATACAACCAAGCATGCAACTTTATACCCTTTATGGGCCATATAAAGCCCATATATGGACCCTCTTAACTGGGACCATGTTGAAGAATCCCTGCTGTAACTGAAGAAATCTCTTTACTCTTGAATGCAGTTGAATCAGTGTTTGTTGTTCAGGGTAAGAAGTGCCTAAATTACTCACTTGATATCTTTAGTATTAAGGTAAAACAAATGCAGTCTTCATTTAACTGCCTCTTTAAATGACTGGGTAATTTAATACACAATTTTATGGTATCACCTTGCGTGGTGATGCTCATATTAATTGGGGGATTGAGTCCCAAATAAACATATTTTACTATGGAGATGGCCAGAAGTCCATTGTGATGGTTTAGAATTTGCACTCATTCTCAGCTTCCATTTTTTCAGCTCCCTTGAGCTCTGTGTGTTACTGTTTGAGACGTTTGGCTCCCACTGCTGCCACCACCACCACTTCCAAATCTATGAATAACCCAGCTGCAGCAGCCATGAGGGTCCTAGATGTTACAAAGTGATAGAGGATAATAAACTAAGTAGCGATGGATTAGAAAACTAGATTGCCAGTTGTGTTCAGTTCCAGGGCCATGTTTAAAGGGGCTGCTGAGCCTTGGCTGGTGTGGGTCAGTGGGTTGGGTGTTGTGCAGCAAATGGAAAGGTTGCCAGTTGCATTCTAGTCAGGGCATGTGCCTGGGTTGTGGGCAGGACCCCTGTTATGGGGGTGCAAGAGGCAACCGATCAATGTTTCTCTCTCACATTGATGTTTCTCTTCCTTTTTCCCCTCCCTTCCCCTCTCTCAAAAATAAATAGATTTTCATAATGAATAAATAGGCTGTTGAACAAGTCCAGAAGACAGCAACCAGATGACAAAGAATATGGCTGTCACATTATATTAAGAACCATGGTCAGAGCTAGGGAGAAGAGAAGACTAAAGTAGGGATAGGAGACCTGTTACCAGCCAACTGCCTTGTTTGCCATTTTAGAGAGGCTGTATGGTTTAGTAATTAACGAGTTTAGAGTTAGACCTGCATTCAATTCCAGCTCTACAGTTGTCTTGCCAATATGACCTGAGGCAAGCACCTTACCCTCTGACCTCAGATTCTTTTTTAATAAAATAGAAATGATAATATCACCTATAGGATTCTGAGGTGTTTTACAGTGTTTGAAAAGCACTGCTCAAAATCTGGCGTTCTGTAAGTGCTCATTTAATAAATGTATAACGTTCAAGATGATGTTTCCTCTCAGACTGAAATTGGGAAAATGAGTTAATGGTATGGAGAGGCAGATTCTGGCTCGGCATGAGGAAGACATGCTGTCCCTGAGTGTGTTCAAGCAAACACTGAGCAACTGTCGTATCAGAGCTGCTTGGGTGCATGCTGCCATTCAGCAACAGGGCATAGTGTAAGTTCCGTTTCCAGGGTCTGAGACTTTTATAAGGCAGACCTACATGAAAACTGTTTTATTAACATGATTGTTTATATTACAGAATTAAGTCCAAAGGAGTTGGGCTTTGAAATAGCTTAGTTTAACATAATGAGATTTTTATTGGCTTTTTAGTTATGCTATTTACAAATTGAGAGAACTTGCTAAAGATCACTGGTATGAGTGATATTACTAGAATTAAATGCAAGTCATAGAGGGTTCCAGGGTTTTGTCATTGAAGGGAAGCTAAGCAGATGTTAGTTATTAATTAGCACCTTGCGGAAATTTAATTAGATTTTAATACAATGAAAGGGCCAGGTTTTTTTTAAATGCATCACAGATGCTATTTAAGTTTCACTTAAAACAATTTGGAATGAGCCTAATAATATTTTTGTTTTTCTAGAATTTATATTTAGCCTCCTTCTAAAAATACTTTGAAGTACCAGCTTAGATTATACTAGATAGGTGAGGAAAGAAAAAAGAGCTAAAAGACCTTCCTTCCCACATCAGTTCAGAGAGCCAAGAAATATATCTTCATATTAACCACTGTTGCTCTAAGGGAAATTACGCAGAGAAAGAACCTTTATACCTAGGGACACAGAGTGGTGTAGTGAAAGTACCTTTATTTAGAGGCAGAAAACCTAGGTTTATTTCCTTCTGCTGCCGTTGGCCTGCTTTGTACCTTTTCACAATTCTTTTCATTTTAGAAGACTCAGTTACCTCAGCTGTAAATCAGGGGATATAACCTTGCTTTGTGTGCTTACATGGATGTTACAAAAGTTAAATAACCTAGTGTCTATATGAAAGAATGGGGTAAACTGTAAAATATTATTTAAATTTTAATTGTTCTTTGTGACATGAGGATAGCATTCTGAACCAACACAAGAATTATTTTATGTTTAAGAAAGAAATCATGAGCTTACTTAAAAATAACCAAAGATTCTGGAGACAGGCAATGTGGAGACACGTGACATTTCCTTCAGGATCTTCATGTTTTCCTTTCCTTCTACAGCTATTTTAAAACAGTAAGAAAGATACAGACTCTTTGGGGTCCCTTTATTCCAGCAAGAATTCATTATAAGAAAGTCTTTTAAGAGAAAAATAAAATATTTTCATTAGTAGTCCTTTCCAGTCTATATTTGCCATCCCAGACAGTAGTGAACTTTGAGTACTTTGCTTCCAGATAAGTTACATTCTATTTAAAATTATATGTGAGCTGCTTAGAAATCTTACATTTTTAGAGACAATTTAAAAAATGAAATGAAGAATTGAAACAACAGAACAATGTTATACCCTCATCTAGAGTCACCAGTTGTTGTTCTTTACTGTCTTATCTTTATTGCTTATACACTCCCACGCTCCCTCTTTTGCCAGATCATTTAAAAGTAGCCACAGCCATCAGAAATATGCTACTTTAATGGTCATTTTAGCTGCCGTTCAAACGCCGTAGAGCAGCTCGATTGCTGTAAAGTTTCTGCCCGCTGGCACCAGCTGTTAGTGCTTATTATCTGAAGTCTTCAGTACATTTTACCGCAGACAGGAATTCTCTCTGATTAAAGTTATCTTCTTAGTAATCCCTGTGTGATACCTCCTAAACTTCTAAGGTACGGTCAGAAAAGAAGTATTTGACTACTTATTAGTGAGTTCAAGACCCTACAAACTAATGGCAGTGCTATTCTTGAGTAAAAGTAAACTACATTTTGTGAATGCCTTAGTTTTTTTTATAACATGCTAAAATAATCAAGTTTTATATTTTCAAGCAGTTTGAAAAAAGGAAAACCTCAACAGTTTTAATGGAACATTTGTTACCATTTGAATATTTCATTGGCTAGAAGGTTTATTTATTGGTATGAATTGATGCTGTGTGACAGAAAATATGCCCATTGTAATCACATAGTCTAGGTATGACTACAACCATAAAAGCTATTTCTTTCCTTTTTTGTTCCAGGAGATTTTGACGAGTTCACTCAGGATAATAATGACACTATGTTGAAAAACATAGCAGAAGATCTTCGGAATTGCTTACCTCTAGAAAGCATGCTTCCCTCAGAACATCTGGCCCTCCAAAAAGTAATTGCATTATTAACATACTCTTAGTGCTGCTTGAGGGTTCTCCAGTTCTCCCTTAGTCCCGTACCCTCTCCAGACCGATAGTCCTGAATTCTCCTTTAAGTAATTTTTCATTTGGTTCTTCAACCATGTTTCCAATTCTTTTGAGTCTCTAACCCTCTGGCTCCCCAGTACTATTCATTCAATAGATATTTTTTTGAGGTTGTCCTGTTTGTCAAGCAATCAGCCACCTTACCCTACCCCTAAAATCAAGGCCCGGCAGTAGCCTGGTCCTGCCTACATCACTGTCCTGGTTTTCTCTTCCCTGGTCTGTTTCCCTCGCTTTTATCAATGGTGAAGTTTACCTCTTTGTTTCTTTCTCCTGCTTTTGCATTGTAGAATTTTTGCTTATTCTTCTATTCGTTTATTCCTACAGTTAGTTCTCATTTTTCTTCTCCACGCAGCCCCCCTCATTGAAGTCCCTTCAAATCCCAACTCCTATGGGCTATATATGCTATAAATAATGTTTCCTAAAGCAAAGCTAATAATAATCTCTTCTCCCGCTGACCTGAAACCAGCAAGAAACAAAAAACCATATGTTTTTTGGCATATGGTTTTTCAGCGTGTAAGTCCTGAGCAGAGGAACTAAATCCTGTACATTTTTAACAGTACCGTGCACATTGTGAACATTTAGCAAATCTTAGTAAACACCTACTCATTCAGAGTGGATTCTCAAAGGGGGAAAATAGTGAATAGTGTTAAAACTGAGAGAAATCTTTGTAATACAGTTTGGGTGTTACTAGTAAATAAATCTTAGCAGTATTATTATATACCACAATATATAAAATGAGGAAAATATTCATTGCATGTTAATGATTGACCCACAGTTCCCTATCCTGACAGTGTTTCTATCTTCCTTTGTTTCCTTCTGATCCTTGTGTATGTTCATACATTTAGCATACTTGTGATACAGATTTTGTGTAGATGTAGACATAATTTTGTAGTTTTCCAAGCAGATAGGATGACAGTTAAGGTAGAAGAAATCAGACATTTTTTCCTTTGTAGCCACTTGCTATTAGACAGTATAAAATGTATCGCAGTATTAAGAAAGAGCCATTATTTGTGAGCATGAAGTTTTACTAAGATTTTTATTAATTGAAAACTTTGCCTCTAGGCAAAAATTACTAAGTATTTTGATGGGTAAGTCATTAACATGTACGACTCAGCATACCCTTTTTATTGAGTAGTGTCATTTCTTGGGAGAAATCTCTCTGGGTATCGATGTTTTTACTAGAAATTGCTTCAGATGGTCAGGATGGTCTCAAAAATACTTTCAACTAAAATTTTGTATATTTGTCATAGCCATGTTTTGCATCATCAAAGGTCAAATAAAAAGTTGACCACTGACAAAATGACCCCCATTTGTATGATTTCTTTGAGACTCATTACCTGAATGAATGGGTGCAATCCATTAAAGAAGCAGCTAACCCCACGAGTTGGGGGCTCCTAACCTGCCGTGTCAGCCCGGGCATAGCCCGGGAGACATTGATGAGAGCTCAGCCTTAGGCTGGCATCCCGCAGCCACTGGGTGACAAAGCACTACATTCATGTCGGAGTTACATTTACCTTTTATTAAAAGTTGTACCAAATTATCCACTTTTTTTTCATTTGTACCATTCCTTAAAATAAAGTAATTTGGTCCCCTCCATCCCTGCAAAAAAAAAAGTCTAAGAAATAAAATGGAAGAAGAGCACAGTTGCCAGGCTTTCTGTGTCTTGTTGCTGGCAGGATTTTAGCATATGAACCACTGATGTTTTGCCTTATTTAGCAATAAAAAGAGACTTCTTTGTACTTTGTTTCTTTTGATGTGTTTCTTCTCTCCACCAGATACAGCAGCAGCCAGAACCCACAGTTCACGTTGATGCATTCCTTTATGATGAAGACGTTATTGATTCATTATGTGAGGAAGGAAAAATGAGCAGAAACTACTGTATGGTGTGTGGCTCACACCAGACAGCACCTTTAGGTGGGCACTCAAGTATTCAAACCTGATGATTTTGTGTGTACTTCTCCTTAGATGTCATGACTATACAAATTATTAACAAACTCATTCAAAGTTTTCTGAAAGCAAAAGGCCAACCTATAGCATAGCCATTACCAATTACTGCAGTTAGGGAGATGAAATAGAAATATTGTCTAAGGAAGCTAGGCTACTTAGTGTCTCCAGGGAGTGTATCTCTGCTTTTCACAGAAACTGCTTAATCAGAGATAACTTTTCAGGTAAAGAAACTAATCACAAGTCACTGAATATAGGGAACTGGAGTTAAATATAGTCAAGGGGCCGAAATGTTCTCCCATTGAAAATATTTTGTTGAATGAACATGAACTCAGATAAGAATGATGGATAGTCTTGAGAAAGAGTTTATTCAGGTCATGACTAGCCCTTGTAGAGTATCTCTGGTCCATCACAGAAAACCAACACTAGGGACAGAAATTCCTCTGCATCTCTGCCTCCTCAGATGTAGCACGCGTGTCCCAAATGGCAGACTAGACCGACTGCATGCTGCTACTATATTCTGTTAACATATTATTTGTCCAAACTGGATGTGATTGTTTAGGAAGTTACTTTAGACATGCTATTTCAATCTCCTTGCTGCCTTAGATTTATTACTTAGAGTGGTCTACCTTCCAGATAAGGAAACTTGTGCTTACCATTCTCAAAAGTTTACTACTACCAAAGTGGTAACGTGTTGCTAATACAAATATATTGTACCCATATTGTAATTGGGGGTTAAACTTCCCTGATTTGCTGTTTTAAGATTCTTATTTTTAAATAGTATTTATGGTTTCTATTTGAGGTAGTTGAAATTCACAGAATAGAGAAGAACTTAGACAAAAACAATAGAAAACTAAAAAGTGAATTATAACTATAACACTATCAGATCTGATTTATTAAAATTTATAAAAGATTTTATAATCTTATGTTCAACAATAAAAATTTGAAGATTAAAATGCATTTTCCCATAAAAATCAGGTTGTAAATAGTGACTGAATACCCATTCCAACCCAGATAACTGTAGTGAATATGAAAAAGCTATCACTGTGTGGGACTTTCCTTCCCTATATGACAGAGGGCTTGTCTAGCTACTAATGATGACTGTGCCGCCCAGGACAAAAGCACTAATGTGGCAAAGAGGGTAGCGAAGATGAAGATCCTGGAGAGATAAGGACTACAGTGGTCAAAGCCCACCTGCCTATTACTTTTGAGGACTGACCATACCCTTTATTTTCTTCCAAGGGATTAGCCAGCCTGCTGCCATTTTCTTTGCCACAGTCTATTAGTTGTTGTGACCAACATTTCTTTCCTTCCAGATAATTGTTATGTAGATCATAACATAGTGAGTCTTTCAGTTACTTCTGTATCAGAAACAAACAGACTTAGGCTCTCCTAGATATTTTATTACAGAAATAATGGATTGAGGAGATGGCATAGGAGGCTGGAAATTGTAGCAATTAAGCTAAAGGAAATAGCAGTTCCTGGGAGTATTTAAACCTCCTTCAGTTCTGCCCCTCTTCTGCAATCCAGAACACATTTTAGGTTGGTTAGGGCTGCCACGTTGTGCAACTCCAGAGATGGTCATACGTTTGGTAGTCTATGGTCTGTGCAGCAATATGAGGCAGTTCTGTGGTTGGCTCTGGGGTAAGATGAGAAAGCCAGATGGTATGGGAGTTAGGAAGCAGTACCAACGAACAATGGGTCATAGGAACAAAAGGAAGTGAGAGGCACAGTATAGGGACGGGCAGCTGAGTAGCTGTTCCCTGGAAGTCTTTTTACATGTTGGAGACTTCATATTTATTCTCTAATGCAGTTCAGAGTGAGTGAGTGAGTGAAAAATTATCACATTAACTTTTTCTAAATAACCTCTAAAGGGCTTTCATTGATTAAGAAAATAAAAACATGAACTGTCCTTTATAAATACAGGTGAAAGATTAAGAAATACAGAATGGAATTATTAGTACCCAAGCAAAATGTGATGTTCATTCTGTTCTAATTCTCCAGGATTTATTTCTCATTCCTTCTCTCTCATGGAATTGAAGTTCATTTATCATCATGTACTCCCTGATCTGTCGGGAAAGCTCGTGGTTGACGTTGGCTCCAGGCTTGGCACAGTCCTTTACGGGGTAAAGTCCAGCTTGTGGACATACTCAACATTTGGAAAATACTTTCTTCTCCTCCTAGGAACAGTTTTGCCTGCCACCATCCAAGGTGACAGCTTGGTTTTATTTATTGGAGTAACAATAATAAAGTTAAAACAGTATAGTGAATTTATAATTTCAAAGGCCAGCTCTGCTTTCCTTTATTAGTTTGTCCCTGTGACACAGATGAAAGAATATCAACACAACAGAAGCAGGCCACCCTCATAACACTTTGCTGCTTTGTCAGCCACCACTGCCTTCTGATTCTGTTCTCTTTGTACTGTGCTAAAATTATATACTAGCTTTGATAAGAGCTCTTATAAAACTGACAAATTTACTTGACCTAGGAAATTGCATATGGCCATAAGAAAGTCACCTAACACCTCTGAGCCTCAAGTTCCTCCCTGTCTAAGTCAGCAACCTAAAGACACATCTTGCTCCAATTTTCTGTGATCCAGAGTTTGTAAACCTTTGTTTCTGAATATCACTTCAATGTGTCTTTTTTAAAAATTTAAATCACGCATATTTTTAATGTTCTTAAATAGTTTAATCAAAAAACTGCAATGTGGTTTCTGGTTGTCATTAGCAAACTTGTTACAACATATGGTCAACAGCAGGAGAGGCCCATGCCAGAAGCAGGCACGAGCAGTTCCCAGCACCATTGCTGGCGCTGCACAGGAACAGTTAACTCTGCAATGATTCATTTATTGTTCAGTGTTAAAACTTGTCTTCTGTGATTAGGAAAGATAGCTGTAAAGGAAAAATACACAGTTGTCAGACGGTTTTGTTTGGAGAACATTAGAGATTGTTTACCATACTTTGTCCACTGTTGTTTAGTTTGTTTGATTTGTTGAAAAGGTATATAGTTGAAGTAGTGGGCTCTGCTGGTATATGGCAGCATTAGTAAATTTAAACACATTGTTATTTTTCTTCATATTAGGTCACTGAGTCAGTCAACAAAATTCTTTAATACTTACATATGCTCTGTTAAACATATTCTAAAATCCATGATGAGCTATAAATACAAATTTGGTTTACACTTACATATTAGTTGATGTAAAATGATATTCAGAATGTGATTCGGCCTCTCCTTCCAGATATTGTTTTGTTAGTGACACCAAATAGATACATAACTACATATTGTCAATTCTTGATTATCCTTGTTAACCAACTGGTCATTATTTTGACAGATTGCCCGACAGCAGGCTGACTTCCCTAAGCCAAACAGAACACACCTCCAGCTCTTCTCTGTGCATGATTTTCCAATTATAGTCCCCACAGGTTTACTCCTTTTTTGCTTTTCCCTGATGCAACTTTTGAAGAAATTACACAAATAGGGTATTACATAGAGAATCTGTATATGATCACTTTTCTCATTTTGTTGAATGCACAGTTTAATCAGAAAAAGAAATCAATCTTTAAAAATATAATTACTTTTAAATAATGAAAATTAAAACTACAATCAAGTTCCTGACCAGTAAGTCTTTAAGTTCTTAAAGTTTTAAGTTGTATATAAACTGCAAGATGTTATTTATCTCTTATTTTTACTTTATTGAATTCTGTTTTTAAAAGTTTGACCTTTTACATTTCAAGTAGAAATAGACTCACAATAAAAAGTTAATTCATTTGCATCCTACTGTATTCTCATATTTTAGGGTTACCTTTACAGTTCAGCATTGCAACTGTATGGAGTAGAATTGAATGGAGACTTCTGCCAGTTGCAGGAAATGATCATAGAAAAATACCAGTTTGCTGACAGAATAAAGGTACCATTTTAAATATATATTCTGTTATTTATAATATAGCATAATTTAGCCAAATTTCTTCTGCATTGTAGTTGGAAAATCTTTTATAAATTTAATCTTTATTGTGTTTTTTTCCGTTGCCATTTAGTCCTCTTATACCCCTGTCCCCACAAAATCAACACACTGTTGTCCATGACCATGGGAAATCTTTTTTAATCCATTCTTGGTTGCCGTTGTATAGAAACAGGTTTGAGTTGACTTAATATTTTAAAACATTAATAAAGATGAATTGTTATCATTCCACTCACATATTTGTCTTCCTCCCCAATTTTATTAGAAAGTACATATTTTTTTCTTAATTTTCTTCATATCAGCTATAATATTGGTGGCAGCACTTTTTACTTTCTAGATGTTGGTTAGAAGTATATTTAATTAGCCCTGGCTAGCGTAGCTCAGTGGATTGAGCACGGGCCTGTGAACCACAGGATCACGGTTTGATTCCCAGTCAGGGCACATGCCTGTGTTGCAGGCCAGTTCCCAGCTGGGGACTCACGAGAGGCAACCATACATTGAGACTTCTCTTCTACTCTCCTTCCCTTCCCCTCTAAAGATAAATAAATTTAAAAATCTTAAAAAAAAAGAAGTATATTTAATTAAACTATAGAAAGTAAGCAAAAATATTAAGTAATGCTCACAGTGTTTCTCTCCTGTTTTCTAAGCTCTCAGGAAAAATTTCAGACGCCACAGAATAATAAACAGTTCATGAGGGAATGGTGCCCTGGGTTGGGCTCCAACAGAAGTTTTCTCTTTTTCAGCCTTTTTCATCTCATGGCATGCATAAACTAATTAGTAAAATTCTACAGCACAACTAAAATCATAATTTTTGCCAATCTGACAAAAATAGGTATAATTTTGATCAGTTTACCCAAAAAAAGGTAATTACTTACCCTTTTTGCTCCAAGTGACCTTTTTAAAAAATCAGGTGCCTCATAGAAGGCAGTATGGTGACTATGAGAGGGAAACAGGGTTGGGGGAGGAAGAAGAGGGTAAAGTGGGGCTAAATGGTAATGGTAGGAGACTTGACCTGGGGTGGTAAACACACAATACAATATACAGATAATGTAGCATAGAATTGTACACCTGAAACCTATATAATTTAATTAACCAATGTCACCCCAATAAATTCAATAAAAAAGAAAAAATATACATGCCGATGCTTGTATGTAATGATTTCTGGTACCAAGAATTAACCAATCAGATGCAACCTTATTATGTGATATGACCAATAAGATGCAGCTCTGATATATGACCTATATATTTATGGTTCAAGACAGGGCATTCACACCAGATGGCTATTGTTCTGTTGTCTGTTGTCATTTTTTTAATTTGACAATCTAAGGGAAAAGAGGTCTCTGCTCCTGACTAAATAGTCAGATATTGCATGTTTTAAAAATTCTTATGGCACACCAGTGGAAAAATCACTGCTATATGTAAAGGGAAAAATAACCAAAAAAAAAGGAAAGAAAGTTTTTTGGTCAGTGAAGTAATTAACCCTTATTTCAGTAATGATCCTACACTTTTAATGGCAATGTAGAGAAACACTGAGTATCTAACAATATCTGATATTAAGGATAATCTAATGTTGAAAGTCATATCTCAGTAAGATTAAGGATCTAACCTTGCCCTTTTATATAGAAGGAAATTTCTTTACTTTTTCCTCCTTCCATCTTTCCTTCACCTTCTTTGTCTCTCTCTCCCATCTTAGAAATAGAGAAGGAAATTACCAAAACTAATTCATTGTCCAATAATAAATTCATAGATTTTTTTTATAATCCTGCATGTATTGAATCAAAACATGACTTTCACACAGTAAGAATCACATATTAGGAATATCAATTTAATTGGAAATGAGATTTAAAAATTAGGGCTTATTAAGAATCATAGTTTATAAATGGACAACCAAGTACTTTTTTGCTTTTTTAAAAATATTTATCTTTAGAGGGGGAGGGAAGGAGAGAGGGAGAGAAATATCAATGTATGGTTGCCTCTCCTGCATCCCCTGCTGGGAACAGATCTGCAGCCCAGGCATGTGCCTTGACTGGGAATCGAACTGCAATCCTTTGATTTGCAGGCCCATGCTGAATCCACTGAGCTACACAGCCAGGGTTTTTGTTTTTGTTTTTGTTTTTTTAAAGATTTTATTTATCTTTTTTGCTAGTTTTTAAAAGATGTTAAAGGTGTATAAAGTAAATATTTATTAACATTTTAGAAGATATTTACCCCTTGCTTTTCAAAGGAATTATGTGGATGTACATACACCCATGCACATACTTTCCCAGCTTCTGTGGCCATGAGCAGCCCAATGGCAGAAAGCTGTTTTTATACCATTTACTGGCAACCTTAGCAGTTAACTTCCTTCCGTGAAACTAAAGACAAATGATGGATTTGAGGAACCCTAAGATAACAAAAAGATAACAAAAAGGAATTCTAGGATAACTTTTTAATAATATTTGTTGAAATCAATTAGCCTTCAAGGCTCAGTCTTTACTTTTCTGTTTTGTTTTTGTACTTGTTTGGGGTTTTTTTGTTTTTTTTAACAGGGGTTTCCTCAGAAGTCTAGGAATCCTTTGTTATGTGCTCATACTTTAGAGTGAGAAACAAAAATGCTGATCGAAGTTCTTTTTTAAAAAATTGAATTTATTGGGGTGACAGAGGCTGAAGTTCTGACTGAAGCACTGAAGTGGGGTTCTGAGCACTGTGGGCTTCACTGCTGAGTGATCTCATTTGGGTAATTAATTAGTTGGAAAATATCTGATGAAGAATCTTAAGATCTTTCCTCTTAGGACAGTCTGATTGCCCAGGGGGAACCTTTCCAAATCCCCTTACTCCGGGCCAGCAGTACCTGGGAACTGAGAGGTGTGGGGTTCTCAGTGTCCTGTCTGTGTATTTCCTTAATTCCCTTGTTTTCAGTATATTATCCTTTCCTTTAACTAGGCCTGGCGTCCCCTGGCCCAAAGACCTTTTTTTACCCTTTCCAGAAAATTATATGAGGATCTGCCTGTTTCTTAAGTTAACTTTCAACCAAATTATCTTTGGCATTTCTTACTCCTTTACTCAGAGATAACTGATACCACTAATTATGAGCCTTTTGGAAATTCTGTAGTACAAACCACATTTGGTTCTAACCTTGCCCTTTTATATAGAAGGAAATTTCTTCACTTTTTACTCCTTCCATCCTTCCTTCACCTTCTTTGTCTCTCTCTCCATGGAAGTGAGGAAAAACTTTCTATATTTCTGGCTTAGAAATCAATTTTTTCAGGTCTCCTAAATTCCTTATTACATCCTTTTTTTCCTGACATAAATTTTGTGTGTGTTATTTCTATCCCAATTATCCCCATCCTCGTGAGAGTACCCCTTACATTTTTAAAACCTGTTATTGGAGTTCAGGAAAGTAGAAGAGCCACGTACATGTGTCATAGGCATGGAAGACCCATTGATTTAAATTCTTTCCTTTCTTCTGGGCTAAAAGTAAACTTCTCTGCATTCATAGCCTGCTCACTTCCTTTGATGGCACTTAGAGTGAGCATAGCTGTTTCACCCCATTAGTAGATTATGATGTATTTGAGAGCAGATATTGTATCTCATTCATTATGACACAGCTCCCTACACAGTATCTAGTACATGGGAGATACCCATTAGAAACTGGTTAAATTGATTTTGGTCACTTTGTGACCTGTTGCATTATTGGCATTCCAGTTTGTCCAAAACCATTCCTAGGGTTTTTCCTGGGACCTCTAGAGCAAGCACCTCTGTCGGTTGCCATAATGGATTGATCCACCTGCTTCTTTTCTATCCTACCTGTGGGGTAAGGGTTGGGGAGAAGTGAACAGAAATGGCAAAGGAAAAGAAGAAATTGTGTGAAAGCTATATTGTATCAGTAGGTTAATTTACATACGTATTTTGTATCTAAGCTACATATCTAGAAGGTTAAGTGATTAACTTTTTTCTGCATTCAAAAACATGTCAAAGCTGTGCTTCAGAGGTTCTGGGCCACTTTAATTTAAATTATGTTAGCATTTGATTATTTTTAAAAAGAAATCAGTCCCTACAACCTCCTGAATATTACACATTTGTAAGGCCAAGTGTTTATTTGGAAAGAAATCACATGATACAGAGTAGTTAAACTTTTTCTAAAATAAAAGTCTTTTGCTTTGCTCTTGAACAAATAAATGTTTCTTCTTGTTATCTTCCCCATTAATCTGTCAGACTTGATGATTGTGGTCTAAGTTAATTTTTTGAGGTATATAATTTTTAAATAAATTGTTTTGTTTTTTGGACAGATAATATATTCCAGTGAATTTTAGATGAAGAGTCAGGCAAGGCCCATTAACCTACTGTATTAAAATTTTATAATTTATAAATTATTTTTATAGCTTTTATGGTTCCATTTGATCTATGAATCAAGACAGATATTATGAATTCTGTCTTATTTATGAGGACCCTGACTACCTAAGTGTACAAACCTCGTTAATGATGGAGCGAGAACTTGATGACTCTTACAACAATTGATGGAGTCTTCCCTTACCTGAGGGGCTATGCTCCAAGACCCCCAGTGGATGTCTAAAACTGTGGATAGTACCAAACCCTATATATATACACTATGATTTTTCCTATACATATATACCTATGATAAAGTTTAACTTATAAAGTAGGCTTATCAATAATTAGTAATAAAATAGAACAATTATACTGTAGTAAAAGTTATGTGAATGTGGGTCTCTCTCCAGTAATTTTTATGTTTTTCAGTCCAAACCATTCCTTACTTGTAGCCAATGGCTTGGTGTCACTCATTTCAGGGGACCACGTACTGGAGGCTCAGTGCTTTCTGGAGCAGCGCATTGATATCAATGGGAACAAGTTTTCTGTTCGTATCTACCACCCACAAATGTAATGACTTTTCCACAGTAACTAAGCATTCAGTGTGTATTGTGGTGATAACTTGCAGTTTGAGATGGGCCACGAAACTAGCATGAATTTCTTTTTCCTTCTTCACATGTAGAAGATTTGTTCTTACCATAGATCTTAGCAACCTCAGCATTTGATTTTTTTTCTTTCCTTATTACATCTAGAACTTTCACCTCTTCATTTAAAGGAAGTACTTTAGGGCTTCTCTTTGGCACATCTGAATTGCCAGCATCACTGCTCTTGCACTTTGGGGCCGTTACTAAGTAAAATAAGGGTGACCTGAGCACAAGCACTGCAATACTGCAACAGTCACTGTGACGGCCAGGATAGCTACGCAGTGACTCGCGGCTGGGAGCATACGTGGTGTGGATGGGCTGAGCAAAGGGTGATCCCCTCTAGGCAGGATGGAGTGGGACAGCGTGACATTTAGATGTGCTCCTGACAACACTTTGCAGTTTAAAACTTCGTATGAATTATTTATTTCTTGGATTTTCTGTTTAATATTTTCAGACCATGGCTGACCACAGGCAACTGAAACCACAGAAAGCAAAACCATGAGTAAGGGGGGACTGCTGTAGTGGGAAAAGCTCTGAACTAGGAGTCAAAAGAGTATACTTAGGACTATGTTAAAAAGTTCCATCTAAAAGAAATAAACACATTTTCACAAGTTTATGGGTTTTATTAGACGTTATCTCCCATAGGCAGTCGCATTAAATATACTGTACTTTCTCCCATTTTAAGAAGGGTTTACTTTACATGTTGTTAACTTTATGATCTCACAGCATTACTGAACCAATAGATATTTCTCCTGTGATTGTAGAGTATCTTTGTTGTCTTAAATGAACTCATTGTTCTTTAGGTACTTCATGCAGACATCTGTACCCAGGATTCCCTTCTACAAAATGCTGATGTCGTTATAATGAATAATGTCTTCGAATATTTTCTTGATGAGGCAGAACAGGCCAGGTATGCTCTTTATTCAAGCAAGAAGTCTGTTGTTATCCAGCAAAGTATGAAAAGGGATTGGTAAAACAGAAATGTTTTCATATCAAACTTTTAAAAAATGACCTCAGCTGTGAGGAGGTTATATTTAAAAGCAAAGGTGTTCTGTATAAAACAAAAATAAAAATAAACTGTAACCCTCACTGATCTTGCTCAATTGGTTGGAGTGTTGACCCATAGCAGAAGGGCTGCGGGTTCGATTCCCAGTCAGGGCGTATGCCCAGGTAGCAAGTTTATTCTCCTACCCGAGTATGGACGCATACGTTCCCTGGTCTGCGTGAGTCAGGGAGGCAACCAGTCAATGCTTCTCTCTCTATCCATGTTTCTCTCTCTTCCTTCCTCTCTCTGAAAGCAATGAAAGAGTGTCCTCTGGTAAGGATTAAAAATAAAATTAAATAAAAAAGTAAACTGTCTAACTTTGTAAAATACTATATCTGATTTTAGATAGACATAAAATGATATCATGACCCACGCATCTGCCTCGCAGTCAGGAATGAAATAAGGTATTAGTTCCTAGTAGGCCTTTATACTGATTCTTTTCTTCTTTGAAAAAATATGTATCTACTATGCTATCACAAAATGAAGGGAATTAACAAATGCCTATAAGTGGATATAAAACAAGATATAAGAATATTAACCAAAATTGTGATTAATTATCAAACTTGAAAAATGTTCATGAGGGGTAATAGTAGTTTCCTTGAGTTATTCCACTATTCAAGTAGTGGAAAAATTAGCAAGTCTGTGATCACTTTTCTTGACTTCTCTGCCACAATTTAATGCTTTGTGACCCATAAGGATCTATAGGTTCCTTTGATTAGAAAATTCCTCTAGTCTGAGATGCTGATTTTCTGTCTAGTTAGGGTTGCTGAGTTCTTACTTATCGTAAGGGCATATGTATAGTCTAGATGCAGAGAGGTTCCTTTCCATGGGTATGAATGGGAATACACAAGTGGTTGGGTTAGTGCATCAGTGAGAGATCTACCTCCGAGAAATAAAAATGCATGGGATACAGACCATAAACAGTTAACACTGAGTAGAATCCTGAATGGCTGACCCTCTTTATTCTGCCACCACCTCGTCTTTTATATTCTTCCCCCAGCTACCACTTTCTCACTCCCACATGCACACTCACACGCATGACTAGTAGGTTATCACTACAAAACTAACTATGTCAGTAGTTTCAAAAGAAACTACCTCAACAGAAAGCTAATCACATAATTGAAGCCCAGCCACAATGAATAACAATTTTTAGTCACAGGCTAAAGACCAGAAAAACAACATTAGCGAAGTTGTTTTAACCAGAGTGCTCTCTTTTAAGTTTAATTTCCAGTAGACAAAGTATGATTAGCTTTTTACCTTTTTAAATTAATGACCAGTAGCCAAAACATTTCATAATTATTGGACTTGAAATATAATCAAGTTTATGTTGTATAAGAAGTTTTAAAACACTGTAAACTCTGGAGATTTATTATACGAAGACTTTGAATGCTGAAGAATGATGAAAGCTACTGCTAGACTCGATACTGGAAAGACTGCATGTTAGGATTGTTTTAAAAACTTTCTCAGTGCATTCATTCACAAACCCTACAGGGTTCACTGAGTAGGTGTTTGCCACCTGTGTTAGTTCAGTCATTTTTCCTAAATTAGTCTAGTACAATGAATTCTAAATATAGAGAGGTTATTTCCTCTCATGGTTAATTATCTTATCTCCATCTTGAATGCCAGTTGACAGGAGACAGATTAGAACATACGGTAAAGAATTCTGATACTAGAATTATTTTGACAAAACTGATCATTTACCCTTATTAACTTTATATTGTAGTGAGTAAAAGACAATAGATGGCCAGTATATAGCCTCCACAGATCTGTCATCTTAATCAGGATCTGAGAGCAAGTGGAATGGTACTGCTATGGGAGTTAGTACATAAGAGAAAACAGAAATATATCATAGCCTTGTCTAGTGTGGCTCAGCAGATTGAGCAGTGCCCTGCAAACCAGAGGGCAGCCAGTTGGATTCCCATTCAGGGCCTGGGTTATGGGCCACGTCCACAGCTGGGGGCATGAGAGGTAACCTGTTGATGTATCTCTCATGTACTGATGTTTCTCTCCTCTTTGTCCCTTCTTCCCCTTTCTCTAAAAAATAAAATCTTTTTTAAAAGAAATATAATAATAGATAATGTGTTTCCTATAGATAATAGGAAAGGCTGAGCTTTCAGAATGTTATATCTCATTACAGGGTAACATGCAGATTATAGAGTCATGAGTTTAAAAGGTGCCTGTATGTACCAAGACAGCTTACCAGGAACAGCAAGTGCTATTTTGAGAGCCATACAGAGTATACTCAGCTTCTTCATCCTTATTAAATAAACTTTTAACATACATCATTTTTAAGGAACCACATCAAAAGAAAAAAAAAAGAACAGCTCTTGCCCAAACGCAGTGATATTTATTAACAAACACGGATACATGATTTTACATTTAACCTGAGGTGGAAAAAACATTTGTATCATTTTGCCCAATGAACTTCAGAATGTATTAAACTTAACCATTATTATAACTAAAATAATTGCAAATGACACAGCTGCCCAGCTGCCCCACTGCAAGGGATGCATATCCCTGCTTTGCTTGCTCATTGCTCCCCAGTAGTGGACTGTGCTGTCAAGACTGCGGAATCCAGTTTGTGTCTGCACTAAAGGTCCATCAGAACTGGTCAGCACTGCGCCCTGACATGTACACATACACATGGCATTCGATCATGCTTTAAACCTGGCTGATCCCACTAAACTTCTCAGGGGTCGTATTGTCCAGAAGGCTTTCCATTCAATATTTATGACAGTCAAATAAAGTATGATTTCATTTTTGGTATTGTTTTAAGAGATCTAATCTACATATTATATACCCTTATTGTTTGTTAGTTTTTGCTTGGTGTCTGGTGTCTATGGTCTTTCTCCATGACTCGCCTCTACCTCTACCCTGCAGCCCAGTTCGATTCTGCAGAACCATTTTTGACACGCTCTAAAGAATGTCAGGGCCTCTAACTGCTGATGCAGCTTTGACTTGTGAATTGGTGTTCAAACTGAGTTTTGGTTTACATTGCCTTGTAGTAAACCAAATCACAACCCTGTTAAATCTTGTCATAGTGTAACTTCATAATTCTGTCAACCCTCCTTCAGGAACTAAAGAATTTACCTATTTCTAGTATGTAGTTGTGGTCCTGTTTTCTTCAGGCAAACATGTTTCGCCCATCTGGATTTTGAGATACCACCTGTACGGCATTTTCTTTTGTCATCTTTGTTTTTAAAATTTTTTATTTATTGATTTTAGAGAGAGAAAAGAAGGGAGATAGAAACATTGATGTTTTTGTTTCATTTATTTATGCAGTTATTGGTTGATTCTTGTGTGTGCCCTGACCAAGGCTTGAACCAAATGCCTTGGTGTATCTGGACAACACTCTAACCAACTGTGCTGCCAGCCAGGGTTGTCATTTGCATTTTTTAAAAAAGTTTCTGGTGTCTGGTAAAACCTAACATATAGTTTTTAATGTGTTGTAGAGCCTGGGAATTCATCAGCCATAATGTAAGGAAACAAGGATCGTTATTAGTGACAGTACCAAGTCTTGCAGAGTCTCTCTCAAGTCTTCAGGTATGTAAGCCTTCCCTGCATTTTTATTGTCAAAACTTTTCTTCTATGTTTTTCTGGTAGCTGTTACAATATTCTAGAAATGTTGTCTGAATATAATGACAGACGATAGGAAGAATAGCAAGAACTCCTCTGGCTTAAGAACTGGTTTGCGGTTTAACTGGCCTCAGGAACTCTCACATTGTAATTCTTTTCTTGATTCATACTCCTTTGCTTCTCTACTCCATTGTTCCAACTGTGCAGTTACAGTTTTAGAATAACAAATGCTATTAAATGTTTGTAAGAGGCTTTGTACACCCACATCATAACTTCTTCCCTTAGAAGAAAAGGAACAGAGTAATGCAATGTTCTATAATCAAATAAGTAACCTGGAGGCTTCTAGGTCAGTTTGGAATCTCACACATACCACCTTTCCTCAGATTCTTCATATAAAATGAAGCTGATATTTAGTAATAAGATTCTACTCCGTAAGTTGATCCTTATATAAAGGTTAATTAGTATTGGTAAAGCTCTTTGAGATCCAGGTGAAAGGTACAGTTGTGTTTCTTAATACAGACTATTATTATTTTCTTCAGTAGGGCTTTCCTTATATATAAGCACTACCAAATTTAAACATGTATATTTTTCCTTTAAAAAAACTAAAAAATCATTAATCATACCTTTTTAAAAATTTTTGTCAGTCATCTAAATTATAAAAGTAATTCATGTTTTCCATAACACAGGAAATAATCCATAGACACAATATAAAACAAAAGATGTTAATCTCCCCAGTTCCCCACCACTTAATTTTTTCCCATGAGATCCCCACTCCGTAAGTATGTGATCCTGCTATACTTTTCTATACTAATGAGAACATATCCTTTAAAATATGTGGTCTCCAATTTAGGATTTCTATATATAATATCTTGAAATAAATCAATTATTTTATCAAAAAAACTACTTTCACACTAAAAACATAAATCTGTCTAGATAACCATAGGAAAATAATATTTATGAAAGAGTCCTTATGCATAAATTCTTGAATAACTGTATTGCTCTCCTATTTGATGAAACTTATATAGACAGATGTATAGTATATCCATTGGTGGCCCCAGAATTTCTGTGTCACGGAGACGCAGGTGTGCACGGTGAAGGGAAGGGCCCCACAAAGGTCACGGAGGGAGATGAGCCCTGCACGTACCTGCTTAGCACCATGTCTGTATACACAAGCAGTTTTTCTGTCTTCTCTCTGCATTCCCATTGTTGCATTAGTCTTTTTTTGTTTAAGCCTAATGATAATTATTAGGCTATTTATATTAAAATGATTATTGTATTCCATATTTTCTTTATTCCTTAAAATTCCCAAATCTGAGTAAATTAATTTAGTCCAAGAATCCACAGACTGTTTAGTACAACAAAGAATTGTTCGTGTGGCACCGTGTAGAACTTAGTCCTGCTCATTGTAGTAAAAGTCTGTTGTGTCCAGTTACTTAGTCATGATTTCTTCAAGGAAATAGGATCACACTGCATTTTCATCTTTGTTTATCATCTTTTTTCAGGTTAATATACAGTTAGCTTTCTGGGTAGAAGAGGTGCCACTGAACTATGATGTGTACCCAGAAAAGGACGTTGACAGGGAAGCTCTTGAACAAATACACTTATATAAGGTTCTCTAGCACTAAAAGAGTCCTACCTAAGTGTGATGTTTTGTGAGTATATTAAAAAATAATGAAAAAGGCATATATTCCCATTACACTTAACACTTATTTTTTTCTTTGTATTTTTTCTAGCCTTTGTACATGTTTACATATTTATAAATGGTGCATATGTATATATACAACTTTGATTTGTGTATAATTTAATTAAAATATTTATCTGAAAATATGTGATTTTCCTCTGGTTTCTTTTATTCTGTTACAAATATAAGAAGTCTTTCTTTAGTCACTAACTCTGTCTACCAAGTCCAGATATGACAAAAAAAAGGAGAAAAGAAGACTAGAAGTAGCTTCAAAATATCAAGAAAGAAGAGTGAAGGGAAGGGAAATTCCACTGTATCCCAGTTATTAGATCTGGTCTTTAAGGTTCCTTGGACACAGCTTTAGCTGAGGAGTCTAGCACAGGGACTAAAATAAAAAATAATTACAGTTGCTAGGGAAAAACAAAGCTAAAAAGATAGCCTCTAAAATATAAATAGAGAGTTATACCTAAGAGGAACAATTACTGGTAATTTTTTTTCTTTTCTGTATTTTTTATTTACAGTTTTCTATAATAACTATTTCTTTTGACTATATATTTTTTATAATGACTATATTTCTCAGAAAGAGTAAAACTTTTTTAAAGAATACAAGGGAATATCAAAACTTGAACACTTAACTGGTTCCAGTAATTTCATATTTAGTATTCTGTTAAAATTGCTTTTTAAAACTAAACTAACCCACATTTAGGAATCGTAGCACCTTTTGCAGATTTGTTGAAAGAGTTTATCTGATATATTTTTTGTAATTACCTGCTTATGAAAAAGAATTTGCAGTAGCAATCAATTCTAACTTTCAAAAGGCAGTTATTGGTCAATAGCTAAACAAAATGCTAAAAATAAAAAGACAGCCCTGGCTGGTGTAGCTCAGTGGATTGAGCACAGGCCTGCCAACCACACGATCGTGGTTCGATTCCCAGTCAGGGCACATGCCTGGGTTGCAGGTCAGTTCCCAGCAGGGGACTCACCAGAGGCAACCAAAGAGGACCTCCGGCCAAGATGGAGGCATAGGTGGAAACACTGTGCCCCCTCCCACAAGTAAATTTAAAGACAGCGAAGTTTTAAAAACAAAAACACAGCCAAAACAGTGAAAATCGAACTGTACGGAAGTCCGACAACAAGGAACCACTCAGCCAGACCAGTAAGGGGGGGCGGAGTCAGTGGCGGGGCGGGGTCGGGCTGGAAAGATCCGTTGGTCCCTGGGACCCAGGAGCGGAGTCGGAGGTGGTTGGTGGATCCCAAGCGTGGGGTGGCGACGGGTGGACCCAGTGAGGGTGCAGGGCTGCTGGCTGACTGCGGTCACACATTCATGCACAGATAAACCAAGCAAAGGAGCGAACAGTGAAACAGACCACTTAGGCTAGGGCCCCAGCAACTGGAAAGACTCTTGGGGTTGAGGGGCCGGGAGAGGCTCCCAGGCTCACAGAGAGTTTGTTGGAGAGACCCACAGGGTCCTGGAGAGTACACGGCCCACACACCCGGGAACCAGCACCAGAGGGGCCCAATTTGCTTGTGGGAAGCCGCAGAGGGGACAGAAATCTGAGAGAGGAGAGCAGAGCAGAGCGCCATTTTTTTCCCTCTCTGACCCCGCCCCCACATACAGCGTCACAACCCAGCAACTGGGTCGCCTGGCCCTGGTGAACACCTAAGGTTCTGCCCCTCAAACATAACAGGTGTGAACAGACCAAACATGACTCAAGAACAGATCTAAGCCCCAGAGCCTATAATTCTAAGTGACCAAGAAATAGCCAATCTTTCATATGCACAGTTCAAAACACTGGTGATCAGGATGCTCACAGAATTGGTTGATTTTAGCCACAAATTAGAGGAACATATGGAGGCTAAACTGATTGAAATGAAGGGAAATGCACAGGAAACCAATAGTGATGGAAAGGAAACTGGGACTCAAGTCAAGGGAGTGGACCAGAAGGAAGAAAGAAACAATCAAACAGAAAAGAAGGAAGAAATAAGAATTAAAAAAAATGAGGAGAGGCTTAGGAACCTCCAGGACACCTTTAAACATTCCAATATCTGAATTATAAGGGTACCAGAAGGGGAAGAGGAATGGCCACGAGTGGAAAACTTATTTGAACAACTAATAAAGGAGAACTTCCCCAGTCTGGCAAAGGAAATAGATTTCCAGGAAGTCCAGGAAGCTCAGAGAGTCCCAAAGAAGCTGGACCCAAGAAGGAACACACCAAGGCACATTATAATTACATTAGCCAAGATTAAAATGGAGAAAATTCTAGAAGCAGCAAGAGATAAGGAGACAGTCACCTACAAAGGAGTTCCTATCAGACTGTCACCTGATTTCTCAAAAGACACCTTACAGGCAAGAAGGGGCTGGAAAGAAGTATTCCAAGTCATGAAATCCGAAGACCTACAGCCAAGATTGCTCTATCCAGCAAAGCTTTCATTTAGAATGGAAGGGCAGATAAAGTGCTTCTCAGATAAGATCAAATTCAAGGAGTTCATCATCACCAAGCCCTTATTATATGAAATGTTAAAGGGACTTATCAAATAAAAAGAAGATAAAAATATGAACAGTGAAAGGACAGTAAACGCACAGTTATTAACAACCACACCTAAAACAAAAGCAAACGAAGAGGACAGCTAGATTGGGAGTGGAGACATAGAAATGGAGATCACATGGAGGGTTAGCAACAGGGGAGTGGGAGGAGGAGAAGGGGGGAGAAGGTACAGACAATAAGTAGCATGGACAGTGGGTAGAAAATAGACAGGGGGAGGGCAGGAATACTATGGGAAATACAGAATCTAAAGAACTTATGACACATGGACATGAATGAAAGGGGGGAATGGTGGGGGAGGGGTGTGCAGGGCGAAGGAGGGAATGGGACAACTGTAATGGGATAAACAATAAAATATATTTAAAAAATAAAATAAAAATAAAGTCAGAAAAAAAGAACCAATGAATGCATGAATGGGGGGAACAACAAATCAGTGTTTCTCTCAAATAAATAAATAAATAAATCTTTTAAAAATCTAAAAAAAAGGCAGATACTTGGAACTTTGCCTTTCCTGTTAATCCTAATAAGTTTAATATTTAGGGTCTGGTAAAATACTGAATATTATAATACATCTTGGAATTTTAATAATTTCTTATTCATACAAACATTCTTAATTCCTGCAAACCCATCAAACATTTTTACCATGCTAGTCATCCAAAAAGAAGCTGAAGCAGGGTTAGGAAATCACTAACTACTTCTGGCATCTCTCAGTAACCATTGGTGGATGTTGCCAGAAAGTTATACAGATTTTCTGAGGTTTTGGAAAAAGATTTTTAGAAAAGGTGAAAAATTACAAGTATTTCTGAATGGCTTGTAGCTGTTAGTCATGTGATTATTTTATACATAATTAAATGTATTTATTGGTTTATTCTGATAACATATTTAGGCACCTAAATTTCACATACAGCAAACAATACTAACTGCAGGAAATAGAGCATTATGTAAGATACACATAGTGATCCTCCATGAAGACATGGGTTCATTAGCAATATAGCACATAATTATAAACATACAGGGGCTAGGAATTTCACTTTATGCTGTACCTGCTTTTTTAATCTTCCCCCAAGGATATGTTTATTGATTTTGGAGAAGGAGAGAGAGAGAGAGACAATGATGTCATATAGAAGCATCAGTTGGTTGCCCCCCTCGTGCCCCAACCAGGAACAGAACTGGCAACCTGCTGGTGTACAGGATGATGGTCCAAATACCTGAGCCAGCAGGCCAGTGCTTTACCTGTTCTTAAGAAATGATTTCCTAAACTCTGACTCTCAATTGCCCTAGTGTTTATTTGAATGTTCTTCAGAAGCCTGAACCTCTAAAGCAAAATATGCTGCTGTGGCTCTTGGTAAATGCCAGAACTCCCATTCTAGAATGCCCTGGACAGGACAGGAGGAGAACTAATGCTGGCAACATTCAGGATTGTAGGGGGAGAAATCTGTAAACCTAGTTCCAAGTCATCCAGCTCCTCCCCTGTAAAATAGAAACAAATATTCAGCTGTCATTAGTGGAATATAGTCAAAAATACAGATGAGAGGTGGTTGCCGTAGATATATGATTAAAGTTACAGAAATAATGGGCAATTGTTTAAATATTGTCACTGCTATAATTTTAGACATTAAAATGAACTGTGGATCTTTAGTTGATGGAGTGAAAAAAGGTAGAAACAGTCTAAAATATTGGAAAGTATTCTGTATAATGGGTATATACTAGCATATTTTTAAATAAATGCCTGAAGCAAGTATTAGAACTATAGGATATTGGGGAGATATTTCTACACCAGTATTAATTAATAATATGCATGTGGAGTTATTTAACTTTATCTTTAATGTCCATATATTTGTCTAGAGGCAATAACTGTCAATAAAAAGGCTAGGTTCTTAGGAGAATTTTTGGTGTTGGAAGGTGCTCACTTCTCACAGTTTGTGGCTCCCTCAATCCCCCTCTGCCCTCTGATTTGCCTGCAGTGTGTCTCAGAAGGTTTGGTGTGGGAGGAGGGTAATAAATTTGAGATATTTTTGTATTTCAGCAGCTGAATGAAAAATACACAAAACAAAAAGAAAAACTTTTTCATATAGCATTACTTGTGCTCAAACTAAAAAACATTACGGTTACAGTAAATGTCCAAATTATTTAGCTCTTTACCTCATAAGATATATAACAAATTTGTTAGAAAACAGAAAATAAAGTTGCTTAAGAACATCGGACTTTTTTTCTGCCAATGTTCCTTTAAAATTATTCAACTTCACAGAACTCCAAGTTCTGTCACGTAGTTCTCTCATCCAGACTCCAGTCTCCCCTACTCATGCAGATGCCCTTGAGGGCCCATTTGGGGACACCACAGGTTAAACCTTCCAGCGTATCAAAAACTTCATAATCTGTAGACATTGTAAAGTATTTTCTATTGACCGTGAATTTACAGTCGTGCAACTACTAATTGCGCTAACTAATCACACAAATATGTGTGATGTATGTTAAGTTCATACCATATATCTAGCACTTTGTCACTCTGTAGATACAAAAAATGGAACACTTAGTTCCACCCGAAAGGCAGATTAGTTTATTTTTATTCATTTATCCTTGTTACAAAAGTGAAATGTCATTTTATTCAGTACGTAGTAGCAGGTTTCTGGAGCTGAGCTTGAAGGCAAGCCCTTACCTAGCCCCGCACCTGGAACTGGGGAATGTAAGATTTAAAATCTGTGGCACCAGCAGGGACACCTTAGTGTAGGTATTGGATGAGGAAAGATGTTCTTGGCCAGTGGTGGCTCAGTCAGTTGGAGCATTGTCTGGCAACCAAAGGGTTGCAGACTTGGTTCCCGGTCAGGGCACATACCTAGGTTGTGGGTTCAGTCCCCAACCTGGGTGCATATGAGAGGCAAAAGCATGATACTTGCAACAATGTTATGTTTCTCTCCCTTCCTCTCTGTTAAGGAAAAAAAAGGAGAAGCTCATTTCCCAGATACAGGATTAATGAAATAGGCCTTGGAACTTGGCTACTGTTAACTTCCTTAGACTTGTCCAGGTACCTTAAGCAATTCACTGATTTTATTTATTTTTAATTTTTTAATTACGGTTTACTTCAATATTATTTTGTATTAGTTTCAAGTATACAGACAAACACTTGTAAAGCATTCCCTCCCTTTTCTCTGGTATTTTCAGTTTCACCCAGTCTTCCAAGCCCTTGCACCTCCCACATCCATCAGTCTGTTCTCTGTGTCTGTCAGTCTTTCTGTTTTGTTTGTTTGTTTATTTTCTTTTTGTTCTTTAGATTGCACATATGAGATCACATGGTACTTGTCTTTCTCTGACTGACTTATTTCACTTAGCATTATACCCTCTAGGACCATCCATGCTATCACAACTTTAGGCTGCAGTTTACCCACTTGTAAAATAAATAATGTTTTTGTATCGTGAGTTTCACAGAAGTATTATGTGTGTTAATGGAATGATAAACACCTTGAGATACACATATGGAAAAGCACAAAGATAATACAAGTTATAATTGATTTTAGTCTCTTCTTCAAAAGAAGTGTCCCAAGAAAATTGATAAATATAATATTCATAATTGCATAATATTCAAGGATCCTCATTTTCAAGAGCACTGAAATTCAAGTTGTTCTCTGCTAACAACAGTGATCATCTGGTTGTTAAATTCTCTGAAGTAGATTGGTTTTCTCAAATTTATACTTTCTTTGAGGGAGATAAGGAAAAGAAAAATATGGCCAAGTTAACCTCCTAGTAATAAACTAAATATGGATTAATGAAAATGTAATCCTGTAGACTGAGAAGAAAAAAATGTATGAAAAATCTCAACTGAATGTTATGGCAGGGAAGGATCAAAAGCCATGAAATCAGTTCCTAAGCAGGCTCTAGAAAACACTTTCATATTGACCTAAATCAAAAGCAGACTCCTAGACCAGAAAGATGATGTATATTTAAATGCTGAGCCCTCAAGGAGAATTTTCAGACAAAAAACACCAACAATTTATTGACACATATTTTATAGACAAAATGTTAGCTACAGATGACAATAATCCCAATAAAGGTATGGGCTATTAATCCCATTTAATAGATGAATAAACTGAGTTTTAGTGAAGGTGAGAAACTTTCCAAAAGTTATACAGCTAGTAATTGGCAGAGCCAGGATTCAACCCTATTTTCTATATGAACTCCAAAGCCCATGCTTTTTTATGTTGCCTCTCTATTAAAAATTTTATAACCTAATATTCATGACAAAATCAACAGGTTCTAGAGGAGAAATCTTCATTTTGCCTTTGGATCCCTGTTCATGTGAGAGCTGTTTGAATATTTGTCAAATGTGTGAGCGCTAACTGATTGATAAAAATCCATGGGCACTTAAGCCAAGAGGAAAAATGACAACTAAGTCATAGTTCAAAATGTATTGCTCTTGAATGAAAGGGGCACATGACAGCTTTAATATTATAATTGGTATTGCTTAATACTGTGAATATAATATCCTAGATGGAAATTACTAATATGATTCTATTTTTACATTGAAATTTACCTACATAGAAAGTAGGTTCAGTCTCTTCCCTTTTTTTCCATTTACTAAATTGTTTATACATTCTAAAATAATACCCAAACTTTTCAAAAGTAACTGAAGACTTAGAAATTGGCCAAGATTTTGGCTTACAGGCAGACAGGAGAAGTATTAGAGAAACTATATATAAATGATTTACTTAAAACCATGACTCAGTTTTGGGGCTCCAGCTTTATTTTTTCCTTGCCAAACTGAAGTTATTATTTAGGTCAAACTGCAAGGAGAAAATAATGGGAACTATTCTTCCTGTTGGAGGATGAAAAATTCAGAAAAGTACACACTTTTAAAGTTAGAAGATATCTTTGTATAATCTAGTCCAACTCTATTTTCTTAGAGAAAGAAAATTATATTTAGAGCTTCTTTGCAAACAGGGAAAAAGCAAATTACTTAAAATATATCTTCATTCTGGCAACATGGGACCAAGAATTTATGGTAAAATGAAATTTGAGAAGTATTTTAGGTTAAGAAATTAGAACCTTCCTGCCTTGCTGGTAGGAATATCAAATGGTGCAAAGGCCTTGGAAAATAGTTTGGCAGTTCTTCAAAATGTTAAACACAGAGTTACCATATGACCTAGCAATTCCACTCCTAGGTATATATACCCAAGAGAAAGGAAAACATATATCCAACACATAAACTTGTAACAAATGTTCATACCACATTATTTATAACAGCCAAAAACTGGGGTAGGGGAAACAAATATTCATCAAGTGATGAGTGGATAAATAAAAAAAATAGATAAATATAGGGACTTCTGGCCAAGATAGAGGCATAGGTGGAAATATTGTACCTCCTCACACAACCAAATTTAAGAACAACAAAACTTTAGAAACAAAAACACAAGCAGAATAGACAAAATTGAACTGTACGGAAGTCCGACAGCAACAAACCATTCATCCAGACCGGTAAGAGGGGCGGAGTCAGCAGCTCATGGAGAGGCATCCTGGCAGGAAAAGGCAGTGGTTGGTAGACCCGGGGGTGGGGAGGAAACGAAAATACCCAGTGAGGCAGGTGTGCAAGGAGCCTGGCTGACCCTGTACACACATTCGCGAGCAGATAAACCAGGCAAAAAAACAGGCAGTGAGACAGACCACACAATCCAGGGCTCCAGCGATGGGAAATAAAGCCTAAAAGCACCAACTGGAAACATTTGCCGGGGCTGAGGTGCCAGGAGAGGATCACAGCCTCACAGGAGAGTTTGTTGGAGAGACCCACAGGGTCCTAGAACGTACACAAGCCCACTCACCTGGGAACCAGCACAAGAAGGGCCCAATTTGCTTGGGGGAAGCGGCAGAAGGGACTGAAATTTGAGAGAGAGCAGAGCAAGCACCATTGTTCCCTCTCTGGCTCTGCCCCCACATATAGCGTCACAACCCAGCAACTGGATTGCCCCACTCTGGTGAATACCTAAGGCTCTGCCCTTCATGTAACAGGCTCGACCTAACCAAAAATGGCTCAATCAGAAGAATAAATCAAAGGCCCAGAACCAATGCTTTTAAGCGAACAAGAGATAGCCAACCTATCAGATGCACAGTTCAAAATACTGGTGACCAGGGTGCTCACAGAACTGGTTGATTTTGGTTGCAAATTAGATGGAAAAAGGAAGGCTACAATAAGTGAAATGAAGGAAAATGCACAGGGAACCAAGAGTGGTGAGAAGGAGACTGGGACTCAAATCAATGGAGTGGACCAGAAGGAAGAAGGAAACAACCAAACAGAAAAGAGTGAAGAAACAAGAATTCAGGAAAAAATGAGGAGAGGCTTAGGAACCTCCAGGACATCGTTAAATGTCCAACATCCAAATTATAGAGGTAACAGAAGGAGAAGAGGAAGAGCGACAAGTGGAAAAGTTATTTGAACAAATAATAAAAAAGAACTTCCCCAATCTGGCAAAGGAAATAGACTTCCAGGAAGTCCAGGAAGCTCAGACAGCCCCAAAGAAGTTGGACCCAAGGAGGAACACACCAAGGCACATCATAATTACATTAGCCAAGATTAAAATGAAGCAGAGAATCCTAGAAGCAGCAAGAGATAAAGGGACAGTCAACTACAAAGGAGTTCCTATCAGACTGTCAGCTGATTTTTTAAAAGAGACTTTACAGGCAAGAAAGGGCTGGAAAGAAGTATTCCAAGTCATGAAATCCAAAGACCTACAGCCAAGATTTCTCTATCCAGCAAAGCTTTCATTTAGAATGGAAGGGCAGATAAAGTGCTTCTCAGATAAGGTCAAGTTCAAAGAGTTCATTATCACCAAGCCCTTACTATATGAAATGTTAAATGAACTTATCTAAGAAAAGGAGGATAAAAAATATGAACAGGAGGAACTGAGGCCCTCAGTGCAACACCCTGAGAGGAACTAAATCTTACTAACATCCTCCTGAGTAAGGGGGATAAAGAAAAGGAGGATAAAAATATGAGTCCTGGCTGGTATAGCTCAGTGGATTGAGCACGGCTGCAAACCAAGAGGTCGCTAGTTCGATTCTCAGTCAGGGCACATGCCTGGGTTGCAGGCCAGGTCCCCAGTGGGGGCCACATGAGAGGCAACCACACATTGATGTTTCTCTCCCTTGAAGGGTTAACAACAGGGTAGTAGGAGGAGGAGAAGGGGGGGAAAGGTACAGAGAATAAGTAGCATAGATGGTAGGTAGAAAATAGACAGGGGGAGGGCAAGAGTAGTGTGGGAAATGTAGAAGCTAAGGAACTTATGACACATGGACATGAACTAAAGAGGGGAATGTGGGGGGTTGTGCAAGGTAGAGGGGAATGAAGGGGGGGAAATGGGATAACTGTAATAGCATAATCAATAAAATATACTTAAAAATAGATAAATGTAATAAAATTCAAAATAAAAAGAAAGTACTGATACTTCCTACATCATGGATGAATCTTGAAAACATTATTTCAAGTAAAAGAAGCCAGTCACAAAAGATCACATAGTGTATAATTTTATGTATATGATAGGTAAGTCTAGAACAAGCAAATCCATAGAGATAGAAAATGTATTAATTTAATTGTTGCTTAGGGCTGGGAAGGGGACAAAGGGAGGATGGAAAGTGACTACTAATAAATGCATTATTTTCCGGGTAATAAAAGTAGCTTAAAATTTAAAAAAGAAGAAGAAAGAAAATAGCCTAAAATTAGATTGTTGTGATAGTTGCACAACCCTGTGAACGAACATACGGGGTTGGCCCAAAATGTCTGTGGGTTTTTTTTTCTTCCATTTTGATGGTTCTAGTAGCACTTAGTTATCCTTATTTCATTAAAAACAATTTTGTTAGCGCTGGCTGGAGTGGCTGAATGGATAGTGCTGGCCTGCGAACCAAAAGGTTGCTTGTTCGATTCCCAGTCAGGGCACATGCTGGGGTTGCAGGCCAGGTCCCCAGTAGGGGACACTGGAGAGGCAACCACACATTGATGTTTCTCTCCCTCTCTTTCTCCCTCCCTTTCCTTCTCTCTAAAAATAAATAAAATATAGATATAAAAAATTATTGAACAATTTTGTTAAATTGTCTTGTGACAGCTGTCCTATCAGTGTACATTTTTTAAAAAACCTATCAAATTGGTGAAGTTTTGTGTATCCATTTTAATATTGAAGATGGAAGAAAATAAGTAATGTTTTCAGAATACTATGCTTTATTATTTCAAGAAAGATAAAAACGTAGCTGAAATGCAAAAAAAGATTTATCCAATGTATGGAGCAGGTGCTGTGACTAATTGAATGTGTCAAAAGTTTGTGAAGTTTTGTGCTGGAGACTTCTCACTGAACAATGCTCCACAGTTGAATAGACCAGTTGATAGTGATCAAATGAAGACATTAATTGAGAACAATCAATGTTATACCACACAGAAGAGAGCTGACATATTCAAAATATCCAAATGAATAGAGTTATTGGTGAAAATGAAAAATGTGTCTTTTATTTTATGAAAAAAAACAACAACAACTTTTGGCCAACAGACTTTTTGGCTAACCCAATACTTAAGAACCATGGAATTGTGTATTTTATGTGGTTGAAATTGTATATTGTATGGCATGTGAATTACATCTCCATAAAATTTTTAAAAAGAAAATGTGGTAAAAAAAATATGTTAGGTTGTAAACAATGTGAGTGGCTTTATCTTTATAACAGCAGGGTAACAATTTACCACAAATATGCTTATATTATGAAATCATAAAATGAGAAGACTACCTGTACTTAGTTTAACAACTACATGCTTCCAAGAAGTAAATGCATACCTTTATGGTCTATATTTGACAAAGAAGGCAAAAACATACAATGAGGCAAAGACAGTCTATTCAATAAGACTGTTGGGAAAATTGGGTAGATGCATGCATGCAAAAAAAAAAAAACTAGACCACCTTCTTCTGTCATATAAACAAAATAAACTCAAAATGGATTAAAGACTGAAATATTAGACTCAAAACTACTGAGGCAATAACCTTCTGAAGATGCTGCTCTATCCCCTACAGGTTAGCAGGTCTTTCCACTCTTTCTTGCTGGGACACAAATTGTTCCTAAACCTTGTGACTCCATATTTTACTATGCTTGTTCTTTCTCCAGTATTGGTAGTTTTCTCACATGCATGTACTAATCAGAAGTCATCTGAAGACTCAGTGGGAACCCTCCAACCCCTATTTTTGTAGAGCTCTCTCCTCTGGTTTTCACCATCAAATTCTGATGCTTGTGTTTCCTCTCCTCGGAGGAGTGGTTGAGGTCTGTGGGTTTCTCCTCCCTATGCTGCAGCATGGACAACTTCCTGCAGTCACAGGCGGGCCATTATAAAACTAACCGTGTTTGCTTCCTTCTCGAGAAATCACTGTCCTGCACTACCTGCTATCTGATATCCGAAAACAAGTATTTTATACACTGTGCCCAGTTTTCAAATTTCTTTAAGTGAGAGATTAGTAAGTCTGGTCCTTTTTAAACCATTCTTGCTGGTAGCAGAAGTCACACCATAATTTTTTTATTTCCTAATATTTTCTTAGTCAAATAAATAACCAAAATTTAAACTTTGTAAATCATTTCACAAGATAGAGGAAACTAAAAAAGGGGGAAATGGAGGGAAAAGCTTAAAATGAAGAGCTGAGAAATGAGAAAAATAATCATGCTACTTTGCCATAATGTAGTACTAGCTAATAATTAAGCAACTTAATTAATGCCTCTAAGGCTTTTGGAACACAGATCAAAATTATTTTAATCAGCCCTGGCTGGTGTGGCTCAGTGGATTGAGCACCACCCTTCAAACCAAATGGTCACCAGTTCGATTCCCAGTTCAGGCACATGCTTGGGTTGTGAGCCAGGTCCCCCCCGGTGGGGGGCATGTGAGAGGCAACCACACACTGATGTTTCTCTCCCTCTCTTTCTCCCTTTCCCTCTCTCTAAAAAGAAGTAAATAACACATTTTTAAAAATTATTTAAATCATGTATTATATCTTGATTATACAGCTTTAAGTATTAAATGGATTCTAGGATTAGTGGCTTTTTTAAAACCTACCTCTCCACTGAAATTTTGTTCATAAATAAAATTTGAGAAATGTACTTAACATAATGGAAGACATTAGCATAAAACTTAATTTCCAAGTAGTTAGTTGTTACTTTAATGAAGCCAATAACAAGTAGGATAATTATTTTTTTAAATATTCTATTTATTTAGTTTTAGAGAGAGGGAAAGGGAGGGAGAAAGAGAGAGAGACAGAGAAACATCAATGTATGGTTGCTTCTTGCACACCCTTACTGGGGACCTGGCCTGCAACCCAGGCATGTGCCCTGACTGGGAATCGAATGAGCGACCTGTTGGTTTGCAGCCTGGTGCTCAATCCACTGAGCTACACCAGCCAGGGCAAGTAGGATTATTATTTACATTAAGTTACAGAATAACAGAGAAGAAAAAGCAACTCAGAAGAAATTACATTTTTAAAAAAACTTTCAAAGTGAATAATAAATATTTCCCCCCAGGAGTATTTTTTAAATCACCTTAGCTGAGTTATCTCACATTTCTCAAAGAAGAAAAGGAATCACCTTTGGTGTGGAAAGTTTCAAACACAGTTTTCATAAAGGACAGTGCAACTGAAACGGGGTTATAAGACAGTGTCCTCTCCCGAATGCTTCTTGGACCCTGATCACCTAAAAGCTGTATTGTCAGCTTTCCTGTCAAATGGATGAAATCGGCCCAGAAGGATGCCTCTAGAAGGCACAGTAGAAATGTCACTATGTAAGGGTGCCAGTGGGCTGGGGATATGGTTATTATTCTCCACTAATTACCCAACAACAAAGTATCATCTCCTTTCTGAGGCTCCCAATACCCCCATCTCTTGGTGTAATTTCTTCCTGTTGGAAATCACAGCTGGATCTGGTAACTTATTTCTAATGAATAGACTATGACAAAGTGATGGAACATTGTATCTGAGATTAGATTACAGAAGACTATGACTTCTTTCTTTCTCTCTCTCTTTCTCTCACTCATTGAATAGATCTCTACCCAATGCATAGATCTAGGGAAGCCTCCAGACAACAGCTAGTGAGGAACTGGGGCCCTCAGTGCAACACCCTGAGAGGAACTAAATCTTACTAAATCCTCCTGAGTAAGGGAGAAATGGATCCGCTCCCCGGTCAAGCATTAAGAAGACTGTAGCCACAGCCAGCACTTGATTGCAACCTTGGGAGAGACCCAGAGTCAGACGACCCAACTAACCCGTGCCCAGGCTTCCTCTTGTGAGATAAATGCTGACTGCTCTAAGCCACTAAGAGGTCATTTGTTATGCAGCAATAGATATTTAATATATATTCTGTCTGATGAATATTAACTTACCCCAACTCACATTTCATTCAATTAAAGAAGAAACTAGCGTGCCTCTGAGAACATTTCTCCTCCACCCAGTCAAGGTAGTTATTGCCCAGGAAGAAACTTATGTACTTGCCAAATGATTGTGTCATAATTTCACTTTTGAGTTTAGAAATTAATCTTAAAGAATTATAGTTTTTGATCATATTTTCCATTAAAAAACCATAAGATTCTATTTTTATAATCCATAGGTACCTAATTAATTTCGATTGTTCTGAAAAATAATATACTGCCAGCTCTGTAGGAACTATGCTCAATTCTGAAAATAAGTGTAATGTAGTAGGAAGCACCACAGCTGTGAACTTGAATGGACATGTAGTATTTCATTAAATGGCCAGCATTTTGTGAAAGCTCAGCTGCAGAACACAGGATCAAATAGACAGTTCTCGGTTGATTTAAGAAATCATTCTCAAGCTAGTAGCACGTAGATGTTTCTTTCGTTATTATTCTTTAAAATGTATACATTTTATACAGGTTTTGGTATGTATGATACATTTCATTATAAAAATGGGGTTTAAAAGTCAAACATGCTTTCTGCCTTATATTTAAGACTGGTGAAAATTCAAGTTTTAAAGGATACATAAGGCAACCACTTCAAAAAAAGACTGTTTTCTAAGATTCCAGTAAGTTTAACCTATTTTAATTAGTTCTCCAAAAATTGTGTAATTTATTGACTAAATCACTTAGTCTGGTCCTTTAGGTTTAATCAATCCTTTAGTTTTAGATGATAAAAACTGAGAAAACGAAAGTTGAAGAGAAGCCCACAAAGTCAGAAAAATAGAAATTTCTCTTGTAATCATCTTTTTTCTTCATCTTCTGTATGTTTAAACGTCTGTCTGCTTAGACTGATGATCTGACCTTTCTTAAGTGTTCAGTCAGAACCCCAGGGCTACCTTTGATGCTGGTATTATGAACCTCACTGCACCTTTATTGCTCATTCTGAGTTTTAACTATTACTATTAATATCTAATTACATCATTAATTGGACCAGGGATGGATGCTACCACTTTAAAGTTTGGAATTAGATCAAACTTGCAAGTCTGTTGACAAATCTGGTCTGTTTTGGAACTGGATGTCTTTAGAACTTCTGTTTATAGTGTGTTTTTAAAAATAAAAAATTGTATTTACTTAGAAGCATTCAGAATGTCAACAAAACAGCTGCAACTTTCTTTTGCAATTACACAGTGGTATTCAGTCAACAGGGCAATTATTTCACATAAACTGCATCAGAGGCAAATGAAGATGAAAAAATTACCATCCCCATGTATAACTAATTTGTGCTGTGCACCAAGAGCCTGCCAATTTACAACCCCCTACTGTACCAGGCAAGGTTACCGGCTGTGGAAAACACCACCAAGGAAGAGCTATCTAAAGACACATTCGGTAGTGTATTAACTACCAAAAAAAGATGCTGTACAGTTCAAAAACAAATCTTACACAGCCTTACATTTCAATTCTCTTTAAAAGAGGTGAGTTGTGTACATGGGGGTTAAATGCTTTATAGACAAGAAAAAAACTGCACTAGAGCCAACATATCCATCATCATCATCGTCTTCATCTTCCTCCTCTTCTTTTTCTTGCTTTTTCCAGCCTTGACAGCTCCCTTTATAGTGTTTTTTATAAATTCACTGCTTTTTTTTACTCCTTTAAAAATAATGTCTCTATTGTTCATTTCTTCAGCAAATATTTTTAGACCTTCTCTATGTATCTGGAATGGTACAGGACAGAAGCGCCACAGTGAAAAAGACGATCAAGCTCCCAATCTTAATGGAGCCTAGATCCTGCCTGGGGGAGGGGCAAGGATGGGGCGTGCTAGACAAGCCAAATACATTACCAACCAAATATTGCTTGATACGATCTTCTTAATAACATATGACCTATTGATATTTAAGGATTATTGTATATATTTTATGTACATCTATATATTGTATGTCTAACACAGGTTTATAATAAAGTGACAATATACTCATGTTCCCTTTTCTAAGTTTGTCTCAACAGATTAAACAGACACACCTATGACATGTATACATTATATAATCAACATCTTAAATAACAGCTTGGAAACTTCTCAATGAGTGGTTGCACCCCACTAAAAAATCATCGTATACACACTTACTGACATACTTATTGAAATGGGATGGAATTAGCCCTCATCATACATATACTCAAAAAAACTTTTGTTAAGTAGATCTGATCTTTCAGTCTATTTATATTTAATGAAAATGATGAAATCTGTTCTCACCTCTGAAGGGGAGGAGATTCAGGTGAGAAAGGCCTAGGACGTCCACCTGGAGCAGACTGCTCAGTGCTGCGTGGGAGGCACATACCAGAAGCACGCCGGGGATGAAAAGAACTGCCCAGAGCTTTTATCCCCTTTGATCTATGCATGTGTCTCACATGACAAGGTATGACACCGTCTTAAACACAAACTTATCCTCTCCCGTCCCAACGCCACAGTGCCAGGATACAATGGATCAGAGCACCACCTCGCTTTATTGGAATGGCACACCAGGGAGGGGAATCTCTGTCCTGTAATTTTCCACATCTTCAGAACAAATCAAGCTCTCAGATAAGAGATCTTGTCACCCCTAGAAAAGTACTACCCGTCAGAGTAGGAGATCCTCAGGTGCGGCTGATAAGAGTGTCATAAAAGCCTTAAGATGTTTAAATACCTTGACTGAGCAGTTCAATTGCTAGGAATTTAAGAAATTCATTTGATGTTTATAAAAATGGTTTGTGCATGATACTTCACTACAGTGTTGTTTATAATGACTAAAAATTGAAAACAAATTAGATGTCCAGTGGCAGGAATTAAGTACAGAGCATCCATATTCTGGAACTGACAGTCAGGGACAAGAGAATATTTCAGGATGTGAAACTATTCACCATATACTGTTAGATTAAAAATTATGTTAAACAGCCCTGGCTGGTGTAGCTCAGTGGATTGAGCGCGTGCCTGCAAACCAGAGGATCGCGGTTCGATTCCCAGTCAGGGCACATGCCTGGGTTGCAGGCCGGTTCCCTGCAGGCCAACTCCCAGCAGGGGACGCACAAAAAAAGGCAACCATACATTGATGTTTCTCTCCCTCTCTCCTTCCCCTCTAAAGATAAATAAATAAATAAAATATTAAAAAAGAGAAAACTCTACTCTTTAAAAAAAAAATTATGTTAAACAAACAAACTCATAGACACAGACAACAGTATG
Organism: Sturnira hondurensis; assembly: GCF_014824575.4. NCBI lineage: Eukaryota > Metazoa > Chordata > Mammalia > Chiroptera > Phyllostomidae > Sturnira > Sturnira hondurensis. The sequence goes on from NW_028081579.1 coordinate 5,164,049, forward strand.
GCAGTTACCTAAGGGACAAGGACTGGGGAAGGATAAAGAGGATAAAGGGGTCAAATACGCATATGTGGCAATGGGAGGAAACCAAATGTTGGGTGGTAAGCACACAATGCATAATACAGATGATGTACCACGGAATTGTATAACAAACTTTTTTAAGGTACATTTTATTGATTATGCTATTACAGTTCTCTCATGTTTTTCTCCCCTTTTTCCCCTTCTGTCTTGCATCCCTCCAATATTCCATCCCCCTTAGTTCATGTCCATGGGTCATACATATAAGTTCTTTAGCTTCTAAATTTCCCATACTATTCTTACCCTCCCCCGGTCTATTTTGTACCTACCATCTATGCTTCTTATTCCCTGTACTTTTTCCCCATTTCTCTCCCCTGCCCTGCCCTGTTGATAACCCTCCGTGTGATCTCGATTTCAGTGATTCTGGTCCTCTTCTAGTTCGCTTAGTTTGTTTTTGTTGTCTCTTTTTTTAGGTTCAGCTGTTGATAGTTGTGAGTTTGTTGTCATTTTACTGTTCATAGTTTTTGTCTTCTTTTTCTTAGATAAATCCCTTTAACATTTCATGTAATAAAGACTTGGTGATGATGAACTCTTTTAACTTTACCTTATCTGGGAAGCACTTTATCCACCCTTCCATTCTATAATTATAGCTTTGCTGGACATAGTAATTTAGTTTGTAAGTTCTTGCCTTTCATGATTTGGAACACTTCTTTCCAGCCTCTTCTTGCCTACAAGGTTTCTTTTGATAAATCAGCTGATAGTTTTATGGGAACTCCTTTGTAGGTAACTGTCTCCTTTTCTCTTGCTGCTTTTAATATTCTCTCCTCTTTAATCTTGGCTAATGTAATTATGATGTGCCTTGGTGTGTTCCTCCTTGGGTCTAGCTCCTTTGGAAGCTTCTCTGAACTTCCTGGACTTCCTGGAAGTCTATTTCCTTCACCAGATTGGGGAAATTCTCCTTCATTATGTTTTCAAATAAGTTTTCAATGTCCTACTCTTCCTCTTCTCCTTCAGGCACCCCTAGGATTTGGATGTTGGAACATTTGAAGTTGTCCCAGAGGTTCCTCAACCTCGCCTCATTTTTTTGAACTCTTGTTTCTTTGTTCTGTTCTGGTTGAATGTTTATTTCCTTCTTCTGTTCCAAATCATTGATTTGAGTCCGTTTCTTTCCCTTCACTGTTGGTTCCCTTTATATTTTTCTTTATTTCACTTTGTGTAGTCTTCACTTCTTCCTTTACTTTGTGGCCATACTCAACCATTTCTGTGAGCATCCTGATTACCAGTGTTTTGAACTGTGCATCTGATAGTTTGGCTATCTCTGAGTCACTTAGTTCTTTTCCTGGAGTTTCGATCTGTTCTTTCACTTGGGCCATATTTCTTTGTCTTGGCACACCTGTTATGGTGTAAGGGGCAGAGCCTTAGTTATTCACCAGGGCGGGACAATCTACTTCACTGCTTTGTATCTCTGTGTGGAAGGGGTCCGAGAGGGAAAAATGCCACTTTTCAGCTCTTGTCCCACTTTCAGTCACTTCCCTTGCTACCCACAAATGAAGTGAATGCTTCTTTCTGATGCTGATTCCCAGGTGGGTGGTTTTGTGTACATTCTACGAACCTGTGGGTGTCTCTAACAAACTCTCCCATGAGGCTGGGAGTTTCTCCCACCACTGCAACTCCCATAGGTTTTTTCAGTCAGAGGTTTTGAGGCTTTAGTTTCCTCATGCTGGAACCTTGGGTTGCACAGTCTGCCCCACTCCCCAGTTATTCTTCTAGGTTTATCTGCAAGTGAATGTGGGACTGCCTGGTCTACCAGCCACCACCTTGCTGTGTGTCCTCTCCACCCTGGCAGCCTGTCTCTGCCCCTCCTACCAGACTGGATGAATGGTTCCTCTTTAACTCCTTTATTGTTGGACTTCCATACAGTTTGATTTTCTGGCAGTTCTTGTTGTTTTTTGGTTTTTAATTGGTTGTTGTCCTTCTTTTGGTTGTGTGAAGAAGCAAAGCATATCTACCTATGCCTCCATCTTGACCAGAAGTCACTTGAAATTTATCTAATGTTACTAACCAATTTTACCATCAATAAATTTATTTAAATTAAAAATTATGTTACAGAATATTACATAGAGTAAGATTCAATCATGTGTGTGTGTTTGAGTGTGCATGTGTCTATTTATGTATACATAAGTGAAAATGTTAAAAGGACTATGCCAAAATGTTAAAAGTGATTATCTTGGGGGTGGATTTTTTTTCTTTTATTCTGTTTTTCTATGTTTTTATTTATTTATTTAAATATATTTTATTGATTATACCATTACAGTTGTTCTATTCCCCCCTTCATTCCCCTTCACCTGCACACTCCCTCCCCCACCATTCTCCCCCCCTTAGTTTATAACCACGTGTCTCAAGTTCTTTAGATTCTATATTTCCCCCACTATTCTTGCCCTCCCCCTATTTATTTTCTACCTACCGTCTATGCTATTTTCTGTGCCTTCTCCCCCCTTCTCCTCCTCCCACTCCCCTGTTGCTAACCCTCCATGTGTTCTTCATTTCTATGGTTCCACTCCTGATCTAGCTGTCCTCTTGGTTTGCTTTTGTTTTAGGTGTGGTTGTTAATAACTGTGTGTTTGCTGTCCTTTCACTGTTCATATTTTTCATCTTCTTTTTCTTATATAAGTCCCTTTAGCATTTCATATAATAAGGGCTTGGTGATGATGAACTCCTTGAACTTGACCTTATCTGAGAAGCACTTTATCTGTCCTTCCATTCTAAATGAAAGTTTTGCTGGATAAAGCAATCTTGGCTGTAGGTCTTTGGATTTCATGACTTGGAATACTTCTTTCCAGCCCCTTCTTGCCTGTAAGGTCTCTTTTGAGAAATCCGCTGACAGTCTGATGGGTACTCCTTTGTAGGTGATTGTCCCCTTATCTCTGGCTGCTTCTAGGATTCTTTCCTTCATTTTAATCTTGGCTAATGTAATTATGATGTGCCTTGGTGTGTTCCTTCTTGGGTCCAGCTTCTTTGGGACTGTCTGAGCTTCCTGGATTTCCTGGAAGTCTATTTCCTTTGCCAGACTGGGGAAGTTCTCCTTTATTATTTGTTCAAATACGTTTTCCACTTGTGGCTGTTTCTTTCCCCCTTCTGGTACCCCTATAATTCGGATGTTGGAACGTTTAAAGGTGTCCTGGAGGTTCCTAAGCCTCTCCTCATTTTTTGGAATTCTCATTTCTTCATTCCTTTCTGGTGGGATGTTTTGTTCTTCCTTCTAGTCCATTCCATTGATTTGTGTCCCCGTTTCCTTTCCATCACTATTGGTCTCCCTTCATTTCAATTAGTTTAGCCTTCATATGTTCCTCTAATTTGTGACTTTGTTCCTCTAATTTATGACTATAATCTACCAGTTCTGTGAGCATCCTGATAAATAGTGTCCTGAATTGTGCTTCTGAGAGGCTGGCAATTTCTCAGTCACTTAGAGTTATTGGCTCTGGGACTTTGAGTTCTTCTTGCGCCATCTTTCGGGTTGTTCGTGCCTGTTCCATAGCAGGATCAGAGCCCTAAAGTGTTCACTAGAACAGGGCAGCTCAGTCGCTGGGTTGTGACGCTGTATGTGGGGGTGGGGTCAAAGAGGGACAATGGCTCTCACTGGTATTGCAGGGCAACTAAGTCGCTGGGTTGTGACGATGTGGTTGCGGGGTCAAAGAGGGACTATGGAGTCCTGTCCGCCGCCTGCTGCCACGGCCCTCACTGGTGCCGCAGTTGCTGCTGTCACCGGGCCCACGCGTTTCATCCCACTGCACGCGAGTGTGCCACCACCGTCAGCCCTCGCCCCCGGGGGCCTTCATGGTCTGTCTCACTGTGCTCGAATGTGCGACCTTGGTCAGTCTGCCCCACACCCTGACTGGGTCAGGCTGCCTGCGCCTAGGTCTGGGGATCTTTCCTGCCGGACCCTGCTCCGCTGCTGGCTCCGCCCTTCTTACTGTCCCCGTTGAATGGTTATTGGTTGTCAGACTTCTGTATAATTGAATTTTCTGGTTTTTGGCTGTGTCTTTGTTCTCCAAACCTTTGTTGTATTCAAACTTGGTTGTGGGAGAAGGCACAGTGTTTCCACCTATGCCTCCATCTTGGCGGAAGTCCTGTTTTTCTGTTTTTCAAACATAAAAGCTAGTGTTCCTTTTGCCATGAAAGACAGTAATTTTTTTAAATTACTACCTTGCTAAGGATCCCATTGTTCTCATGCAGAATAGTCTCCCCTGCCATTCCTTTCATAGTGCTCACTTACTGTCTGTACCTCTGTAGTATCAACTGTCAGTGTCTGATGTGTAGCACAGTTTTACAGTTGCAGGGTTATGAGCTTCCAATTTATCTCAGTGTAGCTCTACTCAACAGGTGTTTGCTACTAAATTAAATTGAATACATTTATCCTTCTGTTAGCCTCTGTGACAGAGTTGCAAGGAGAAACTGTGAGTAATGGGGACTTAGGGTGAGTTATAAATTAATATTATGGTAAATATTAATACCAGAGCCATAGGCCCGATACATTTCTTTGCAAAACAATATTATGAGATGCAATGCTGTTGGCTAGGAAGAAATAGAAAATGTTCCCAGAAAGAAGTGGAGACATTGGGAAGCCAACTTAACATGAAAGTGTTGGGGCCATACTCTAGAAGAAATATACCTGACATGAAAGCCAAAAAAAACTCACAAGTCTTTCTTGCCCTGGCCAGGTGGCTCCGCTGATTGGAGCATTGTCCTGTGTTCCAGAAGGTTGCAGGTTCAATTCCCAGCCAGGGCACATATCTAGTTTGCATGTTTGTTCCCCAGCCAGGGTGCATATGGGAGGCAACTGATCAACCAATCTCTCTCTCTCTCTCTCTCTCTCTCTCTCTCTCTCTCTCTCTCTCCCACACACTCTCCAAAGCCAATAAACACATCCTAAGGTGAAGATTTTTTTAAGAAGTCTTTCCTGTCCTATTTACCAGCACAAAGAAAATCTTAAGGGACTCAGAAGTCTTTATTTCTTTTTTGCTCCTTCATTCCTTTTTTAGCTTTCTTTTAGTTATATTTTGACAACTATATAGTGAAAAAAGTTTTTTCTTTCCCCCTAGCTCCCTCAAAAGCTTGAGGTCTCACGCACGCACGAGTGCACCTGCTCTCTGAGAGGGTACAGCTCCAGGCAGTTGAGACCCAGGACAGCGGCATATGCAGCTGAGGTGGTGATAGAGCTGGGATCCCTCCTCCTCGGAAATCAGTATTAAAATGCTCCTTCCCCTGGCTGGTATAGCTCGGTGGATTGAGCGTGGGCCTGCAAACCACATGATCGTGGTTTGATTCCCAGTCAAGGGCACATGCCTGGGTTTCAGGCCAGTTCCCGGTTCCCGGCAGGGGACGCACCAGAGTCAATCATACATTGATGTTTCTCTCCCTCTCTCCTTTCCTTCCCCTCTAAAGATAAATAAATAAAATCTTTTTAAAAAATGCTTCTGGACAGAAGGAATTATTGAAAAAATAAGACATTCTGCTGGCTTAGGGGAGAACAAGAATAGTGAGAGTTACCTATACCCCTAACATGGGGCCATGTTATTGCCCACAGCCCCAGCAGAGACAGTTGGGGCACAACAAACAGTGGCAGACAACTTTCACCAAAAAGTAGGCAGCTAACCTGAAACCTGTATCATTTTGTTACTCAGAGTCACCCCCAACAAACTCAATAAAAAGGGAAACAAGTAGACAGCTACAATACAGATGATGCATTATAGAAATACACACCTGAAACCTATATAATTTCATTAACTAATGTCACTAAATGAATTCAACTTAAAAAAATTGTTTAAACTACACAGCTACAACTTTTGGAGTCCAATTCCTTGGCAGTGATAAGAGCAGACACTCCATTAATGAACATAAAACTGAAAGCTGCCAGTTACACGTTTTCTATTCTTTGTGTTGTTTTCCAGCAAGTCACGTGTTTATCAGACATCTAACTGGGTAATACTCTTTCCCACTTCAGAGATGCCTGCCAAAATAAAGTCAACCATATGCTGTGCTTTGGCTGCTTTGGTTTTTTAAGAATAATCACAAATCGCATTTTTAATCTCCCACATAGGGCCAGATTGAGAAAGACTAATGTGTTCCAGTTGCCTTGTTCCCCTTTCTGACCGAGCAGGAAGTTTCAGAGCAAACCTCCACCCCTCAGGAAGTTTACGTCAAACTGAGTATTGACATCCTGTTTAATACTGTCTGAACTTTTTCCCTCAATTCTAGATACTCACTATTTGAACTGAAATGTGAGTAATCTGTCCTGAAATTGTTTCTTTTGACTCTCAAAAGACTATATATATCAGTTCTAAGTGACAAATGGAATATCTCTATGACTAACTGATAAAAGTTGAAGTTTTTTGTACCAAGTGTCTATTACATGTCTATTTGCCCTCCCTTATTCATGTTACTTCTCAAGTAGGTTTTTGTTGATCACATTCTGATTCATTGGTTATGCAGCTAACACACTAAAAACAAGCCAATAAAACCCTCCATGGAACTTCCTGGTACTTCTTGCCAACACATACCATGTCATACTGAAGTGAGGGAGGTGACAGGGTGCTGATTCTGGAGCATCTAGAAGCTGGCTGTGTGACTTTGGCTCAGTCCCTAACCTCTCTGGCTTTAGGTACCTACCTCACCTGAAAATGAGAGGAGTGAGTTAAATGATCTTCAGCACGCCCTGTGTGATTACACAACGTGGAAGTGAAATCTTTATCTCAGATACAGTACAGTCACACTTCTTAAATTTTGAAAAAATATATTCTAAATGTAAGCCTCAGGATAAATACGACTGCATCTTCTCAGATGTATTGGTTGCACTTAATAGAAATCCAAATGGATCTTGTTAGAAAAGAAGGTGAATTTATCATAAAGGTAAAGAATTGTCTTACAGAATCCAAGGAGAGAAATTCAGCTGCACATAAGGAACCAGGGGGGTGAAGGTTCAAAGGACTCACCTTCTCTGGTCTCTCCCTATTTTTGTACATCTGATTCATTCCAATTTCTCTCTCCAAACCAGGTCCTTCTACTTCCCCTGATTGCAGAATGGAAAACAGGACACTCTGGAAGCTCTTAAATGTAAAGGTATAGTCCAGACACGTGGAGAGAAATGGCTCTCTCAGTTCAAATCTCATATTCCAAGAAAAGGCTCTAATTGGCTCCCTTTAGGACAGATGCCGCCCCTGAATTAATCAGTTGTCATCTAGGTTGACCGTTGGGACCACTTAGATTGAACATAACAGTTTTCACTACAGTCCTGAGGAGAGGAAAGAGAGAAATTTAGAAAGGGGATATAAGCTGAAAATCCAATAGATGTTCTCATACTAAAATACCACTTTACACAATAGTATTGTTTTTTATTTTGAAATTATTGTAGATTCACAGGAAGTTAGTTCAGAGAGAGTTTCCACCCAGTTCTCCCCAATGGTAGCATCTTACGTAACTACAGTACAATATCAAAACCAGGAAACTGACTGGTACAATCCACAGATAGTGTTCAGATTTCACCCCTTTTATATGCACTCATTTGTATGTGTACATAGAAATCTATGCAATTTTGTCATATCTTTACAGATTTGTGTAACCACCACCATAATGAAGACACAGAGCTATGCCATCACCACAAATATCCGATGCACAGCTCAGTGAATTTTCATGAAGTAAAATGTAGCCATGTAATTTAGTTCAAGAATCAGAACCACCACCACCTCAGACCTCCCCCTGCTCCTTTCAGTCATGACCCTCCCTTAAGCATGTGCCACACACCATGCACTCTTTTGTGCCTGGATTCCTTGGCTCTGTGTTGTTTTAGATAATTAGAGTTCACTCATTCTTCCATGAGCATTAAATTTTGTACAATTTTATTAAAGTTATATAACAGAATAAATTGTACATTTTAAAGTATACAATTTGATGAGTGTTGACATATGTATACACTTACTGCAACACCACAGTCAAGATAATGAACATATCTATTTATTCAAAATATTCCATGAATTTTCAAAGCTAAAAATGAGACTTGAGAAAGGTGAACATCTTAAGGTTACATTCCAGATCTTTTGCAGAAGGTATGAATAGGGAATATTTACTTTCCTCTGTTGTTAGGAGGACTTTAATGACAAAGGTCTATATTACATATATGCTATCAAAAACAAATCTAGCTTTAGGAGAGTATAAATCTAAATAATTATTCTAAACTGCCTCTGGTAGTGGTTCTGTGAAGAACTTTTCTCTCTGACTGCCTGAGAGAAATGAGAAATCCTGACATGAAAGCAAGAATGAAATCTACACATGCACAAATACACACACAGGCACACACATACCTGCAAAAGGACTACCTGAAGCATGTTTCTGGATTAACTAAAAGGTGTACATCTCAAACTGTAAGTATAATAATGATCTTTAGAGGGCTACAGACCAAAAGTATTTGTGTATTTTATATTCATGTAAAATTTACATAGCACTATTTTTTAAATGCGTACAACATTTATGTAGCTGTTATAATGAAGAGTTTTTCACATTCACCCATTCACATATACCTACAATTTCTCTCATTAAATTTATTTAACTGACTTCGCCCATTTTGTGGAGGGGATATAAAGAACCCTGACTAACGTTTAAGAGCAAGTCAAATGGGTAAGGTTGAAATTTAGTTATTTTTCTTCATTTCATTGCTTAGGTCAAAAAGAACTACCCCTTCAGTGTCAGACTACTTTTGCTCTCAATAAATACCACAAACAATAAATACCACAAATCTGTTTTTAAAAAAAGAAAGAAAGGAGAGAGGGAGATACAAAAAAGGGGGAAACATATATGCTATTTGCTCTGTTCTCTTCATATAAGTGACCTGAAAGATCGTATGTTCATATATAAACATTTACTGAAATTCTCCAGGCAGATTGGGAGTCAAGGCGAATGCCATATGAAGGGTGTAAAACACTGAATTCCTGTGGATAAGATGAAAAACCATGAATCAGATTACAGCGCAGTTAGTCCTTGCCTGAACGACTTTGGCCCAAGAACACAGATAAATGTTCTCTTGGAAAGCCCTTCAGTTAGGCTGCAGGGTTCTGTGATAGGCTCTATTGCACTTAATTAACATTTGTATTAATAATTTGGATAGAGACTTCTGCCAAGATGGAGGCATAGGTGGAAACACTGTGCCTTCTCCCACAACCAAGTTTGAATACAACAAAGGTTTGGAGAACAAAGACACAGCCAAAAACCAGAAAACTGAATTATACAGAAGTCCGACAACAACTAACGGTTCAACCCCGATGGTAAGAGGGGCAGAGCCAGCAGTGGAGCAGAGTCAGGCAGAAAAGATCCCCAGACCTAGGTGTGCAAGTAGCCCGGACCCAGTCAGGGTGTGGGGCAGACTGACCTTGGTCACACATTCACGCACAGTGAGACGGACCATGCAGGCCCCAGAGGGGGAACCCAGTGGTGGAGGGCTGACGGCGGTGGCACACTCTCGTGCAGTGGGACGAAACACACGGGCCCAGGTGACGGTGGCAGCTGCCGCACCTGTAGGGGCCGAGGCGGGAGGAGGCAGACGGGATGCCATTGTTCCTCATTGACCCCGCCCCCACATACAGCGTCACAACCCAGCGACTGAGTTGCCCTGCTCTGGTGAACACCTAGGGCTCCGATCCTGCTACATAACAGGCATGAACAGCCCAAAGATGGTGTAGGAAGAACTCAAAGTCCCAGAGCCAATAACTCTAAGTGACCGAGAAATTGCCAGCCTCTCAGAAGCACAGTTCAAGACACTGTTTATCAGGATGCTCACAGAACTGGTTGATTATAGTCACAAATTAGAGGAACATATGAAGGCTAAACTAATTGAAATGAAGGGAGATGTCCAGGAAACCAATGGCGATGGAAAGGAAACTGGGACTCAAATCAATGGAATGGACCAGAAGGAAGAACAAAACATCCCACCAGAAAGGAATGAAGGAATGAGAATTCAGAAAAATGAGGAGAAGCTTAGGAACCTCCAGGACATCTTTAAACGTTCCAACATCTGAATTATAGGGGTACCAGAAGGGGGAAAGAAACAGCCACAAGTGGAAAACGTATTTGAACAAATAATAAAGGAGAACTTCCCCAGTCTGGCAAAGGAAATAGACTTCCACGAAATCCAGGAAGCTCAGAGAGTCCCAAGGAAGTTGGACCCAAGGAGGAACACACCAAGGCACATCATAATTACACTAGCCAAGATTAAAATGAAGGAGAGAATCCTAGAAGCATCAAGGGATAAGGGGACAGTCACCTACAAAGGAGTACCCATCAGACTGTCAGCAGATTTCTCAAAAGAGACCTTACAGGCAAGAAGGGGCTGGAAAGAAGTATTCCAAGTCATGAAATCCAAAGACCTACAGCCAAGATTGCTTTATCCAGCAAAACTTTCATTTAGAATGGAAGGACAGATAAAGTGCTTCTCAGATAAGGGCAAGTTCAAGGAGTTCATCATCACCAAGCCCTTATTATATGAAATGCTAAAGGGACTTATCTAAGAAAAAGAAGATGAAAAATATGAACAGTGAAAGGACAGCAAACTCACAGTTATTAACAACCACACCTAAAACAAAAGCAAACCAAGAGGACAGCTAGATCAGGAGTGGAACAATAGAAATGAAGAACACATGGAGGGTTAGCAACAGGGGGGTGGGAGGAGGAGAAGGGGGGAGAAGGCACAGAAAATAGCATAGATGGTAGGTAGAAAATAGATAGGGGGGAGGGCAAGAATAGTGGAGGAAATATAGAATCTAAAGAACTTGAGACACGTGGTTATAAACTAAGGGGGGGAGAATGGTGGGGGAGGGAGTGTGCAGGTGGAGGGGAATGAAGGGGGGGAATAGAACAACTGTAATGGTATAATCAATAAAATATATAAAATAATAATAATTTGGATAGAAACGCACATGTAATTAAATTTTAAGATCACGTGTAGTTAAAGATTACTAATTTGTTCATTGACACCAAAGAGTTATTTGGAAAACCTGCTTATAAAAGCAAGCCTTTCAGTTAAAAATCAACTGCATAAGTATAGTTCAGGTAAACATATTCATTGGCAGTTTTTGGAAAGGCAAAAATTTTAGAAGACTATAACCTTGGGCTTTACTAATTAAAATTACAGAAGGCCAACCAGGATTATAGAAATTTGGAACTATGTCTTATCAAGCTGCTGAGTAAATACTTTTGTCCTGGGCAGAGTTGGTCAAAACATCTTCAACTATCTGAAGGAGAGCGTGACTTCGGAGGACAAAGCCAGGATCAATGTATAGAAACTACATGTAAACAAAGTTTAGCTCAATATAAGAACTTTCTAGCCATTAAAATTGTGGGCTGCTTTGGGGGATGTGGTAGACAAATGGCACCCCCCAAAGATGCCCATGTATTAATCCCTGGAATCCATGAGTTTGTTGCCACATACAGCAAAAGGACTTTGTAGGTATGATTAATTTAAGAATCTTAATTTAGAGGTATTCTCCTAGATTATCCAGAGGAGCCCAATGTAACCAAAATGGTCTTCAAAAGAAGAATGAGCCCTGGCTGGTGTAGCTCAGTGGATTGAGCGTGGGCCTGCGAACCACACAATCGCGGTTCAATTCCCAGTCAGGGCACATGCCTGGGTTGCAGGCCAGTTCCCAGTTCCCGGTTCCCGGCAGCGGACACATGAGAGGCAACCAAGCACCCTGATATTTCTCTCTCTCTCCTTCCCTTCCCCTCTAAGATAAATAAATAGAATCTTTAAAAAAAAAGATTAAAAAAAAAAGAAGAAGAATGAGGCAGGCAGAATAACCAGAGAGGAAGATGTGATGATGGAACCAGAGGGCCTGAATCAAAGGGAGAAGAGAAGATGCTATGTCGTTGGCAATAAAGATGGATGGAGAATGGGACCAGAAGTCATGGAATGCAGCCCTAGACATGGGAAGAGGCAAGGAAATAGATTCTACCCTAGAGCCTTTGCAGGGAATTCAGCCCTGCCAACAACTTGATTTTGGCCTAGTGACCTACAGGACTGTAAGATTTTGTGTTTGTGATGTTTAAACCACTAAATTTGTGGTTATCTGTTACAATGATAAGAGGAAACTAATGCAGGGGATAGTGAGTTTCCATCATCACGGATGTATTAGCAGAGCTGGGTGATTTTGTTCAGGGAGCTGAGGTTCTGCAAAGGATTGAACTAGAACGATCTATAAAGTCTTTTCCGCCTAGACTGAGAGCTGTGTTTTCATTTTTTAATTTTTTCCTTGGAAATCTTAGGTATTTCCCATAATTTCAACTATAACCTCTTTATGAATAATACCCAAATTCATATATCTAGCCTGTTTTTAACCCCACGTATTTCATTAGCTGGCACTTTCATTTGGACATCTTGAAATCTCTTTAAATCCTGTATAACTACAGTGAAAAAAGATGCAGAGACTGAGAGTTAAGAATGCAGAGAGGTAAATGTGTTTTTTTTTCCCCAAACGAGGAAAAATAAAGCAAACTTTTTTTCTATACATAAACTGATCCAAAATTGAGCAAAATCAGCCATGAAGAATTCTGGTGACAAAATTTCAGGGGCTTTTGTGCAGCAAACTACATAGAGGCATTTTAACCTTTTTTTAAAAAAAATTATTTATTTATTTATATTTAGAGGGGAAGGGAAGGAGAGAAGGAGAAAAATATCAATGTATGGTTGCCTCTCGTGAGTCCCCTGCTGGGAACTGGCCTGCAACCCAGGCATGTGCCCTGACTGGGAATCGAACCGTGATCGTGTGGTTCGCAGGCCTGCGCTCAATCCACTGAGAGGCATTTTAACCTTAAAGAGGACAAAATTATGGTGCAGGCTGGGTAGCTCAGTTGGTCAGAATGTCATCCCAATATACCAAGGTTGCTTTCAGGGCACATGCAAGAATCAGCCAATGAATGTGCAAGTAGGTAGAACAACAAATCAGGAGTTCCAGCCAAGATGGACGCATAGGTAGAGACCCTTCACTTCCTCACAGAACCAGGAGCAGGACAACAACCAAGCTGAAATCAATAAAGAGCCAAAAGCACCAGAAAATCAAACTGCATGAAATTCCACCAACCAAGGAATTAAAGAAAAAATCATCCAGAACAACCAGACCAGCAGCGCTGCTGCACAGCAAAGAGGGTTGCCCTGCCCAGGTGAATACCTAAGGCCCTGCCCCATTACAACCTATCAGCTGCACCAAGGCAAAGAAATATGGCCCAAATGAAAGAACAGAGTAGAGCCTCAGAAAGAGAGCTGAGCAAGGAGGAAATCGCCAACCTATCTGATGGAGAATTTAAAGCTCTGGTAATCAAAATGCTCACAGATCTGATTGAGCTTAGTTTAAAAAATGAAAGAACAAATGAAGGATACCCAAAGTGAAATAAAGCAGAATGTTCAGGGAACCAACAGTGACAGGAAGGAAACGAGGACTCAAAGTAATGATTTGGAACAAAAGGAAAAACAATCCATCTAAATCAAAATGAAGAAACAAGAATTTTAAAAAGTGAAGAGGCTCTTACATACCTCTGGGACAACCTGAAACATTCCAATATCCTAATTATAGGGCTGCCAGAAGAAGAACAGCAAGAAATCAAAAACTTAGTTGAACAAATAATGAAGGAAAACTTCCCCATACTAGCAAAGAAAATAGACGTGCAAATCCAGGAAGCTCAGAGAGTCCCAAAGAAGTTGGACCCAAGGAGAAACACACAAAGCATATCATAATTCAATTGCCAAAAATCGAAATAAGGAGAGAATCTTAAAAGCAGCAAGAGGAATGGAGAGAGTTACCTACAAAGGAATTCACATAAACCTATCAGTTGATTCATCAAAAGAAACCTTAGAGGCAAGAAGGGGCTGGAAAGAAGTATTCCAAGTCATGAAAAGCAAGGACCTATGACCTAGATTACTGTGTCCAGCAAAGCTATAATTTAGAATAGAAGGGAAGATAAAGTGCTTCCCAGATAAGGTCAAGTTAAAGAAATTCATCATCACCAAGTTCTTATTATATTAAATGTTTTAATTTTTCTAAGAAAAAGAAGATGTTCAAAAATATGAATAGCAAAATGACAATAAAATCACAACTATCAACAACTGGATCTAAAAAAAAACAAAAACAAACTAAGCAAACAACTAGAACAGGAACAGAATCACAGAAATGCAGATCACATGAAGGGTTATCAGTGGGGCAGGGGAAGGAGAATGGGAGAAAAGGTACAGGGAATAAGAAGCATAAATGGTAGGTGAAAAATAGACAGGGGGAGGTTAAGAATAGTATGGGAAATGGAGAAGTCAAAGAACTTATATGTACAACCCACAGACAAGAACTAAGGATAGGAAATGCTGATGGGAGGGGGTGCAGGGAGGAAGGAAATAAAGGGGAGGAACAACATGGGACCACTGTAATAGCATAATCAAATATACTTAAAAAAGAGTATAGAGTTAAATTTTTTATTCTTAAGTTTTACTTTAAAATTTTCTCAGATATTATGTTTTCAACAAGAAAAATTAGACTAAATAATATCTGGACTTGTAATGCAGGTCTCCAGCCACCTCTCTCCAGTCTAGGCTGAAGCTGATGAAATGATAGATGATAAAAGTGAGTTAAAACTTCAGGGAGCCATGTACTACAGTGGTTTAAAGTACAGGCTCCAGAGTCAGGCTGCCTGGATTAGAGTCAAAGCTGTAATATTTATTGAATGAGTAACCTTGGACAAGCTGGTTAACCTCCTTTGCCTCAGTTTCTTTTGTAAAACAGTTAAATGGATTACCTACTTCGTAGGGCTGTTGTAAAAATTAAAAAAGATAATACAAGTAATGCGCTTAGAATGGTGATGATATATAGCAAGTGCTCAATAAATATCATATTTGAAAAAAAGAGCTTAACTATGAAAAGCTCTTGACCATCAACCAAAAGGAGGTTCTAGTTTCCAGATGGCATTTGTTTTCACACAAGATTTAATCCAAGGATACATTGGGATTTTTTTTCTCAAGGAAGCCTTACTCATCTGGGTCCCTCATTCCTGCCCTGGTAAGGTATCTATTTTGGTCTCCTAATTCCTGGCTCATTTCAGTCCTGACTTGTTGTCAACAACCTCTCTGACATCCCAGTGACTAATTCTGATCATACCACAACGCATTTCTCATTCCTCCTACCTGCTCTGCAACTTGACCCACCTGTTTTTCAGGGCTTCAGGAATGCACCTCTCCAGTAGCCCTCCATTGCCTTCACCTTTCACCTGTTCTAGTAGGCAACACATTCCAGCTCTGCCTCAGCTCCAAAAACCTCTGGTGGTTTAGGCAAGTTGTTACTTAAAAAGAGTTGAACTTGAATGAGGGAGGGGCTTTGTACGTAAATGTTTGTACTTCTCTAAATCTAATTAAATATGATGTCCAACATATGCCATTAGTAATTAGATAGGCCACACTGTAAGACTATTTTTTAAGAACAATTTTGTTTGCCTGAAATATTAATTTTATTTTATAGGTGAGGAAACTGAAATTCAGAGATGGTGACTGGTAGAGCTCATCTCATTATTAAGTGGGAGATACAGGATTGAATTTTCTTTTGACTCTGAGCGCTGTGATCTTTTGAAGGCAGTTTCATGAAGAAATTATTTATAATATTTTCAAGATTTTCTTGTCTTTGACTTTCAGAATTTTTCCGATGACATATCTTTTAGCAGATCCCTTTATATAGTTCTCCTATGTGCAGTTTGTTGAGCTTCCTAGATGTGCAGGCTATCATTTTTCACTAAATCTGGGAATTTTTCAGTATGATCTCTCCAAGTTTTTTTTCTCCTGCTGCTCTGTCCCTTCCTTCTGGCGGTCCGATTACGCGTCTGTTAGCGTTCTTAATGGTGTCCCACGTTTTTCTGAGGCTCCCTTCTCTTCCTTGCCTTGCATAATCTCTAATAATCATTTTTAAAGCTCACATGTTCTTTCTTCAACCAGTTACATTGTCCTATTTTTAAAGTTCACTTGTTCTCAGGGGAGAGCAATGAGGGGAAATGGGGACAACTGTAATTGAACAACAATAAAACGATTTTTTTAAAGAAAAGTTCACTTGTTCTTTCTTCAACCAGTTAAATTTTACTAGTAACTTCTTCAGTGAAATTTTTACTTTAGTTATTACAAACTTCAATTCTATAATTTTTATTCGTTTTTTAAAACATTTCTTCTCTGTTGCTATTTTTTATTTGATGCAACATCATCAGCATGCCTTCCTTTATTTCATTAATTATGGTTTCCTATAGTTCTGGGAACATATGTACAATGATTGTTTTTCAAGTCTTTTTCTGATAAATCTGACACATTTGATTCTCTCTTTCAGGCAGTTTCTATTTGCTAGTGGCTGGCTAAATTATTTTGATGGACTCCATCCCAGTCCCCTACCCTGAGCCCCGACCGCACACACTGTTTAGCCTCTGATGTAGCTGGTCAAGGATGGGCATGCCAAGAGCTACTCTGGAAGGAAAATGACATTGGGAGGAATCTAAGACTATTTTTTAAAAAATAGATAGACACAATAGAAAAAATTGGCTAGGTTATGTTCTCTTAACCAGATCAGAGTGTAGACAGTAAGCACACACAATCATAAACCAAGCACCACCACCCACTTGGTGGCACTTGAATAATGAACATAATGGCTCACAGAAAATAATACTTTCATAAGTGTATTATTACAAAAATTAATCCATAACATGATAACAAATAGCCATTTTAAAGTGGTGTCCAGTGACCAATGCAATGATGTAGAAAAAAAGAAGTGTCCCTGTTAATTACAAATTAAAAAATAGAAATAAATGGTTATGGGACTAAATGGTTAGAAGGAAATGAACTTTCATACAAGTTGTATATGAAGGACAAATTTGTTGAGAAATTAACATTTATATAGCACTTTATACTTTTTGTATACTCTACTTCATTTATTCCTTGTAATAGTATTATAACATCGATGCTACTATTATTCCTATTTGAAAGGTGAGGGAATTATGGGTGGGAGGGCAGGTAACTTGCCCAAGTTCACGATTTAAACAGAGGCAGAACCGGCACTTGATGACACTTGCCCTGATTCCCCGATCGCCAGCCTCGCTAGTGCATGGGATTCATTTAAATGTGTCGAAGAACCTACCTATCTAAATAGGCTTTTAGAATCTCTATTCTTAGGAATCTTCAAGAAGAGAATATATCGCTTTAGCCAGTCTGTAAGCAAACTTTTAGGCATTAACTTCTTGAAGTTCTTTTCTGCTTTTTGATTTTCGATTACTATCAGCCTACATCTCAATAAACTTTAAGACTTATTTCTACCCTATATGAACATATTAACTGAGGTAGCCTGAGCATCTGCTTTGAAAAGGTACCATTCAATCAAAGGCAGTGCTGTGTGGGTTACCAGACAGGTAATTGTCTCACTAGGGTCATAATTGTCTGACCAGGCAACGATTCCTAAGTTCACGAGTGGTTGGTTTCGTCAGTGTTTGCAGGTCCCTTCTGCTGCACCCAGCCCCATCCCCCACCCCCCATGACCCAACCTCCATGGTTCATTCCACATGACTCGCTCCTTTGTGAAACTCTGCTGGTGTGAAAGGCAGAGTTAGGCCTCTGTTTTTTCCAAACTGTTTTGTTTGGCTTTTCCTTAGAGCTGCTCAAAATGTTTTCTGCAGTAATTCTGTCCTGAAACATGCAGAGTGATCTGAAGCAATCTGTAGCTGTCTTCGGGCCCACAGCCACCCTCCAGCCCAGGCCCCATTCTGGCAAATTGCCCTTAGGTTAATCTGGGTGGAGCAGTGGTTGCAGGGAGTGTGGTGAGGTTTTGAGTTCCTCAAATCCCCAGGAGCAGCTGACTAGATGGCAGGGAGGATGGCAAGGCCTGCTGTGGAAGGGGAGGATGTGAGGACTGTAGCCTGAGACCCAGGGGCAAGCTAGGCCTAATGGAAGGGCAGCTTTGCCAGCTACCCTGGATGAGTAGCTAGTGCCCTAAGGTTTACATTGGGCACAACACAAAAAATGATCTGCTGTAAAATACCAAAAAAATGCCTTTATTCCACAAGAACATTAGAGGACACTTCTGCACTTGTTTTCTAATTATAAAAGTCCTTAATGTTATAACCTAAGGTGGGGGTCTTGACACCAACTTGTCCCAAATCCATTGCTGAAGCACAACATTCATCTCTAGAGCTGGCTCCTTTTCCTCACAACATTTTTGTTGTTGTTTTGTGTTTGTTGTCTTTTGTTTTTTCAATTCAGCCATGGTCCAATTCTCTTTTCACAAACCTGAGATCCTTCTTCATAGGCTCCTATGGTGCTATGGTGTAGAGTATACTTAGATGTGAAGTACAATCAACAAAAAAATGTCGTATTGAATTAAATCTACCCATAATATTTTAAATTGCCCACTGTGTAATCATTAACAATATAGTAATCTAATAGGTTTTTTAAATTATTTATTTACTTATCTTTAGAGGGGAAGGGAAGGAGAGAGGGAGAGAAACATCAATGTATGGTTGCCCCTCATGCATCCCCCTGCTGGGAACTGGCCTGCAACCCAGGCAGGTGCCCTGACTGGGAATCGAACCATGATACTCTGGTTCACAGGCCCGTGCTCAATCCACTGAGCCATACCTGCCAGGGTGTAATCTAATATTTTTTTAAAGAAAACATAAAATATAGCTAGATATGATGATCTTAAGTTTATAAATGAGAACAATAAATATAACCAAAAGGCATAGGAATATCCACATGCAAAAGATTGAAATTGGGCCTTTAATTTATACCATAATAAAACTAACTCAAAGTGGATCAAAACCCTAAATATAAGAGCTAAAACTATAAAACTGAAAAGAAAACACAGGGGAAAATCTTTGACATTGGATTTGGCAAGGTTGTCTTGGATAGGACACCAAAAGCACAAGTAACAAAAGTAAAATGTAGATAAATTGGACTTTGTCAAAATTAAAACCTACCACAGAACAAAGGACACTATCAAAAAGTGAAAAAACAACCTACAGAAAAAAATTTTAAGGACTTTATTTATATATTTTTAGAGAGAGGAGAAGGGAAGGAGAAAGAGAGAGAGAGAAACATTGATGTGCATGTGAGAGATACATCAAATGGCTGCTCTTTGCTCACCCTCAACTGGGACCTGGCCCACAACCCAGGCATGTGCCGACTAGTAATAAAACCTGTGACCCTTCAGTTTGCAGGCTGGCACTGAATCCACTGAGCCACACCAGCCAGGGCAACAAAATATTTTTAAAAGATTTTTATTAGAGATATATAGGAAGGAACTGAATTGTCCAGCATCAGGGTGAGAACTGGGAGGTAGCTTACACCCAGATAGAATCGCTGGCAGAGACTATTGTTTCTTGTCTGAGCCCTCCCCCCAAAGAGCCACAGAGCCTGCCGGTGCCATATCCATCAACCTGGCTAATACTGTTTGCCAACCCCTGAGATCCCCCGAGGTTCTGTACCATGCAACTTACAGCTGTTAACAGTAGCTTTTCCCTATGAATGGCTGGTTTTGGCTCAAACTTCATAAATTCCTAAATTCTTTCAAACAAGCAATATTTAGCCTCCATGAACCCCCCAGTCTCCCTATCTCTTCTAAGTGGCCCAGGTACAGCACTAGCAGCAGCCAGCCTAGATTCACAGCTTGGCTTTGCCTGGGAGTCCCTAAGCCCAGCACAAGTAGTAGCCATCTCAGATTGATTGCTCTGTAGCTCAGGCAGGGTGGCCCTGGGTAGAACACAGGTTGGAGCTGACCTTGGCATGCACCACCCGGAAAATCCGAGGACTTGTGTACCCAGTGGACAGCTACAGACAGTGTCAGAACACCACCACACTACCCCAGCTCAGCTGATCATCCACAGAGGGTAGAGGGTGGTGGTCAGTGGTCACAGCCAATCCTTGCAGCTGACTGGCCTAGGTAAATCCCTCCCATTGACCTGCCTATAGCAACTGAGGCTCAACTACAAGAGAAGGGTATACTCAGCCCACACAAAAGCATACTTTAAGTACTCAGCTTGGGTGATAGGGAAGTCTATGCCAGTGGACACTACAGGACACCTACAATATTAGGCCACACTACCAAGACACAGAGTCAAATGCAGGAAGTCTTCCAAAATGAAGAGACAAAGAAATATGGTTCAAATGAAAGAAGAGATCAAAATTCCAAAAAAAGAACTAAGCAAAATGGAGATAAAAAATCTGTCAGATACAGAATTCAAAACACTGATTACAGGGATGCTCAAGAAACTTAGTGAGAACCTCAACAGCATAAAAAAGATCCAGTCGGAAATGAAACATACATTAATTGAAGTAAAGAACAATTTACAGGGAAACAACAGTGGAGTGAAAGAAACTGAGGGTCACATCAATGATTCAGAATACAAGAAAGCAAAAAACAACCAACTAGAACAACAAGAAGAAAAAAGAATCCAAAAGAGCAAGGATAGTGTACGCAGCCTCTGGGACAACTTCAAGGGGTTCAACATTCACATCATAGGGGTCCCAGAAGGAGAATAGAATGAGCAAGAAATTGTAAATCTATTTGAAAAAATAATGAAACACCATGGCTGGAGTAGCTCAGGGGACTGAGTGCCAGTCTGCAAACCAAAGGGTCACTGGTTTGCCTCCCAGTGTAGGTAGGGCACATGTCTGGGTTTCAGGCCTGGTCCCCAGTAGAGGGTGTGCGAGATGCAATCACATATTGATGTTTCTTTCCCTCCCTTTCTCCCTCCTTGCCCTCTCTAAAAAATAAATAAATAAATACAATCTTTAAAAAGAGAGAGAGAAAAGATAAGACAGTGAAAGAAAACTTCCCTAATTTGGGGAAGGAAATAGACTTGCAAGTCCAGGAAGCGCAGAGAGTCCCAAACGAGACAGATGCAAAGAGGCCTGCTCCAAGACACATCATAATTAAAATGCCAAAGTTTAAAGATAAAGAGAGAATCTTAAAAGCAGCAAGAGAAAAGTAGTGAGTTACCTACAAAGGCATTCCCATAAGACTATCAGGTGATTTCTCAGAAGAAACTTTGCAGACTAGAAGGGGCTGGCAAGAATAATTCAAGTCATGAAAAGCAGAGACCTACAGCTAAGATCACTCCATGGGTGGAGTGGGTATCTAAAAGATACCATTGAGAATCAAAGGGCAGATAGAGCTTCCCAGACAAGAAAAAACTAAAATTGTTCATCACCACAAAACCATTATTATCTGAAGTGTTAAAGGGACTTATTTAATAAAGAGAACATCAAATCTATGAACAATGAAATAGCAATAAATACATACCTGTCAATAATCAAATCTAAAAAACAAACTAAGCAAACAAGAACAGAGACAGAATCATGGCTACAGAGAGTGTTTTGATGGTTGCAGATGGGAGGGGGATGTGAGGGCTTGGGTGAAGAGATGAGGGGATTAAGAAGTACAATAGTTAGTTACAGAGTAGCCATGGAGATGTAAAGTATAATATAAGAAATGGAGTAGCCAAACAATTTATATGCATGGCCCATGGACATGAACAATGATGTGAGGATTACCTCAGAGTTTGGGGGTGCTGGGTTGAAGGGGGCAAGGGCAGAAAAATCAAGGCAACTATAATAGCATAATCAATAAAATATAATTAGAAAATTATAAATGTATTTACCCACTTACTGTTCAATTTAATTAATTTATTCATAAGCCATTACCACAATATGAAATTATTATTGCTTCATAATATGTTTTAATACCTTCTTTTCTCCAGAGTTAGCTTAAATGTAGACTTTAAATGGTCCCCGTTATGAATAAATTTCATCTTGTATATTTCAGCCTGAGAAAATACTTTGGAATCTTAATTCTGAAATGAGCTGTTTGCTACTCTTTTTTTTAAAGATTTATTTATTTATTTATCTTTAGAGGGGAAGGGAAGGAGAGATGGAGGGAAATATCAATGTATGGTCGCCTCTCGTGAGTCCCCTGCCTGGAACTGGCCTGCAACCCAGGCATGTGCTCTGACTGGGACTCGAACCGCGATTGTGTGGTTCGCAGGCCCGCGCTCAATCCACTCAGCCACACCAGCCAGGGCACTACTCTATCTTTTAATATAATCATTTTAATTACCATGCCTATAGATATTAATGTAATATAAAATTTTCAACAAAAAAGGCTAGAAATAGAGTCCTGTAGCATTGTGGTAGAGCCTT
Source organism: Sturnira hondurensis (assembly GCF_014824575.4). Lineage (NCBI taxonomy): Eukaryota > Metazoa > Chordata > Mammalia > Chiroptera > Phyllostomidae > Sturnira > Sturnira hondurensis. Next base: position 5,186,289 of record NW_028081579.1, read on the forward strand.
ACTATTTTAAATATGGTCTGTGAATGAACTACATGTGGAGCTTGTTATAAATTCTGACTGACTCTCAGGCCCCCAGCCAGACTTATTAACTCAAAATCTTCCTTTTAACAAGATCTCCCAAGTGATGCACATCGAGAGTTTGAGAGCAGGGTGTAACAGAGATTTCCCTCTAGGATAGTCATCCTCAATCCTCACTGCATATTATATTCACCTGGGGGAGCTTTCACATTCACCTGGGCTGCACCCCTTGAGGTTGATTTAATTGGCTTAGGGTTGAGACCCTTTCCACTGATATTTTCAAAAACACTTAATTGCAGCCAGAATTGAGAAACAGCACTCTAGAATTACAGCTCACCATTGTTGGGTACTGTTCCTTAAAAACAGGAAAGTTGCCTTTATCATCTATTTGATGGGGTATCACTAGAAAACAACCGTAACCCAAAAGTGTTATCTACTGCAAAATGCATTGCCAGAACTGCTTAGCTGTTGTACCTGCCTGGCTTAGCTTTTTCTCTCATCATCCCTTTGGTTTCCTAGATAAGTGAATCTTATTTCTGATAACTTAACCACCTGTTCATCTTTCTGTTCTAACACACAATAAAAGTTTCTAGTTTGTGTGCTTACTGTAATAAGGAGCCACAGATTGGTTCCTGCCTGTGTTTTCTATCCTATTCCTATTCATGAACCTGATATAGTTTGATTCCTACCCACTAGTTCCAGCTTTGGTTTAAGAGATTTTAACTCCTTGTAAATTAAAATTTCATACTCATAAATAGCTGTCACAATGCTCGGCTCATCTGCCTGTTCAGCCAAAGTGATTAGTGAAGGCAGGCTGTAGAATTCTCCACATATACCAACCCAGTAACCTTAGCAAAAGAGGAAAGGGAATTTATTTTTTTTTGGGGGGGGGGGAATTTATTTTTAATGACATTCTGAATGAACACATGTTGGCTTCTAACGATCACTGTGTACTTCCATAAATGCTCAGAAGCCATTGTTTATCAAATTTACATATAGCATGCTACTGGATATCATAGTCAAACTTTCTACCATGTAATTATTGGAATATAAACTACTAAAATTTCAGTAAGTCATCAGTTTATAGTTTTCCAGAAACCTGCCCCTTATTTCTCAGAACCTCTTGTATGTTATTTCTCAGCAATCACTATCAATGACTCTGCTTCACTGGGCAAATTCTTTCAGCATCTAAAGGTATAATTCTCAGGAGTCCTGGAGTGTTGAACTCTGCTGAAGTGAGCGAATAGCCCTTATTTCTTCACATGTTGCGGACCTGTGGTCCACCTTTAGGTTTGTTCATCTAATGTACGTGAATGAAGAACTTGGATACACCGATCTTGACTCGAACACAGTTGGATAATCAGGAGTTTACTCTCCACTGGAGGTGGTGGCGACATGTTTGTGCCCAACTAATTCACAGCCTTGCGTGAATGAAACGGACTGGATGGGTAGATATAATTCTGTGTGTGAAAGTACGTAGCCTTAAAGTTCTAAATTTCTAATACGATATTAACAGCTTTTCAGATTTTAAAGCTTGTCCCAGGGGCGTGTGGATCATACTCAGTTTTATCTTGGAGGGGCTAAAGACTAGTTTCCAAGTAGTATTTTGATTTTTTCCAGCTTGAAAATATTTCTTTTTGCTTGGAAATGCAAGCAATGTAGTAGCCCCACCCTCTTTTTTTAAAAGATTTTATTTATTTATCTTTAGAGGGGAAGGGAAGGAGAGAGGGAGAGAAATATCAATGTATGGCTGCCCCTCCTGTGTTTCTTGCTGGAAACTGGCTCTGACTGGGAATCGAACCGCGATCCTTTGATTCCCAGGTCCGCCCTCAATCCCCTGAGCTACACCAGCCAGGGCCCCACCCTCTTTTTTTTTTTTTCCAGCTACTAAAATCATACCATTTCCTCAAGCAGTAGGCCTATTTCTTTTCTGAAGTATGTCTTCCCACACACTCCTAAAGAGAGTCTGTAGAGAAAAGATAAAGAAAATTTTATATCAAAATAGAGATTTAAGATTGTAGGCAAACGGAGTGCTAAAGACAGATGGCTCAACACATATTTATTATGAGTCACTTATATTTTATTAACTGCCTCAAAATTCATCTTTTCCAACTTCAAAACAGTGGTAGGGGAGACAATTAACAATGTTTACTTCGTACCCAGTGCTTATTTTATTTGATTCTCACAACAACCCTCTGAGGTAGGCACTCTCATTAATCCCTTTGCAGATCAGGAAATAGGCACAGGTGCCGGAAATGGACATAATGGACACGCACATTGTTTATCTGTAGCTACTAAGTGCCAGACAGGATTCAAACTCAAGTCCGCCTGACTTCAAAGTGTAAGTGAGGAGGCGCCACACAAACTGCTCTCTTTTCCTCTTTTGTCCACTTTGCTACAAATTGGGTGAGGCTTGCCTTCCTGCCTTCCTTCATATTGTTAGTGGGATAGTGAAGACCCAAGCTGAAAATGATGCCTACTAAAATAAAACACTCTGCTCTCCTTCTGGGACATCATACAAAAACAAAACAAACAAAAAGGTGGGGGTTGGTTTTTCTGTAGCCCTTCTCCTCTATTCTGTGTGAAGGTTCCTGGACTCAGTGGTGCCCATACGGCCTATTGGAATATATGCTTTCTTTTCTGCCTTTGGCACTCCTGCACAAACCTGAAACAGGAAGACATAATGGACGTCTATGCTCCCCCAAATACTTAATCTTATATTACATTTTCAGATTTTGAACTCAACACCTGATAATAGCCCGTGTATCAGAATTGTGTACAGAGAATAACGGAGAAGGGAGAATAAGAATGTTTCTCTCCAATAACTTCAGCATTCAGTATCTCATTTTTTTCTTAAAAAAAATTAAAGAAAACACACATGTCTTCACTATAAAGTGAAATAAATGTACAATAAATGAACTTACCACTTCAGTATTGGCTCAGCTACTGCTTATGATCAACTTTAATAGAATGTTGAGATAACATTACTGTTTTCCTGTAGGTTACTGGTTTTTAACTGCTAGAAGGAAAAAAACAGTAAAATAAATAAAATACACTCACAGCAATATGAAATTCAGACTATAATTTCTTTCAACACCAAAAAAGGTAACTAAGTACTTCTTAGCTGTTTAGAAGTTTTGTTGTCTGTAACCACATTTAGTATTTGAGGTCTATTTTATTTGAACACTGTCTTGAATAAACTGCATAAATTAAATACTCCAGATTATTTGAAAAACTGAAATAGAACAAATTTTTTAAATGAATACTGTATCTCTGTTTCTGTGGAATCTTTCTATATTTTCTGTTTTTTCAAAGGAAGCAATTTTCAACCATTTTCATTTCATGGCACACATAAACTGATTACTAACTAAACTTCTGCGGCACACCAAAAAATATTTTTTTTGCCCATCTGACAAAAAATTGGTATACCTTTTATTCACTCACATCGGTCAGGTATTGTTGTGTTGGCTATAGTCATTTTTTTGTTTGGCAATCCAAAGGAAAAGAGATCAGCGTCCCTGATAATACTCAGGTTTAGCATTCTCAAAATTCTTGCAGCACACAGGCTGAAAATCGCTGTTCTAGGGTGTCTGCTGCTCACCAAGCTGCCTCCTATCTCCACCTCAGATTCGCTGGCTGGCAGTTGTCCTTTCTCTCCCTCTCTGCAGTGAGCTCCTACTTCCTACAAGTCTTAAACAGGTTGGTAAGTAAGTAATAAACAATCCAAACTAACGTGTTAAAGGCTAACAGCTGCCATGGCATTTTGGGGAAGAGGTTGAGGATAGGCCTCTCCCTGTGGCCTTCAAATCACCTGGGCAACAGATTAGCTTATTTCCAAGAATGATCTTTTTCCTTATCAAACTAATCGACAAGTACTAACAAAGTATTGACATTTGAAAAGACTCTCTTGTTTAAATATAAAATAATAATTTATTAAGGGGGCTATTGCTTAGATTTAATTGTGTCTCCAAGATGGAAATATTTTTATATTTTATTGATTATGCCATTTCAGTTGTCCCATTTCCCCCTCTTCATTCTTCTCCACCCTGCACACCCCCTCCCACCCACATTCCCCCCTTTAGTTCATGTCCATGTGTCATAAATTCTTTAGCTTCTACATTTCCCACACTATTCTTGCCCTCCCCCTATTTTCTCCCTACCATCTATGCTACTTATTCTTTGTACCTTCTCTCCCCTTCTCCTCCTCCCACTCCCCTGTTGCTAACCCTCCATGTGTTCTTCATTTCTATGGTTCCACTCCTGATCTAGCTGTCCACTTGGCTTGCTTTTGTTTCAGGTGTGGTTGTTAATAACTGAGTTTGCTGTCTTTTCACTGTTCATATTTTTAATCTTCTATTTCTTAGATAAGTCTCTTTAATATTTCATATAATAAGGGCATGGTGATGATGAACTCCTTAGACTTGACCTTATCTGAGAAGCACTTTATCTGTCCTTCCATTCTAAATGAAAGCTTTGCTGGACAGAGCAATCTTGGGATGTAGGTCCTTGCACCCAAAATGGAAATTTTTAAAAATATATTTTATTGATTGTGTTATTACAGTTATCCCATTTTTCCTCCCCTTTATTCCCCTCTGCCTTTCGCCCTGGCAATTTTCTTTTTTTAATATCCAGAGTTAAAGTGAGAATTAGGAGACTAACTCCAAAATTATATATCAGAAACTTGTCTTTGGACTTCTGGTCAAGACAGTGGCATTACCAGACATGGCTCACCTCTTAGCAACCATATCAAAATTACAACTAAAATATAGAACGACCATCACTCAGAGCCACCAGAAATTGAGTTGAATGGAAGTCTGACAACTACAGAATTAAAGAAACCACATCCATCCAGACTGTTAGGAAGGGTGCAGATGCAGAATAGGCTGGTCCCTCACCCAAGTTTGGTGGATAAAAACCCAGGAGAGATATCACATGAGGAGTGAGGATCCCAGCCCCACACCAGTCCCCCCAGCCCAGGGTTTCAGTGCCAGGAAGATAAGTTCCTACAGCTACTGGCTTGGAAAACCAGTGGGAATTGAGTCGGTGGAACACACTGCTGGAGCCCCAAGTAGTGCCTCCTAAATAACCCACACACAGACTTACTCAGACTCTCCCTCTGAGCACCAGCACCAGGGTAGCAACTTGAAAAGCACCAGTGGCATAAATGGAGGAAGTGAAGTGTCTGACATCAAGGCAGGCAGAAGCCACTGTCCTTTTCTAAACCCTTCCCCCAAAGAGCCAACAAGCTAGTGCCATATCTGAGCCCCTGTCAACCTACTTAACCCTGTTTGACCTACCCTGGAGATCCTCAGAGACTCCGCCCCACCCAATTTATGGGCCCACCCAAGTTGCTTTTCTATCTGAATGGCTGGACTTGACTCATGCTTCACAACTTCCTAAATCCTCTCAAACAAGCAAGAACTGATTTCAGTGAGCCCCAGGCCTGGCACTAGCAGCACCCAGCCCAGATTCACAGCTTGGCTTCACCCAAGAATCTGCAAGCCAAACACAAGTAGCAACCATCTCAGATTGGTTTATAGCCCAAGCAGGGTGGTCCCAGGAAAAACACAGGAGGGGGCTGACCTTGGCCTGCACCATTCAGGAAACCCAAGGGCCAGTGCACACAGTGGACAGCTGCAAACCACATTGGGGCACTGCCATGCTGTCCCTGCTCAGCTGATCATCCATAGAGGGTGGACGGTGGTGGTCAGTGGTCACAGCTGACTGGCCTGAGTAAATCCCTCCCATTGACCTGTCAACAGCAATCAAGGCTCAACTACAAGAGGAGGGTGAACTCAACCCACACAAAGGGCACACCTCAAATACCCAGCTTGGGTAATAGGGGAGGCTGTGCCACTGGACCCTACAGGACACCTACTACATTAGGCCACACTACCAAGACACAGAGTTAAAGCAACTCTACCTAATACATAGAAACAAACATAGGGAGGCTGCCAAAACAAGGAGACAAAAATATGGCTCAAATGAAAGAGCACGTCAAAACTCCTGAAAAAGAGCTAAATGAAATAGAGATAAGCAATCTATCTGATGCAAAGCTCAAAACACTCATTATAAGGATGCTCAAGGAACCTTGTAAGGACCTCAACAGCATAAAAAAGATGCAGTCAGACCCTGGCTGGTGTAGCTCAGTGGATTGAGCACAGGCTGCAAACCAAAGGGCCACTGGTTTGATTCCCAGTCAGGGCACATGTCTGGGTTGTGGGCCAGGTCTCCAGTGGGGCCACATGAAAGGCAACCACACATTGATGTTTCTCTCCCTCCATTTCTCCCTTCCGTCCCTTCTCTCTCAAAATAAATAAATAAAATTTTAAAAAATTCGGTCAGAAATAAAGCATATGCTAATTGAAATAAAGAACAACAGGGAAATAACAGTAGAGTGGATGAAGCTGAGATTCAGATCAGTGATTTGGAACATAAAGAAGCAAAAAATAACCAACAAAACACTAGAAGAAAAAGAATCCAAAAAAGCAAGGATGGCGTAAGCAGCCTCTGGAACAACTTCAAATGTTCCAACATTCACATCATAGGGGTGCCAGAAAAAGAAGGGAAAGAAAAAGAAATTGGAAATCTATTTGAAAACATAATGAAAGAAAACTCCAATAATTTGGTGAAGGAAATAGACTTGCAAGTCCAGGAAACACAGAAAGTCCCAAACAAGATGGATGCAAAGAGGCCCACTCCAAGACACATCATAATTAAAATGCCAAAGGTTAAAGGTAAAGAGAGAATCTTAAAAGCAGCAAGAGAAAAGCAGTGACTTACCTACAAGGGAATTCCTATAAAATTTCTCCAAAGAATCTTTGCAGGCTAGAAGGGATTGGCGAGAATAATTCAAAATCATGAAAAGCAGGGACCTACAGCCAAATTTCTCTACCCAGCAAAGCAAAGCTATTCTTCAGAATCAAAGAGCAGATCAAGAGCTTCCCAGACAAAAAAAAAACTAAAGGAGTTCGTGGTCACAAAACCATTATTCTATGAAGTGTTAAAGGGACTTATTTAAGAAAAAGAGGATCAAAACTATGAACAACAAAATGGCAATAAATACGTACCTGTCAACAATTGAATCTAAAAAACAAACTAAGCAAACAAGAACAGAGACAGAATCATGATATGGAGAGCATTTTGATGGTTGCATATGGGATGATAGTATGAGGGGATGGGTGAAGCAGTGAGAATATTAAGAAGTACAAAAAGGTAGTCACAGAATAACCACGAAGATGTGAAGTACAGTGTAGGACATGGAGAGGCCAAAGGACTTATACACCTTACCTATGGACACGAACAATGGTGGGGTATTGCCTGAGGAAGTGGGGTAGTGCTGGGTGGAGGAGGGTAAAGAGGGAATAATTAACAAAACTGTAATACCATAATCAGTAAAATATAATTGAAATAAGAACCATCTTTTTCCTAGCTTTTTTTGCTATGCATTCTTAAATTAGTTATTTATAAAATAGGAATAAAATGTGGTAATGTTTCATGGAAACATCATGGAAATTAATAATTATTCATTACATTATAAATATAAATATAGACTAACTAAATAATAGTTATGATATTTAAAATCATAATCTGGTTTTCTACAACACTGTCATTTATAAAATTACACAAAAATAAATATAGCATTACAAATTTATAATTTAAAAGGTGTGTGAAATATTCATTCATACAAATATTCAATCAGGGTGGGTAAAACTCTAAAAGTGTTAAAGACTCAAAATTAATTTGATGTAAATTTAATTTATGTGTGTGTGAACATAAATTAAATTTTTCCTAATTAGCATGTCAGAATAAAATAAGAAAACTGCTGGCTCTTTACATCAGTGCTAATTATAGGTTCTAAAGCAATACTGCTGATTGATATAAACTGAGTTATAATTTTCAGTTTCACGCACAATATATAACCCAAGTACCGTTTCATTTGCAGACCTCATAGGTTCTATTTTTAAACTACAGTACCTAATTTGAGTTTCCCCCTAAGTGCTTAGAATTGGGAAAAAATTGGCATAGCCGTGAAAGCAAAATCATTTTTCAGCAATTACATTGAAAAGTCCTTGTATATGTTTACCATCATCCAGATAATTTAATTTTAACTACTTTTGTGGGCAGTTTGCATCATATGTATTTCTTTTGATCATACAAAAAACTTTGGATTTTCACATAAGCATGATCAAATATTGTACCTCATTTTAATAAACATGATATTTACTCATCCCTTTTGCTTCTATGAGTGGTGAACCATATGTTTTTGACTAATCTGCATCCATAGATTTAAATGTGCAGGCAGTGGTGTTGCTTTTTCATTATTGCATAAGTTGTAAAAATTAAGTTGAACCCATGTTTTTAGAATTTAATAAATCAGAGCTAAAACTCAGAGGTAATTTGTGAACTTTGCTTATTCTTTCTGATCTATTTTAAGTAGATTTTTCTGCTTACCTGTGAATTCTTCAGAGTTTTGCTGTATCATAATCATTCAGTTATTTGGCTTGGATTTATTGGTGATCTTTTACAGACTTAGCACCTGGCTAAATGATATTTGAGTATAATGATCCTATTTTCTAAACCAAAGAAGCAGGACACACGCTCTGACAAAAGCATCTTTGGTGAGAGTGTTTCTGACTCATAGAAATGAGGACTACCCTGGGCAATCTAAACACAGTGTTGCCGAATACGAACTACTTGAAAAATAAAGACCTCATATAAAACAATAATAAAAAAGGGATTTACTGAATACCTGCCGTGTGTCAGGCAATTTATATATCAAATACCTAATTTTTACAGCAACCCCACAAGACAGGTGCTGTTGTTTCCATTTTATACTTAACAGAGGCTGAGGTTTAGGGACGGGAGTGAGGTGGTGGTTATATAACTCGTCAAAGACCAAATCTCGGGTCTGTGCCAGAGCTGGATCTCAAACTCAGAGCTGATCTAACATCAACGCCTGTGATGTCCTGGTATCTCTTAGCACACGGGTGTCGGTGGTTATGAAAGGGTAGGAGGGGATCCAGGTGTCAGACAGGTCAGGGTGGACTACAGACGATATTGTCTCCACCACGTAGCAGTTGTATGACTTTGAGCAAGTCAACTTAATTTTAATCTTTTCAAGAGTAAAATGGGTTTAATAATACCTACCTCAGGGTAGGACGAGGATTCAATTTGTGATAATGAATGTCTAACACTTAACACAGTGCCTGTATGTAGTAAGCATTTGATAAATCCCATCTGTAATTTTTATATTTTATAGTAACAGTTCAAAAATGACATTAATATGTAGTAGTAAAAATGTTGTTGCTGGTGAAAATATTTATTACATAAGTCCTCCAATCTCATGTAATTCTCTATTATCAGACGTAGTAATTTATCAATTTCTGAACAGTATTTCATTTTTTATGATCCTGCTCTTTAAATTCCCTCTTTCAAATATTTATTTATTATTTTAGTGTCTATGGTAAGTCTAGATGCAGCATGAATAGAACAGAATTAACAAATATTCATTGAACATCTATATGCCAGGAACTGTTTTAGGAGCTGCGTACTAATGGTGAGCAAAAACAGTCTGTGCCTTCATGGAGTATATAAGCTAGAGGGAAAAGCAAAATAATCAAGTAACTAGACAAATACATGAAAAGCGGTACTCGTGGTAAGGACTGAAAGAGATACACATGGTGCCATGAGAGATTACAACAAATAGAGATTTAATTTAGCAAAAAAGTCACACTAGGTTCCCAAAAGGAAGTGGCAGATGAGCTCTGCAGGATGAGTACAAGTCACTTGTCAAAAACAGTGGGAAGAATATTCCTGACATAGAAAACACCAGGGAAGATCGGGAGTGCTGGGGGCTGGAAGAAGGTGAGTGTGGCCGGAGAAGAAAGCCAGAGCAGTGTGTTGTAACACGAACCTGAAGAATAGATGAGGAACTGTAATGTCCTGGGTTTTAAAGGCAGTGCCAAGGACATTAGACTTTAAAATAATGCTTTTCAAGGTTTTAAAGTTGAAAGTGACATAATTATGTTTCATGTAAAAGAAAAAAGAAAAACCACCGGCTCTCACTGGTGTGGCTCAGGGGTTCAGGGCGTCATCCCACAGACCAAAAGGCCGCCATTCAATTCCCAGTCAGGGCGCATGCCTGCATGGCAGCCAGGTCCCCCACTGAGGGCATGCAAGAAGCAACTGATGTCTCTATGATCTATTAACATTTGACAAAGAGGGCACGAGTATACAATGGAGTAAAAATAGTCTCTTCAATAAATGGTGTTGGGAGAACTAGAATGGTTACTAGCAAAAAAATGAAACTAGACCACCAACTTACACCATATACCATAATAACTCAAGATGAATGAAAGACTTAACTATAAGTGATACCATAAAAAGCCTAGCGTAAAACATAAGCAATACAATTTCACATATCCCACATAGCAATATTATTTGGCAATATATCTTCTAGAGTAATGGAAATAAAGAAAAAAATTGAAATTGGGATTATATTAAATTAAAAGGCTTCTGCATGGCTAAAGAAACTATCATCAAAGTGGAAAGGGGACCTACTGTATGGGACCACGTATCTGCCAATGATACACCAGATTAGGGTTTAATCTCCAAAAGATATAAATAACTTATATGACTCAACACCAGAAAGAAAAGCAATCCAATTAAAAAGTAGGCAAAGGACCTGAATAGACACTTCTCTAAGGAGGACATACACATAGATATATGAAAAGATGTTCAACATCACTAGCCATCAGAGAGACGCAAACTAAAACCGCAATGAAATATCACTTCACACCTGTCAGTATGGAAATCATTAATAAATCAACAAAAACGAATGCTGGTGAGGTTGTGGAGAAAAGGGAACCCTAGTGCACTGTTGGTGGGAATGCAGACTGGAGCAGCCACTGTGGAAAATAGCACAGTGTTTCTCAAAAATTTAAAAATGGAACTGCCTTTTGACACTGCAAGTCTACTGCTGTGATTAAACCCCAAGAGTCCCAGATCACCAATTCAAAGAACCTATGCACCCCAATTTCCATAGCAGCATTATTTACAATAGCCAAGTGTTGGAAATGGCTTAAATGCCCATCCTTAGATGTGTGGATCAAAAAACTGTGACACATTTACACAATGGAATACTACGCAGCAGAAAGAAAATGAAACTCCTACCTTTTGCAACAGCACAGATGGAACTGGAGACTATTTTGCTAAGTAAAATAAGTCAGTCGGTGAAAGACAAAAAACATGACTTCACTTATAAGGTGAATCTAGAGAACGAAATAAACTAACACACAAAACAAAACTAGGGACATGGAAACAAGGAACAGACTGACAGCAGACGGAGGGGAGGGGAGAGGGGGATAATTATGGACAGAAGGACAAGTGACTAGTCAAAGATCATGTATGAATGACACAGGACATGGACAAGGGTGTGGGGTTCAACTGTGGGAGTGGTGGAGGAGCTGGGCAGGTTAGGGTAGGGCAAAAGGGGGAAAATTCGGACAACTGTAATAGAATCACAATTTTAAAAATTAGAGGTAGAAACAATTTTAAAAGGAAAAAGGAGGCAACCGATCGATGTTTCTAGGGATGTTTCTCTCCCTCTTTCTCCCTCCTTTACCCTCTCTGTAAAAATAAATAAATAAAACCTTTGATTAAAAAAGTCATTGTAGCATGGAGAGCTGCTGGAGAGAAGAGTAAATACAAACAGATTAAGAAGCTATGGTACTATTTAATGTAAAAGATGATTGATTTGGATTTGAATGGCAGTAGTAATGATGGCAGAAAAATTAAACTGATTTATGTGATGTCTAAAATAAAAAAAGGGACTTTTATGGAGTAGATAATGGGAATTAAGAGAGAATGAAGTGGTTTACCATGAAATACAGTCATGTTTTAGAGATGAAGTGATCTGCCGGCTCATTATATTAAGAACAATCGCAACAATAAAACAAAACAAAGCCCTCTTAAAATATAGCTGAAGATTCAGTTCTATTAACAAAGATGACATATCTTAGCTAAAAATAATTGACTATAAAAAGCATTAGTAAAAAATTTGAAATTATTTCTAATTTTGGAGGTAGCCATGATATGACACATTTGCATGACTTCTTACAAAATTTGAAATGGTATTTTAGATGCATTTTTAAATGTGTGTGTGCAAATTGTGGTTGCACTGCTGATAACGATGGATTACTTCTGAATGTCTTCCATCCCAGCATGGCATAAGCTTTTATAGATAATAAAATTTACACCTCTGTAAATAAGTAATTAACCTCTGTAATCCACCCACTTGATATATGGATCAGTTCCTAGTTAATTTTCTGTCTTACACATTTAAAATGAAATTTTAAAATTTAAATAATAATGGCACAAGCCATAGGAAAATTTAAAATAATCATGAAAACTCCTAAATTTAAAATAGAGCTCCTTTAGAAATACGTGAAACTTCATGCTTGAACTAGTTTAAAGTGGAATTAAAATATTAAAAATTAATTCTTTTTCACCCCCAAAATATTTTTGAGGCCCAATGTGCATCAGTTATATGCTAGAGGTGGTTATGCAAATGATATGTAAGATATGGCAGGGTGAGCACGTGTCCCTGAGGAACTAGCTGTCTAATGAAAGAAACCATCAAGGAAGCAAACAATTGTAATACAATGTAACAAGTGCTATAAGGCACGTGTCTATAAATAGTGCTATTTTACTAATAGGCTGTTTATAATAACCAAAGCTGTTTCCAGCGCTTGGTTATTATGAATAGTGCTGCTATGAATATTGAGGTACATAGGTTCTTTTGAATCAGTGTTTCAGGATTCTTGTTGGATAGTCCCAGCAGTGGAATTGCTGGGTCAAAAGGCAGCTCCATTTTTAGTTTTTTGAGGAAACTCCATATGGTTTTCCACAGTGGCTGCAACAGTCTGCGTTCCCACCAACAGCACAGTGGGATTCCCTCTCCTCCACAACCTCACCAGCATTTGTTGTTCGTTGATTTTTTGTTGTTGTTGATTTGTTTACAATGGTCATTCTGACCGATGTGAAGTGGTATCTCATTGTGGTTTTATTTTATTTTTTTCATCTCTTAATTAGTTTTATTTTTATTTAGTTTTTAATTTTTTAATTAAAATTGACATACAATATGATATTAGGTGTACAGCATAGCGATTGGATATTTATATAATTTATGAAGCGATTATCTGGTGAGTCTAGTACCCATCTGATACCACACATAGTTATAACAGTTTTACTGACTACATCCCCTAAGCAGTAAGCATTTCACCTCTTGTGACAGCTTTTATGACTGGCAATTTGTTTGTCTTAATCTTTCATCTTTTTTACCCATCCCCTCAATGCTCATTCCTTCTGGCAACCATCAGCTTGCTCTTTGCATCTATGAGTCTATTTCTGTTTTGCCTGTTCATTTATTTTATTTTTTTTAAAGATTGTATTTATTTATCTTTAGAGGGGAAGGGAAGGAGAGAAGGAGAGAAATATCAATGTATGGTTGCCTCTCGTGAGTCCCCTGTTGGGAACTGGCCTGCAACCCAGGCATGTGCCCTGACTGGGAATCGAACCGCGATCGTGTGGTTCTCAGGCTCACGCTCAGTCCACTGAGCTCATTGTAATTTTAATTTGAATCTCTCTGATGGTTGGTGATGCTGAGCATCCTTTCATATGTCTCTGAGCCCTCTGTATGTCCTTTTTAGAGAAGTGTCTGTTCAGGTCCTTTGCCTACTTTTTAGTTGGATTGTTTTTCTTCCTAGTGTGGATTCGTGTGAGTTCTTGATATATTTTCGAGATCAAACCTTTGTCCAAGGTATCATTGACAAATATATTTTCCCATACAGTAGATTCCCTTTTCATTTTGCTGATACTTTCTTTATGTGTGCAGAAGCTTTTTAATTGGATGTAGTCCCATTTGTTTATTCTTTATATCTGTTGATCTAGGGGGCATACCATGAAATATATTGCTGTGTGGAGTATCTGAAATTTTCCTGCCTATGCACTCCTCTTGGCCTTTTATGGTGTCACAACTTATATTTAAGACTTTTTCCACTTTGAGTTTATTTTTGTGTATGATGTAAGTTGGTGGCCAAGTTTCATTTTTTTTGCATGTAGCTGTCCAGGTCTCCCACCACCATTTGTTGAAGAGGCTCTTTTTACTCCATTTGATGCTCCTGTCCCCTTTGTCAAATATTAATTGACCATAGAGACATGGATTTATTTCTGGGCAGTCTATTCTGTTCCGTTGATCTGTGCATCTGTTCTCATGCCAGTACCAGACTGTTTTGTTCACAGTGGTCTTGTGATATAGTTTGATATCAGGTATTGTGATGCCTCCTACTTTGTTCTTCTTTCTCAAAATTGCTCGGGCCATTCAGGGTCATTTATGGTTCTATATAAAGCTTTGAAATGTTTGTTCTTTATCTGTGAAATATGTCATTGGTCATTTTAATAGGGATTGCGTTGAATATATAAATTGCTTTGGGTAGTATGGACATTTTGATGATGTTAATTCTTCCAATTTGTGAACATAGTAGATGCTTCCATTTATTTGTGTCTTCCTTAATTTCTTTCTTCAGCATTCTGTAGTTTTCCAAGTACAGGTCTTTAACTCCTTGGTCAGGTTTATTCCTAGATAATTTGTTTTTCTTGTTGCTATAGCAAATGGGATTCCCCCCCCCCCGATTTCTGTCTCTGATATTTCATTGTTGGTGTACAAAAATGCCTTTGATTTCTGAATATTGACTTTGTATCCCTCTGTTTTGCCAAATTCACTTTTTAGGTTGAGTAGTTTTATTTGGTGGAATCTATGTACACTATCATGTCTTCTGCAAACAATGACTGTTGTACTTCTTTCCATTGTGGATGCCTTTTATTTCTTTTTCTTGTCTGATCACTGTGTCTAGGACTTCCAATACTACATTGAATAGAAGTGGTGAAAGCAAACACCCTTGTTTTGTTCCTGACCTTAGTGGGAAAGCTTTTAGTTTTTCCCATTGACTATGATGTTGGCCGTAGGTTTATTATATATGGCCTTCATTATATTGAGGTATGCTCCCTTTATTCCCACTTTGCTGAGTGTTTTTATTATAAATGGGTGCTGTAGCTTATCAAATGTTTTTCCTGCATCTATTGATATGATCATGTGATTTTTGCTTTTCCTTTTGTTTATGAGATGTATTATGTTTATTGATTTGTGAATATTGTACCATCCTTGCATCCCTGAAATGAATCTTACTTGACATGGTGTATAATCTTTTTATACATTTAAGGTTATTATCGGCAGGTACTTTTTCATTGCCATTTTCCCCCTTTGTACCTGTGTTCTTCTTTCTCACTCTTTTTCTACTTCTTTTCCAAACAGTTCCTATAGCATATCTTGCAATGCTGGTTTGGTAGAGGTGTATTCTTTTAGCTTTATTTTGTCTGGGAAACTCCTTATTTCACCCTCAATTTGAAATGAGAGCCTTGCTGGGTAGAGTAGTCTTGGTTGCAGGCCTTTGCTCTTCATTACTTGGAATATTTCTTGCCACTCCGTTCTGGTTTGCAGTGTTTCTGTTGAGAAGTCAGCTGCTAACCTTATTGGAGCTCCCTTGTATATTATTTCCTGTTTCTCCCTTGCTGCCTTTAAGATTCTCTCTTTGTCTTTGAATTTTACCATTTTAATTATAATGTGTCTCAGAGAGGGCCTTTTGGGTTCACCTTGATTGGAACCCTCTCTGCTTCCTGGACTTGTGTAACTCTTTCATCAAATTAGGTTAGTTTTCCATCATTACTTTTTCAAACATGTTTTCTATTCCTTGCTCCTCTTCTTCTCCTTCTGGTATCCCCATTATATGAATATTATTATGTTTTATTGTCCTGCAATTCCCTTAATTCCTCTTTGTTCTTTTTGAGCCATTTTTCCTTTTCTTTCTTTTTCTGGAATTTTTTTTACCTTGTCCTCCAGCTCACTGATTCAATCACCTGCTTCATCTAGCCTGCTTTTGATTTCTTCTACTTTGTTCTTCAATTCAGAAAGTTTATTCTTCATTTCCTCCTGGCTCTTGTTGATAGTTTCTATGTCCTTTTTCATGCTGATGTAATTTGCAGTAAGTTCCTTGTACCTTCCATGTAGTTTTTTGTAATTCTCTCTGAGCCCATTGAGCTTTCTTATAAGCATTGTATTGAACTCAATATCTGATAGTTTACTTGCTAAATTTCACCTAGCACTCTTTTTGGGGATTCCTCTTTTCCTTTTGTTTGAGGGTTGTTTCTTTGTCTTCCCATTATTTGTGAGACTCTTCTTGTTTGTTCCTGCTTCTTAAATTGATCTGTTTTGATTCCCTGTCTTTATGGCATAGACTTCTATGGGAGGAGACCTGTGGGATTCTGTGGTGCAGTCTCCTTGATCACCTGAACTTGATGCTCTTGCGGTGCCCTTCATGCCATTTATTTTGGCTCTCTGGACATAATTGGGTTTTGATTGTTGTTGGGTCGTTCTTTGGTGAGACTTTCCCTTCACCTAGTCAACTGAGGGTCATCCACCAGACCACATCTTGTGTGCTGTTGTGCAGGTGCTGCCAGAACAAAACCACCAAGCCCAGGAAACAAACCCACACCTATAAAAATAACTCCCACCCACAATCCCAATATCAACAGCAAATGAACCAGTACTAATAAGGGTGCAAAGAGATTAAAAGACTATCATAAGAGAGTGAATATGAGATGATGTACTGAAAGAAATTATTTTGAGAAGTTTGAGGGAGAAGCAACAATAAGAGCAGGAATTTAAGCAATGCAAAAGCAGAAAGTCAAATTTACTTCATAAATAAAAAAGGGAATGAAGAAGGTGGAATGGAGTAAAAGAAGGGAAGCATATAGTATTAGGTTTAAACAGAAATTAAAAGAAAAGAAAGTGTGAGAGAGAAATAAAAAGGATGAAAGTAAGTAAATAAAAAATAGGAACCCAATTGGAGAGAAAGATTCACTATAGCACTATCAACCACAAATGAGCTAAAATTAATATCGGTGGTATGGGAATAAGAGGGAGAAAAGAAAGAAAGAAAAGCTTAAGGGATGTCTAGAGGAAAGGGAAGTGGCTTTGAGATGATGGAGAAAGAATACTAAGAGTGAGGAATGAAAACCAGGCTAAGATGGAGAAAATTAAAATTTGAACTAAAAAAAAAGATAGGCAAGATGAAAGAGAAAAAAAGAAAAAAATGGGCCAAGACAGTACAAAATTAAACTCTGAGACAAGAGAGAGAGAGAGAGAGTAGGAGAGGGGAACAGTAAAATTTGAGATTTGAAATACAAAATTAGTGAAGACCTTGAAATAAAATTGAAAAAATGCAACAACAACAACCCTATCCATAACCAATGAACAAAGATTGCTATTGGAGAGGGAGTGCAGGTATTTTAAGAGCAGGAAAAGGGATGTAAGATGACCATTGACAAGAAAATTGGTTTTGAGAGGCTGGATGAGGGAGAAATAATAAGAGTGCAGAATTTAAACAAGTTATAGCAAGAGAGAAAACAAAATTTAAAATGAAAATAAGAGGAAAGAAGAAGGTAAAATGGGGTAAGAGAAGGTCAGGACCAAAATATGTGAATTGAAATAAACTATAGTATAAAATCTAGTGACTTAATATGCACAAAGCTGAAGGACAGGAAATGAATGTTAAAAAGCTATGCAGGAAAGAAAATATTGCAAATCATGGAGAAGACTACAGTGGATTTTGTCTTGGTAGCATCTAGTATTTACTACTGTTTTTTTCTTTTTGGATCCGCCTCTGGAAATGTCAGATGGTGACACAGTCTGACCTTCGGCAGCCTGTTCCAAGACTACCAGGAACCTACTGTCTGTGACTGACTCCTTCAGTTGTGAATCTAGTCACTTACACTCAGCAGTCAGGTTTAAACACCACAGGGTGGTGCAGAATCCCTCCTGGGGTCGGGGCTATTGTTTCCCCTCAGGCTGCTGCTGCTGCTTGGAGGGGAGTGGTCTGCCTGAGCAAGATGGCTGCTGCACTATGGGAGATGACTCAGCACTGAAATCCCAGCAGCTACTCTCTCTGTTCTCTCTTCAAAGCCTCTATCCCCAGTCTCTCTTCAGGCGTCTCTAGCCCACTCTGCCCTTGCTTTTGCTGGGTCTCAGGGTAAGTGGCTGACAATGAAAATTTATGCACTGGCCCTTTAAATGTCTCTTTGTGTCTCCAGCCATTCATCTCTGGCAGAGAGAAACCCTGCTACTTTTTGCTTCTAGATGTTATCAGTGTATTTTATGGGCTCTAGTGCTCTAAGGCAGGGGATGCCAGCTTAGGGTTTAGACCCCACACTTCTCAAGGGGATCCAGCTGGCCGCTTCATTATTCCTCCAGCGCTTCAGCTGCCTCCTATGGACACCCAGCCAGCCCTCTTGCATCTCCACCGCACTCCCTGCCAGTCACGTTGTGCTGAAGCTGATTCTTCTGTCTGTCCATGGTTGTAAGGCTTTTCCCTTGCTATTGTTGAGTTGTTTGTTCTAGATGATTTCTCCACAATTTAGCCATAATTCCAGATTGGTCCTGGGAGGAGGTGAGTGTAACTTCCATTCACTCCTCTGCCATCTTGGATCTGAGAATTCTTTATATGTTAAATTTACATAATTCCTTTGGTGGTGGGCATTAGTTTGCAAATATTTTCTCCCAATCCATAGCTTGTCTTTTCATCCCCTTAACAGGGTCTTGGGTGTTATGGATCATGATTTTAGGTGACCAGACAAGAACTCTCTGCCTAGCCCTAGTTCCCAAAGATTTTTCTTCTTCTAAAAATGTATAGTTTTTAATGTTTTATATTTAGGCCTGTGATCGATTTGGAATTAATTTTGCATTAGGTTTGAGGCTTATTTATTTGTTTTGCCTATAGCTATCCAATTACTCTATTACCATTTATTGAAAAGGCTACCCTTTCTCCATTATTTGCTTCTTCACCCTTGTCAACGATCATTTGTACATACTATTTGGAATTATATGTGGCTCTGTTCCATTGATCTATGTGTCTACCTCCCTTTAATCTTATTTTATTTTTATAAATTTACATTATGTTTTTGTTTCTGGTAATCTAAGGTTCACTGCATTACTTTTTTTCAAAAATGTTCTTGCTGGCTTGGCTCAGTTGCCTAGTTCAATCCCCATCAGGCCACATACTGAGTGCAACCAATCAATATTTCTCTCATATCATTTTCTCTCTATTTCTCTCCCTCCTGCCAACTTCTCTCTCTAAAGTAAGTAAACATATTCTCAGGTGAGGATGAAAAAACATGTTCTTGCTCAGGTGAGCCGGTAAAGACAGTGGTAAAGACAAATGGTTCCACCACTCCAGTACTTGTGTGACTTTGAGCAAACAAACTAAAGTCATTAAGTTTGTATTTTCTCCTGTGAAACTACAGTTGTGAGGACTAAATTATTTAAAGTGCCATAATATTTGACATATAGTAATGTATTTATCCAGTTGTCTAATGTTGTAACCAACAACCCAAAATTTCTTACTTGTAAGAAATAAACTACTTCAAACTACTTCCTGCTCATGCAACAGGCCAGTGTGAGTGTTCCTGAATGGGCAGTTCCCTGGAGCATTTATTTTCTAAATCATGGTTCAGGGATCTAGGGTCCTTCCATCTTGTGGTTCTGCCATCTCTAGGTCTTTGGAATATTTTCGTTTAGTTGATGGGAAAAGAGAAGGGGAAGTAGAAAAATGCCCGAGAGCTTTTTCCACCCCCCTGCTTTACAAGTGGCACTTTCTCCCTTATTACATTGCCCAGAATTCAGTCACATGGGCCCATCTAACTACAAGAAAGGCTGGGAAAAGTGTTTTGTGTACCCAGAAGGAAAAGCAAGCACGTGCAAACACATAGCAGCACTCTCCGCCTGGGCAAATGCTCAATAGTGTTAGGGCCTAGAAAGGGGAGAAGTATTTCTAAAGAACAGGCAAGTGAAATGAGAAGGGAATGATGAGAACAGCAGACATACAAAGATGTAGGGGAAGTGTTTGAAGCAGGAGAGATATCCAGTGCAAAGGCCTCAGTCTGGCCTCTTTTTGAATGGGGTCTTCCTTCCCCTGTATTTTCCCAAGGGTTATTACTACTGTAACTGGAAAGTTATCTTGTAACTGAACATCTTTCTGAGCCTCTCTTGTTAGTAGTAATAGTTTTTTTAGTTGACTTACTTTTCCAGTTAGATCACCTGCACATCTACATATAATTAGAGAATTATAAAATTCTCTAATATTTTTTAAAGATTTTTAAATTTATTTATCTTTAGAGGGGAAGGGAAGGAGAGAAGGAGAGAAATATCAGTGTATGGTTGCCTCTTGTGAGTCCCCTGCTGGGAACTGGCCTGCAACCTAGGCATGTGCCCTGACTGGGAATGGAACCACAGTCGTGTGGTTCGCAGGCCATGCTCAATCCACTGAGCTACACCAGCTAGGGCAAAATTCTCTAATATTTTAATGTCTCACTACTTATTTCTTTTTCCTGTTTTACTAGCTAGCTTCCTGAACAATATGAATAATGGTAATAATAGTGAGGATTTTAAAAGAATTTATTGATTGATTTTTGAGAGAGAGAAAGAAACATCTATTTGTTTTTCCCCTTATTTATGCTTCTTGTATGTGCCCTGACCTGAGATGGAACCTGCAACCTTAGCACATTGGGACAATGTTCTAACCAACTGACCTACCTAGCCAGGGCAGAATATTTTTTATTGTCTCCAGTTTGGGTGGAAATATAATTAAAGTTTAGAAAAATATTTTTAATCCTCACATGAGGAGATGCTTATCTTATATTCTATTTTATTTTTTTAAAGATTTTATTTACTAGAGAGAGGGGAGGGGAAGGAGAAAGAGGGAGAGAAACATCAACTGTGGTTTCCTCTCACACACTCCCTACAGGGGACCTGGCCTACAACCCAGACATGTGCCCTGACTGGGAATCTAACTGGTGACCTTTTGGTTCACAAGCCTGCACTTAATCCACTGAGCTATACCAGCTAGAGCAGGAGATATTTATTGATCTTAGAGAGAGAGAGGAAGGGGGAGAGAGAGAGAGAGAAACCTCAACATGGCAGAAAAGCATCTATTCGTTTTCTCCCGTATGCACCCCAACTGGGGATGGAACCCACAACCCAGGTGTGTGCCCTGACTGAGAATCCACAACCTTCTGGTGTACAGAATGATGCTCTGACCAACTGAGCCACCCCACCAGGGCTATAATTAAAGTTTTAATGTCTGTTAGAAAATTGCTGTTTATGCTTTATGTGTCTTTATTTTCACTTGTTTTTTTACAAACCAAGATTAGAGTGAATTTTATCAAATTCTCTTTTGTTCCCTCTTGAAGCAATCTTGGGGTTTTACTCTTTTGATTCATTCATGTATTTGTTGATCTAACATTGGACCATCTCTACAGTCTCAAAATAAGCCCTTGTTGGTGAGGGTGTGTTATTCTATAAATATATTACTGGATTTGACACTAAAACTATATTTGGGATTTTTTTTTGCATCGGTTTTCACAAACAATATTACTCTGTGGTTTTCTTTTTCTGTGTGTGCCCCATGCCATAGATTTTATTCTCAGGTTATACTAACTTTGTAAAATGAATAATAAAACTTCCATAGCATCCCGTTTTCTAGAATAGACTAGATATTATTGATTATAATGCATGAATGCCTTAAAGTTTTGATAGAATGTACATAGAAACATTTATAATCCTAGAATCTACCTAGGCTCTGTATAGGTAGTACACTCTCTATAGATGAGGAACCTTTGTTTCCCAAGGCTTTATGTGCCAGAGGGAAATTAAAAAATCCAGTCTTAACAAAGGCAGTTGCCTTGGACGATAGCATGTTGTTTCTCTAGCATGATTAATTGCCCTTAACTAGTGTAGGGATGTCTGGCAAGTAAGGGATTAATTCTTCTCTTATTTGAAGGAACAGAATTGACCAAAACCTTCAGTAGCCTGACAGGAGGGGAAATGAAACTCTTCTATATTTGTGAATTTCCCATACATGATCACCCAGTGGTTAGCTGTCCCTCCTTTCCCAGCCCCCACTGCAGCTTTACTTTTAGTCTGTGGGGCCAGTCAGGCTTACAGTCTCTCTCAAAAATATTTTCTGGCTATGAGACCAGTGGTTTTCTACTGCCAAAGCCACTAGAACCTGATTGGAGCCCAGGCTTTGAGCTATTGTCTTCTCTCTCCTGAGGCCTTGGAGGGAACATGATAGAACAGGGTTCATATGGCCTCCCTGTTCTTGTAGACACCATTGAATTTACACGTTAAGCCCTGGCTGGTGTGGCTCAGTGGATTGAGTGCGGGCCTGCAAGCCACACGATTGCGGTTCAATCCCTGGTCAGGGCACATGCCTGGGTTGCAGGCCAGTTCCTGGCAGGGTCCAGTTCCCAGGGTGGGATGAACGGGAGGCGACCATGCATTGGTGTTTCTCTTCCTCTCTCCTTCCCTTCCCCTCTAAAGATAAATAAGTAAATTTTTTTAAAAAAGAATTTACACATTAAACTGTGAAACACAGATAAATTTCCCTAAAGCCTATTGAAAAAATAACACTTTCCCTAGTCTCAAGCTCAGTCCGTAGGAACAATGACTCCACGTTGTTAGGCAGAGCCGCTGTTGATCTTTTCTTGCTTTGTTCAAGAAGCCCAGTGGCAAATTAAAGAGCCACGATGGCTGCCCTTTGTCCCTGTCCTACCTAACAAAATTTGTTCTATTTATTTGAAACCATTTAATATGAAAATGTTTTAAAATGTAAAAAGGATATCATCAGTGAAAAATCTAAATGGCAAATAACATATAAAAAGATATGCAAATTTAAGCTACAGTGAGATATTACTATGTAACTACCAGAATGGCTAAAAAAAAAAGACATTATCAAGTATTAGTGAGAATATGCAGGTCACTGGAATTTATATAATGCTGCCGGTGGGAGTGCCAATTTATATAACCCTTTTGGAAGACCGTTCATATCTCTTAATGCTAAAAATACGCATATTCTATGGCCCGACAATTCCACTCCTACTTACACACTCACATGTCCAACAGACATGGACAAGGTTATTCATAGATAAAACTGTAAACAACCTGACATTCATCAAGAGAAGAATGGATAGATTGTGGTAAATGCATACAATAGACTACTACATACCATGTAGCTATGTGTAACAACATGGATGAATATCCTCCATGAATAAATATTGGAGTTCAGGCTATCTTCTCTTTCTTTACCTGGATAGTGTTTTTCTGTTAAAAATTGTATTTATTTATTTTTAGACAGAGGGGCAAGGAGGGAGAAAAACTGGGAGAGAAACATCCATGTGTGGTTGCCTCTCATGTGCCCTACTGGGGACCTGGCCCACAATCCAAGCATGTGTCCTGACTGGGAATCAAACTGGCAACCCTTTAGTTCGCAGGTCAGCACTCAATCCACTGAGCCACATTAGCCAGGGCTGAGTAGTGTTTTTTTATGGTAAGTTATTGGGCTATATGTTTATTTTGTGCACCGTTCTATGTATTTTGCAATGGGAAGTGTTGAAATATATGTGTGTGTATACACAGTATATACATTCTCAGATTCCTAAATAGTATATTGAACATAATTTTATCTTTTCTCAGTGATTTAGAAGCACTATAATAAACACCGTCATTACTGGGCTAGAATACACTTGATTTATGTGGGACATTTTGTCCTCAGGTTAAATGACTCTAAATCTGTGCTTTAAAAATCCTTGTATCTGCTTCTGAGTGTGTATCTTGAGTCAGAAGCAGTTCTGAGTCACCTTCTGAGTGGTAGAAATTATATCTGACTTTTATACTAGCTTGTAGTTATATTTATTTTCCAGTAAAATGCATGACCCAATGAACATGAATGTGTCATCTTATTTGTATTAGAAAAGTCTTAAGACATGAAAAAATCCTCTAGATGACTTCAAGAAAAAATTACCCAAACTTCTGACTTACTCAGCATCTCATTGTGAAGACAGTATTCACAAGAGAAGGTCCCTATCCCTTCTTTTTAAAGATACGCATGGATATAGGCACACCATTCTTTTAAAGCCAGAATAAGGTGACTTCTCCTTAGTTAAGGCAGGACTTCTCAGGATTGGCCAGCATGGCTAGTGTTGTGGAGAAATTGAGAGGCATGAGGACTGCAAACAAGCTTGGAAGGGAAAACAAAGTAGCAAAAGGTTAGAAAGAATGAATGCTGTGGAATTTAGAGAATGGAATGGAGCAAGAAAAAGGAATGGAAATAGGACAAGTAGAGTCATTTTTCAGGATGAGACTGGTGTACGTACATTTAATGTAGTTGGATGGAAGTGGAAGAGGCAATCATTGGTTAAGCCACATTTCAAAGGAGATCTCTGATAAAGACAACCTAAGTAGAAGGGTTAATCTTAGGAAAGCACATTTTACTTTATTTGTGTAGCTAGGTGTCAGGGGAGAAGACAGAGGAGTTGTCAGCTACTAAATATAAGCATCAAGAGTGCAAGGATCTCCTGTTTTCTTCCCTGATGTAGCCCAACTCCAGAACAGTGAGTGTCTGGCATAGAGAAAGCACTCAGAAACACTTGCTGAGTGAATAGACCTTCACAGCTAATCAATCTAAGTTTGGATTCCATTTGCATACTGTGGAAATTTGGACAATTTCTTTATCCTGCTAAAGCTCATCTTTATTATCTGAAAAACAGGAATAATAATATAGAATGTATTTCTATACATGTCCATTATTACTTTTTAAAAAGTTTTTATTTATTGATTTGAGAGAGAAAGAAAGATAAACATATTGTTCTACCTATTTATGTATTCGTTGGTTGATTCTTGTGTGTGCCCTAACTAGGGATCAAAGTTGAAACCTTGGCATATCAGGATGATGCTCTAACCAACTGAGCTACCCAGCCAGAGCCATTATACCTTTCTCATACTTCAATATTAAGCTTGGTACTTGACAAAATGCTCTATACCTAGCAGTTGCTCTCTAAATGATTTTTAATTAAATTTTTATACTTAATTGTAAAGAATAAACTTGCACTACTGTAAATCACAATATTCTTAAATACTTTTCAGAAGATTTCTAGTTGTGAGTGCTTAATTTTATAAGAATAGTATAAAACATTTTATTTTTACAAAATTACAAAAATAACTCTTTCTAAAATTGGTTATAAAAATTAATTTGTTTTTAAGTATTTCTTTCCTGACCCTTATATCCAAATACTTTGCCTCACATTCTGGCATTTTCTCTAACTTCATCAATAATCAAAAAGGTAGCTATAGTGGAATAGGTCTAAAAAGTAGTTTCTTAGGACAGAAGGAGAAATGTAGGTGTATATGTAGACTACAGAGGGGAAGGCACTGTCAACCTTCCAGCTAGAAAGTTCTAAAAAATAAAGTAAGTAACTTTTATAAAGTAAAATTGATTGTATCTAAATTAACAATGAAGAAAATTAGTATTCTTATAATGCTTTCTAAGTTTAAAATTTGACTGCATTTCTCTTGCTAACATCTGCATTCATTGCTTAGAGATTGTCCAAGACTCTTTTTTACATCCTTAAATGAGTATAATTGTTATTATAGACACCAGAGAAATGCTGTCTTACGATTAAGAGATAACCATCACGTGACAACTCTAAGTGCATTTACACTCTTAACTCGTTGGAAACAGATAAGGCCGAAGTAGTATTACATTATTTATTATTCTCAGAAGTCAGCATCCCAAATCTAACAACTACTTCTTGATTAGTCATAGTTGAAAACATTTCCTTCCCATCACTACTGATGGGAAACTGGGACTCAGATCAACAGTGTGGACCCGAAGGAAGAAAGATATATCCAATCAGAAAAGAATGAAGAAACAAGAATTCAAAAAAATTAGGACAGGCTTAGGAACCTCCAGGATATCTTTAAACATTCCAACATATGAATTATAGAGATGCCAGAGGGGGAAGAGGAAGAGCAACAAGTAAAAAAGTTATTTGAACAAATAATAAAGGAGAACTTCCTCAATCTGGCAAAGGAAATAGACTTTTAGGAATCCCAAGAGGCTCCGAGAGTCCCAAAGAAGTTGGACCCAAGGAGGAACACACCAAGGCACATCATAATTACATTGCCCAAGATAAAAATGAAGGAGAGAATCCTAGAAGCAGCAAGAGAAAAGGAGACAGTTACCTACAAAGGAGTTCCCATCAGACTGTCGGCGGATTTCTCAAATGGGGCCTTAGAGGCAAGAAGGGGCTGGAAAGAAGTATTCTGAGTCATGAAAGGCAAGGACCTACATCCAAGATTGCTCTGCCCAGAAAAGCTCTCATTTAGAATGGAAGGTCAGATAAAGTGCTCCTCAGATAACGTCAAGTTCAAGGAGTTCATCATCACCAAGCCCTTATTATATGAAATGTTAAAGGGATTTATCTAAGAAAACGAAGATAAAAAAATATGAACAGTGAAAGGACAGCAAACTCACAGTTATTAACAACCACACTTAAAACAAAAGCAAAAGCAAACAACTAGAACAAGAACAGAACCACAGAAATGGAGATCACATGGAGGGTTAGCAACAGGGGAGTGGGAGGAGGAGAGAGGGGAAAAAGGTACAAATAATGAATAGCATAGATGGTAGGTAGAAAATAGAAAGAGGGAGGATAAGAATAGTATGGGAAATGTAGCAGACAAAGAACTTATATGTACGATCCATGGACATGAACTAAAGGGGGGAATGTGGGTGGGAGAGGGTGTGTAGGGCAGAGGGGAATAAAGGGGGGAAGTGGGACAACTGTAATAGCATAGTCATTAAAATATATTTTAAAAAAGAAAAGAACTGCAGTGGGGAGGTATTGAGAAAGAGGTTTTGGAGGGTGAAAGAAAGGTGATCAAAGGCACAGATAGAGCCTTGGAAAGAATAAGACAATGGGGAAGGGGAAAAGAGTGGGGCAAGAATAAAAGACAATGGGATTCAGGACAGAAGTCATATTGAATGGCCCAGATATTGTAAATATATTTGGAGGCAAAGTGAATGTTGAGAACAAGATAAGGCTAAGAACGGAATATCTGGTTGGAGGCTTGAGAAAAATGAAAAGGTGCTTAGAAAACCTGTGTAAGGATGTTCAATGAAAGTCAACATAAGATGACTTAAAATGGAGTTTAGCACGTCTGTGAAGGCCCTACAGCTAGAGAACATGTTTTTGTAATATCTAGCAGTGATCAACCAGGAAGAAGCAATAGAACAAGCAAATGGTGGGGGTTACTTATGGTGGGACAGGGAATTATTCTAGAGTGCTGTTGAATGCTGGTGAGTATCTTGGGCATCCTGGTGCTAAATAATAGAAAGAACATCAAGAGATTTATTTATTTAGCAAATGTTAATTACTTACTGTATAACCATCAACTTCAGTAGCTTTTGTTACCTTATTTCTGGAAACAGTTCCCTAATTTATGGCCTCAATTCTGATTTCCCTTTTGATTTCAGAGCCCAATCTTTCAATTGCCCTGTAGGACATCTTGGCTTCGATGGTCCATATCTAAAACTGAATGCTTCATCCTTCTCCCAAACCTATCTCTATACCTGATTACCCCATTCCTGTTAATGATATTATTAGCTTTCTCATCTCCCAGGTCTGAAACTTTTGAGTCATCTCTGACATTTCCTCTTCTAAATGTGTCATCAAGTTCTGTCACTAAATACAGGTGTACCTTGGAGATATTGTAGGTTCAGTTCCAGACCTTTGTAATAAAGCAAGTATCACAATAAAGTGAGTTGTAATCTTTTTGCTAGTGGAGCATCTTGCCTTCAGTTTGAAAAAAAAAAAATGCAACATCTGTGAAGCGCAATAAAGTGAGGTGCGTGCAGTACACTGTGGTACGCCTGTATTTCCACTGAAATATTTCCCTGGCTTTTCTCCCTTGCCATTTGCCAAGGTGATACAGGCTGTTGTTGTTCCATGCCTGTATTTCTCTGCCTTCTCAACTGGTTTCCCTGCCTTCAGGCTCTACCCAATCCAGTCAGTCTTACATACCACACCCAGATTAATCTTTAGAGACTGTCAGTTTGATGAGTCATTCCTCATCCCTCATCTCAAAAATCTTGAAGGAGCTCTGACAGAGTCTTTAAGGAAACAGAAAGACCCTAGAGGAACTCACGTTCCAGTGAGAATGGGTGCAGTTAACCAGAGAGAAGGCGAAGCTGATTTAGAGAAGGCTTCTCTGAGGAGTGACCAGAGGGTGGGTCACCCTGCTAATCAGCCCCAGGTGTTTTGGGTATAGGTGTTTGGAATGTCCTCTGACTAGGGATGGCTGATTCAGGGACAAAAAGTCCAGGAGATTTATGAGCCTCGCCTCTGGGAAAAGCTGGAGGGATGGGAGGGAGGGGCAGTGAGGATTCAACTGGTTTCCAGCTGGATGCTGGTAGCTATGCTTCAGTTGCTTCTGGTAATAGGACACCTCAAGGTCAAGTCTTTAACCGGTGACGGTGACGCAAATCTTCTTTGTTCCAGCACACTTTGGTGACTTAGATTTTCCAGGTCCCAGTACATTCTAACAGGGAGTATGGGAGGCTATAGAGAGGTGAGAGATAAAGAAGTAGAAACAAGGGACATAGGTTTCCTTTTTCAATCTTGGTTGAGAAAAAAGAACCTGCTGAAGATAGAGATGTACTTAATTTTTACCCCCACAGTGAAAGAGACTTGCGCTAGATTATATAGCCCAGATCTCAGTGGTGAAGGGTAGCTTGATACTACAGGGACATTGACTGATGGAGCAAGATCCCTAAGTAGGTCTGAGGAGACAGACTCTAATGAGGGGGAAAAAGTCTTTGTTCATTTATAATCATTTCTTAATACATACATGCTGATACTGACTATATATGTATTTTGGTTGTGTGTGGTTAAGGTAATGATGCATTCTGAAATGATTAGATGAGTTTTTGCAACTTGAAGGGTAGCAGCAGAATAAATCATTACAAAGGATAAATGATTAAAGGGTAAATCATTACAAAAAAATTCTAGAAGTAGGAGTTCCTAATAACCTCAGGTTGAAAGAGCAAAATCATTCCCTAAGGTTCAAAGCTATCTTTTACTATTGCCATGAAAATCAGCTGAGGATTAAGAATATTTTCTGACTGGCAACTGGACATATTAGTTTTCTATTGCTGTTCTAACAAATACCAGAAATGTGGTGAAGGTCAGAAGCCCAACACAGGTCTCACTGGGCAAAAATAAAGGTGTATGTAGGACTGTCTTCTTTTCTGGAGGCCTCTAGGAGAGAGAATCCTTTCCTTTGCCTCTTTCAGCTTGTTTCTAGAGACCAATACATCCCTTGGTTTCTTCATTCCAACTCAGCAACCCCTTGTATTTCTCTAACTTTTCTTCAGTTATCCCATCTATCTCTAACCGCAGCCAGGCAAGGTTCTCCACTTTTAAGGATCTGACTGATTAGATTGGGTGCACCAGGGATAGTCCAGGCAAATCTCCCCATCTCTAAGGTCCTTACTCTTAATCACATCTGCAAGTTTCTTTTGCCAGGTAAGGTAACATAGTCACAGGCTCTGAGAATTAGACCATAGACATCTTTGAAGTCTATTACTCTGCCTACCACACTGGAACTTGAGGTGAGGTCTTTATTTTAAGAGGGAAGTTTGAAATGGGAAAAAGAAAGATGTCTACTATTGGAGAATTTGGTTTTCGAACTTGAAATGGGCAAGATGCTTGATCTGGTGGGTGGACTGGTTCCTAGGTGTCAGGTACGTGGTGTCTAGATGCTATGAAGTTACTGAGAAACAGTTTACTGGTAGCTTAGAGAGAAAGTAATCTCTTTTTCAATTAAGCAGAAAACATTTTAGTTGTGCTAAGAAAATAAGAGGTGGGTATTTTGACCTAAACATTTAGACTAGAGAAATTAGGGTGTTAGTGTGACTCCTGGTTTCTAAGTGTGATGATAGAAACAGAAGTAAAAGAGAGAAAACCACAACCATTTTATTTTATAGGCACCTGTAGCATTAGAATATGTTTCACTAAGAAGTCTTACATTAGAATTCAGCAACAATATGTTCAGTCCTGGGTTCTGAATTTCAACTATCGTAATTCTATCTCTTCATCCATAATTGCCTTGTAGTCTATGGATACATGCATTGCAATAGGATGCTAGTTATTGGTATCAAAATTGATAATACCACAAGAGCTAACTGGTAAAAAAAAAGATATGGTCCTAGTTATAGTACCATAAATTGGATATTATAAATATTAATTATTTAAATATTGCAAAAATACTATAAGAAAAATGAAATTACATAGTCTTTTTTAATAACAGGATTTGAATGCCTACTATGTTCTGGGCATTGTAGTAAATATTTTTTAAAGATTTAAAAAGTTGTGTAGTAATATTTAAAATGGTATCTGATAGTAGGTTATAGCCTGAACCATAAAGTAAAAGAGGAACAGAATATATTCCATTTTTTACTCCTGTGTAAATAAAATTGAGTCAATAAATGAGATGGCAAATATTAGTGCAACTTTTCTCTGATGGCTATTTTACTACACATAAACTAAAACTCAAAAATTAGTTTTGTAGTTGATAAAAATAAGAAAAAAATCTTGTAATTCACATTTTAAAACCTACTTGTTCTTTATACAACTTATTTTTTAAAACAATAATAAATCTATTTGTCTGAACATTAGTAGGATTTGTTCTGTAAATTGGTATATAACTAGTCATTAGCATAAGCAATCTAGAGAATTTTTTGGAAGTGTTTAATCTAAATTCTGTTTCCATGTTAAAATAACAGTAACCATCCGACTGTATTTATTTCACTGTAATCAAATTAAATTTGCATTTTATATATCTATCTAACCACTCGTCCATCCAACAAATGTATATTGAATTCTTGTCATTGGAACGGCACTATGCTAGGTCCCTTAAAATATTTAACACAGACATATTTTACTTTATGTTTGCAGTTCTAAACCCAGTTGTGAAAGACTCCATTACATCAGCTATCTGTCCTGACCTGCCTCTCTACCGTCTAATCTCTGCATCTTAAAAATTTTCATTCATCTTTCCACAATGGAAAACCTCCATTTCATCCTCGTCTCTAGGCAACTGTACTCCCAGAGACACCAGTGTGTTATTTTCCTGTATTAGCCTTTCAGATGCATTTTATGTATCAAGCAAATATGTATCTATTAAACCCCATACATATTTTTCTGCATTTTGCTTTTTTTTTAACTTCCTCATTCTTTCTTATGTCTTCATACTATTCCATTGTATGGATATATCATTATTTAATTATGAACATTTTCATTAATTTTAATATTATGCTATTCCAAAGTAAACAGTCTTCTATTCAAAAATTTGCGGGATATCTTCCTAGAGATTGAACTTTTGTGTGCACTTATAATTTGGGATCAATATTACCAATTTGCCCCTTATAGAGGTTGTGCCTGTTTCCCTGGACTTAGGCAACATATGATGGTGATTTTTGCAAATCTGAAGGATGAAAAATGTCATCTTAATGTAGTTTTAATTTGTATTTCTTTTATTATGAGTGAGGTTAAGAATCTTTTCTGGATATTTTTAAAGCCATTTGTATTTCCTTTTCTTTTTCTCTTAGGTTACCATGATTATTATTACTTATATAATAGGAAAATAGGAAATTATTTGTTCATTAGGGAAATTAGCCCTCTGTTAGCGAGTTGCAAATAATTTTTCCCAGTTTGATATTTGTCTTCCAAGTTTGTGGAAGCTTTTGTTGTGTAGAAATTTTTATTTTTATTTTATGGAGTTGTCTTTATGAATTCTGGATTTTGTTATATTTAGGCTTTCCCCACTCTGATATAATTCTTCATAGTTTCCTGTAGTATTTTTATGATTAACAAAAGCTTAATCACAAGTTCTAAATCATTTAGTGCATAGGATCAAGTTCCCTGTTTCAATTTATATCTGAGCTATATTAGCAAATCGTTCCACAGAAATATGGAGTAGCAGTAAGGAGCCTGGACTCTGGAGTTGATAATTTGAGCTTTTCTGTTTCTGGCTGTATGGCCTGGCTGCATACTCCTTAACCTCTCTGAGCCTTTACGGCTTCATCTGTAAAGTGGAAATGATAAATAGTACTTAGTTCATTGTGAGAATTGCATGAGGTGTTTCATTTAAAGCCCTTAGCATGGTGCTTGATAAGGGCTTTAAGCATTAATTAAATGTAAACTATTACTGTGATCATGATGTTGGCCATAGACGATTCTTTCAACTCCTACTACCATGCCATAATTCATTATTTTATTTTTTAAATTATTATTATTTTTAAATTATTTCCTTTTTTTCATAGTATTTTTTTTCAGATTATTTATTTATCTTTAGAGGGGAAGGAGAGAGGGAGAGAAACATCAATGTATGGTTGCCTTTTGTGCATCCCCTGCTGGTAGTTAGCCTGCAAGGAACCAGCCTGCAACCCAAGCATGTGCCCTGACTGGGAATTGAACCGTGATCGTCTGGTTCGCAGGCCCACGCTCAATCCACTGAGCTACGCCAGCCAGGGCCATAATTCATTATTTTAGTCACAAGGGGTTGAATTTAAAAATGCCTTCCAAATTTGCTGACATTACCATTTCAGCATTAACAATCCAATCTCCTCTAGAGAATATAGTAGTTCTCTACCACGGCAGTACATTAGAATCACCTGAGTTGAATTTTAAACTCCAAATGCCTAGGTCCCTACCCCAGAAAGTGTTTTGATTGGTCTAGTGTGTAGCCCAGACGTTAGCATTGTTCAAAAACCCCTTTGGTGATTTCAATGGGCAGCTGAGATCTAGAATCACTATCCTAATATGAGGCCAATGATTTCAGATATGAAGGGAAACATACCAATTGCTTCTAAGAAACAATATATGGAAATCTTTTATAGTAAAATGCCATGAACTATTTTGGAAAATATTAAAAAGAGAACATAGGTGGGTTGAAACAGGTATCAGAGATATTGAAGAAGAGAGTAACAAAGTTAAAGATATTCTTCGTATGTATTTAGAAAACATCTTTTTCAGGAGACCTTAGGGTAGCTTTAAATACTTTTATAACTGCTACTTCAAAGTAAGGGGCAGTAAGTGTTTATATTTGTTAGATGGGTTAACTGAAGAATTTAATATTCTTACTACCCCCATTGCTTTCCTGGATAATTCTCAAAAATAAATTATATCTAAGCATGGATTATATATCTTATTCCCTTACACATTTAGCAGTTTAGGGAGGATTTGGATTGGCATTTTAGCTCATTTATAGATACATTGTGAGTAGAATATATGAGAAAATAGATATCTCTGAATCCATAGAAAAAGCAGCATAGCAGGGGTGTCGAACCTTTTGGTGTCTCTGGGCCACACTGGAAGAAGAGTTGTCTTGGGCCACACGTTAAATATCCAAACACTAATGTACACTGATGAGCAAAAAAAAAAAGGTTTTAAGTAAGTTTACCATTTTGTGTTGGGTCACATTCATAGCCATCCTGGTCTGCATGTGGGTGGTAGACCACAGGGTGGACACCCCTGAGAGAAACTGGACAAGGAGTCAGGAGGCCAGGAGTCAAGTTCCTGAGCTTCAGTTTCCTCAGATGCAAAAGGAGAGAAATGAGTTCCTAAAGGGTTCTTTCAGCTCTCTCACCAAGTGACCTAAATAAAGCCTTTCTTAGTAGAATACAGGAAAAGATTCGAGTTCAAGTTTTCAAAATATAGGTAGCTCATAGTATTGTTTTGTTGTTAGCCATGTAAGGCAGTACACCTACCTTCTCAAGTATTAAACTGTCTTGATGATACTAGATTAATACATGTCCTGCCTAACTAGCGTAATTTACATTTTACATTTGATTATGGGTCACTATCTTCATCCAGAGGGGTCACAATGTAAAAGTACATCCAGAGGAGTGTACTTTTTTGAGGCCAGGTTACATTTGAATTGTATTCCTCACATGAGCTAGTGCAGTATCTTGGCACATGAAGGAGCCTCACAAATGTTTCATTGAATTAAGGTGCTAAAAATGATTTTATTTTTTTCTGTGATACTGTACCCTTCAGTTTGCATTATAATATTTCAAATTTTCTTACACCATCCTATTACACAGTCATATTTCACAACTGTCCTTTACTTTCTGAACACAGCATTGAGCTTTTCACTCTCCAAATCCTAGAAGTAGTAATTAATAAAGCAAGAAAGTAATCATGATACCAAAATAAAAAATAATGTATCCAATAAGATTTTAGTAGTAAATGTGTAGGATAACTTAAAGAGAAGTGTTATTTTGAGGCAACACAGATATACTACCAATTTGGTCAAGTATTGAAAACACATCAAAACTAAACTTTTCAACATGTTAATTATAATTTTTTTCAGTATTTTTAAAGAAAATTTATTGGCTGTTAGCTTTAGACTATATTTATAACAGTTTGGTTTAAAATGATTTATTACACAACACTTAAATGTATATCCAAGTAGCTTATGTATTATTGCAGAAGCAATAGGAAAATAGTATTGTTTTACTGTACACATGAAGAGAATTTTTAAAGTGAAATTTATTTTTTTTTTAGATTTTATTTATTTATCTTTAGAGGGGAAGGAGAGAGGGAGAGAAACATCAATGTATGGTTGCCTTTTTGTGCGTCCCCTGCTGGGAACTGGCCTGCAACCCAGGCATGTGCCCTGACTGGGAATCGAACCGCGATCCTCTGGTTCGCAGGCCCGCGCTCAATCCACTGAGCTACACCAGCCAGGGCAGAAAATTTTTATTTAATTGTTATTCAAGTAGTTTTCTGTCTTTTACTCCCATCCCAGCCAACTCCCCCAGCCTTCCCACCTCCCTTCCATTTCTACCCACGTGTTAATTATAATTTACTAAACTTATTCTGAGTTAACAAAGAACAACTATGTATATAACATTCATTAAATGTCACAAATCATTAAAATGTATGTAACTCAATTGAGATATGATAGTATTCAAATGTGAGTATAGTAGAAGGGAAATTGAGTATGATAGTAGTTTGATGAAGTAAAATAAAATTTCAATTTTTAAGTTAGTATAATACAACTGTTTAAACATTTATTTTTAATAAAGTAAAATCAACATCATTATTTTTAATCATTAATTTAACAAAATTACTTTAAGTTTATCAAATAGTGAGATCTAAAAAATATAAATACTATCTATTCAGAAAAAATGTCATGTTTTTAGCTTAATAGTTAAGCTGGAATTTTGAATTGTGAGAATGTTTTAATAGTGATTGGAAATTGTTCATTCTCCTTGTCCCCTTTTTGAGACTACCTTCATGTGCTCTTGAAAGAAGTTTTAAAGTGGTAACTCTTGAGATTTGGATAGATTCTTTATATGTTCAGCTCCAATGTTCATATGTACTTAATTAGAAGATGCAAAGATGATCCCATATTGTTTCTATAACTATGATCATTTCACAGTATTAGTAATTAGTTACATTCTTTGTTGGATGACTATTCTTCAAACTTACTGTCTCCTAGACTTATTCTTTCATGTTAGTCTGCAAATAAGCTGTGGAGGACAATAGCAAAAAAGACCATTTAAAACAAAGCTGGCAAACATTTGGACTTATTTGTAGTTTTGAAAATTCTTTTTAATGCAAGTCATGTGTTATATGCATTAAAACTCACTTCATAAATGAAAATTACAAATATGGAAAAGTTGCTTTCAGGGAAATTTCACTATTAAATTCATAATCTTTAAAATTCTGAGTGAATTAAATATTGATCATTTGCAAAACATTTTCACAGTGTATACTAGACATTACTCTTTAAAGGTGCGTTTTTTAGTTTTAAATATTTGGGGGAAGGGTGTCCAATAAGCATGACATTTTCTAACGTATACTTTTTTGGTCTTTTTCGCTAAATCTTTGAACTGCCCTAAGTATCAAAGAGAACTGCTGTCAACAAAGTTATTTTCTTTTCAAGATGGACGTTTACACAAGCAAAATATTGTTTTAGACACGAAAATTCCAATTTTGAAGATCAAAATACTTTTTATTCCGTGTTCTTCATTCCATGTTTAAAATACAAGTTAAATCTTAATTGTAATGGTTTTCCCATCATGTACAAGCGATGGTGCCAGACTTGATGATGAAGGCTTTACTTTGTTAGCCCTGTGTTTATGAAACTCGAGTGCTTTCTCTAGATCTTTTGGCTGATAATCTCAAACATGGAGGATGCTTCTGATTCTTCACAAGGGGTTGCTCCATTAATTAATAATGTAGCTCTCCCAGGCTTTCCGCCGTCTCTTCCTGTATCTATGACAAGCTGTAAAAGTCATCGAGTAGCCAATAAAAAGGTAGAAGCGAGAAGTGAAAAGCTCCTCCCAACAGCTCTTCCTCCTTCTGAGCCGAAAGTAGATCAGAAACTTCCCAGGAGCTCGGAGAGGGAGAGGCGGGGAAGTGGCGGTGGGACGCGATCCCCCGCGCAGAGCCAGGCCGTGGCAGCTGGAGAAGCGGCGGCTGGTGGCGAGGCGGGGCCCGCAAGAGGCGACCCCCTGGGAGGACAGAACCTCCCCTCCCTGCCCTTGTAGCTGAGAAGGTGGAGAAGTGGCAGCCGGCGTGCTCACAGGTGAGGGGCTCTGTGTGGTCGCTCGGGAGCTAGCCAGTGCCGGCAAGGAAGTGTTGGCGAGCCGGGGAACAAAGCAGAGGGGTGCCGGGGGTCCTCCCTCGGAGAGCTGCCCTGCGGCACAGGTCTGCCGGCTGCTCCGCGAGCACGTTGTGAGCTGGCGGCGGCTGCGGGTGGGGAGCCGGCGCTGGGGGAGGGGACTGCTGGGGGAGGGGGCCTCGGCCGCTCCCGCACCGCCGCTGGCCAGTCCTCCGCGGGGTGTCCCGCCCCATTGTGAGCCCGCAAACCGGCGTGCGGAGGTGGGGCGCGCGGGGAGGGCAGAGGCTGCGGTGGTTCAGCTTGCTCAACACCCGGGCAGCGACAGGAGCGACCTCGGCTCAGGTGGCAGCTGTGGAGTGTCGGTCACACAAAAGACACTCGAGTTTCCCCGACGCGTGGACCGGCCCATGCCACCGCCGATCGCTCTCCACCTTACCGGCTTTCCTTTCCCTCCAATTTTGATAGGGAAGCGGGCTGGACGCGGGCGGCCGAACGTCAGAGTGAGTCCGTGGTCGGACAGGAGATGCCGCTGCTACACCGAAAGCCGTTTGTGAGACAGAAGCCGCCCGCGGACCTGCGGCCCGACGAGGAAGTTTTCTACTGTAAAGTCACCAACGAGATCTTCCGCCACTACGAGTAAGGACCGAGCCGGCGCGCGCGAGGAGGGGGAGGGGAGAGGGAAGGGGGGTGGGTTGCGAGGGAGTGTGGGGCAGACTCTCTCCCCAGCGTCCTTTTGTCTCTCTCCTTTTCCTCCAGCCCAGGCTTCTGGCGGGGAGACTTGAAAGTGCCGGGTAGCCGTGGGCCCTCGTTTCTCTGCCCCTGACCCCGACCCGGTGACTTCGAGGGCCCCCCGGGCGGCCCGACAGGCAGTGGAGCACGTGGGGTTGAGCGGGCAGGGGCGGAGAGGCAGGGGTCCCGGTGTGGACCGCCTCTAGCCTCGGCTTCCACCGGGCTGCCCGGCAGGGGAAACTCCCCGCCTCGCCCCTCCCCGCTGCGGCCACACGCGTACTCCCGGGCCAGTTCCGGGATCCCCGCCCGGCAGCGGAGGGGATCCCCGTTCGGGTCAGTGGCAATGGGCCGCCGTCCCCCGGCCCGGAGAGGGAATCCCCGCCCCGGGGCCAGAAAACAGCCGGGCAGGGCGTCCTTTTCTTGGACTGTTGTGGAGCCTGACACTGGAGCTGCCTAGGGTAGAAGCGGGAGGGAGCGGAGTTGAGAGTCCGGGAAGGAGGGGGCTGGCCACGGGCCCTGGAGCCCGGGACAAGACTGTCCCCCAGCCACCTCCGGTCCGGTGCGGCTAGGCCTCAGAGTTTGGGACGCGAGCCTTGTGCTCTGTCACCGCCTCTTCTGGGTGACTAACTCCCGGTTAGTCGGGGAGCTCTGCGGTCTCGGGGAGCTCTTCGTCTCCTCCCCGGGAGACAGGGTGAGGAAGGAGTCGGGGCTGGGCGGGGGAAGGGGAGGAGTAGAGAGCGGGGCACCGGGTTTTCACTTTCGCGCTGTGCTGAGGGGCAAGATGGGAGTTGGGGGGGAGGGGGTTAAGACAAGTTCAACGCCAGCCTCAGCCAGCCTCTTTTTTATCCCCTTGCGCATGTGGGCTGCCTGACATGTGCCACTCGCTATTGTTTTGATAAGAATCCGGAGCTGCTGCATGTGTAGTTTCAACCCCTAAACTTTCAGTCCTTCGCCTGGTTTATCCAAAGAGATCCTGTTGTCCTGCTGTTTGAAGCGACAAACAGGGAGGTGCTTCAGAGATATCCTGTGTTTTAAACACAGTATCTCCAAGAGAGAACCTGAATTGATACTCAAAAGGCCCGATTTCTCTCTCTCTCTTTTTTAAATGTTTTATCGTCTCCATTCAGAAGGAATCCTTTGTGACTGAGAAACCAAGTGTTACAACAACCAAATAAATTGTGTTTGGGACGCATCTTTTCTGAGTGGGGGCTTGATCCAGGGAGTGCTTTTTGCCAAACTGCACCTGTCTGAGAAATGAATGCATAAGAAAGTTAGAAAAGTCAGTTCCTTTGAGCTGTTAAGTAAGCCTTTTTCTTCAGCTCCACGGAAGGAGTTACACAAGAATATGTTAGATCTAGAGAAGTTTTTCAGCAGACACTACTTTAAAATAGGAGTGCACATCTAACTCTGCTCCTGTACAGACTTGTTTTATTACTTGTAACTACTTAAGTGAATTTGGATTAGGTAACTTGACAAGGATGATGCCTTATTTCTTTTTAAAATTTAAATTAAAATCTTTGGAAATAATTCCAAATTATTTTTAAAAAGTGTACTTAAGAGTACCAACAAAATATGAAACAGGCTTAGATTTCAAAATGCTCCTTTGATATAAGCAATCTTTTTAAATGGATCTTCTCAACTTTATCAGGGAGACTGAACTTGGATGTTATCTTTTTTAAATTAAATAGCTTTAATATAATTTGGTTCTTGATGATTTACATAATCATGGAGAAATCTGAAATGCTGAAATAAAGGAAGAGATTTTTCGTATTCCCAGTCTACTGCCTTCCATTAAGATTAAGGAACTGTGTCTTTTGTAGCCTTATAACATTGTTTTTTAAAAAAACTTTTTAAATTTTATCTGTGTTGATGGGCTTGGGTTTTGGGAAATTACAAGCAGATCAGGAGATCTGATTCACTTGGGAGCAAAGATATTTAATCATTTACCTTAAACATAGCAGAACTACTGGTATTCTTGGGTATTAATCTTTAGGACTCTGAATTGGCAAAATTGGAAGAATGTTATTGTGTTAAATTTTGTATTACTTTATCTTTCTCAGATAATTATAAAGCGATCTTTACAAAAAATGTTTTCGCAGTGGATGGTATTGTATATGGTTGTCTGCAGTGTTGTGATAATCTTACCCTTGCCACAAGTCTGGAGAAACTATGAAGGAAACCTCTGTTTTCACTCATTCATTAAATCATCATTTCGTTTATGTGAATTTGTTTGAAGATTATCCTTTAAATGTATTATCTTGAATTTCTTTTATATTTGTCTGCAGACCCCTCTGCTCACCTATTTGCTCGTTTTTTGTTTTTGTTTTTTACTTTATTTCTTGGTTGTAACTTTCTGTGCAATCAATCTCAAAGAGATTTTTCTGTACTGCCCAGCCTTGTTCACTTCCCAACACAATGCAAAGTACCTTTTACCCTTAATTCTGGTTAGTAGAGGTTGCTAGTGACGGTTTAATAGCCACATACTTTTCTGTCTTTATCTTACTTAATATTATAGTCTGACACTTCCTCCTCTGTGCGTCTAGGCAGCAGTGAACACCCCCTCCATTTTATCTAGTGTAACATCTGCTGTTATTGCACTGTAATGCAATGTATTTGTTGCCTCACATTTTCTCTTTTCCTACACTCTGAATTCTTTAAGACAGGAACTACGACCAGGATAGATCTTTAGTGATTTTGTAGCACAAACTCCTTAGTGCTACAAAACTCCTTTGTTTTGTTTGTTTGAACTACATGATCTTTAACTAATTGCTAACTCTGTTCTGACCTGCTTTTCATAAATAAAGAAGACTTGTTAAAAGTAGCACATTAACTGTAGGCAAATGCATAAACTAACATGCAGAAGAATGAAATTGGCCAACTATTTTACAATATATAGAAGAGTTAACTTAAAATGGATTAAAGACTTGAATATAAGAACTGAAGCCATAAGACTCCTAGAGGAAAACATAGGTGATACAGACCTTGATATCAGTTTTGGTGATGATTTTTAAAATTTGACATCAATAACAAAAATAAACAGTGTGACTACATCAAACTAAAAAGCTTCTGCATAGCAAAGGAAATCATCAACAAAAATCAAAAGGCAACCTACTGAATAGGAGAAATAAGTAGTTAATAAGTAGTTAATATCCAAAATATAGAAAAAACTCATTCAACTCAATAGCAAAAAACCATACAATACAATTAAAAAATGGGCAGATCTAAATAGATATTTTTCCAAAGAAAACATACCAACAAACATGAAGAGATGCTTTATATCATTAGGCAAAAGCAAATCAGAACTGTAATGATTATCACCTCACACCTATTAGAATAGCTGTTATCAAAAAGAATAGAAATAATGAGTATTGGAGAGGATGTAGAGAAGAGGGAACCCTTGTGGTGGGAATGTCGATTGGTGTGACTACTATGGAAAACAGTGTGGAGGTTCCTCGAAAAAAATTAAAAATAGAATTAACCATAGGATCTACCAATTCCACTTCTGGGTATCTATGTAAGGAAAACAGAAACATTAATTGGAGAAGATATATGCATCCCTTGCGCTGACGACTGTGGCTCAGTTGGTTGGGAGTCATCCCATGAAGCAAAAGGTCAGAGGTTCCATTCCTGGTCAGGGCACGTGCCTGGGTGGCGGCTTCAGTCCCTGGTCTGGGTGCATGTAAGTGGCAACCGATTGATGTCTCTTATCAACGTTTCCCTCCTCCTCTTTCTTCCTCCCTTCCCCTCTAAAAATAATTTAAGTCTTTAAACAAAACATATAGGCACCCCCCTGTTCATTATGGTATTATTTACAATAACCAAGATATGAAAACAACCTAATTGTCCATTAGTGGTGGTAATACACTGGGATAGCTTTTCTCACCAGGTGGTCTTTCATCCTCAAAAGGCTAAACTGGGTTTATTTACCTGCTGGTCTCAGGGTTCCAGCAGGGTGAGAGTGAAAGTCTCTCAATGTCATTTCTGTATTTTGTTGGTCAAAGCCAGTTATCAAGGCCAGCCCAGATTCAAGGAGTGGTAAAATAGACTCCACATCTTGTAAGAAGAGTATCCAAGTCGTATTTCTAAGGAGCCTGCATACCTTCAACCTTTTTTGCGAATAGTTTACCACAAAGCACTTGATAGGATTTCATACTTAGGTCATCATAGATTTTTGGATGTTCCCTGATGAGTTCTTCAGTTAATCTCTCTTCCTATCCCCCTTCCCAGTGACAGACTTTCTCTTCAAAGATTCTCAAGTCTTTTATGTGTTCCTCTGATGTTGTTCCTCTACCGTACTGATTATTCTCCTGTGTATTCTACCTTATTTAATTTTCATACTGACTGCTCATGAAAGATCCTACTTTCATTTTACAGAAGGGGTGCTGGATTCAATGAGCTTGTGTAACTTAACCCAAATTCACACTCTACAGGTAGTAAAGCTGAGATTCAGGCACTTTCCT
This sequence comes from Sturnira hondurensis, assembly GCF_014824575.4. Lineage (NCBI taxonomy): Eukaryota > Metazoa > Chordata > Mammalia > Chiroptera > Phyllostomidae > Sturnira > Sturnira hondurensis. The sequence continues at coordinate 5,228,142 of NW_028081579.1, forward strand.
CTCTCCTTTCCATTTATATATGCACTTTTCCTATCTAATACAAAAAAAAATTAATGACTGCCAATGAGAATACATTTGTTTATTCTTTTTTAAAAATATTTTTAAATATATTTATTTTCAGACAGAGGAGAACAAAAGCAGGGAAACATCAATGTGTGGTTGCCTATTCTGCACCCCCTCCTGGGGACCTGGCCCACAAGCCAGGCATGTATCATGAGTGGGAATCAAGCTGGCAACCCTTTGGTTCACAGGCGGGCACTCAATCCACTGAGCCAAACCAGCCAGGGCCATTTGTTTATTCTTGATACCATACTTCAGAGAGTTTTGGTGATGGCTGAGATAATTTATTCCTACAATGAGAAATGAGTGTGTATCTACAACACAATCACACATGTGCTATGGGAATCAGTGTAATGGGAGCATAGAAAATTGAGTTGGTAACTACTGTGGAGTTGAGAAAACCCTAAATTAGGAGAATTGGAGCTGTCAAGATGCAGGATGAGGAAAAAGGGCATTCTAGGAAGAGAATGCTCAGAAAAATACTTTTTAAGCAGAGAAAACTATAAAAAGGCACAAAATGTGAATTTGCAGTTCTTTTGAAATTCACCTTTTTCATATTCATTATTGTTAAGCTAGGACATTTGTTAATCTAGTATAAAGTTTCACTTGTTGATTTCTAGTTAAGATTTTGTTCTCCACATTTAAAACTTTTTATTGCTGTTCCTCACCTTAGTGTCATCTGTAGCTTTTTGGAGCCTGCTTTGTATGTTGTCATTATTTAAGTCTGTCTGATAGCACTAAGTAAAATGTGAAAGCAATATTTCCCTAGTTTTTTAAAAGCTAAACTTTACATTTTTAAATAGTCAAAACTTTTACCTGATTATTTATTGCGTTGGCCAAAATGTCCATTTAGTTTTTTTTGTAAAATAAAAGACACATTTTTCATTTTCACCAATAACTTTATTGATTTGGATATTTTGAGTATGTCAGCTATCTTCCACGTGGTATAATGTTGATTGTTCTCAGTTAATGTCTCATTTGATCTCCATCAACTTCAGCTGGTGTACCTGACCGTGGCACATTGTCCAGAGAGAAATCTCTAGCACAAAACTTTGCAAACCACTTTTGACACGTTTGATCTGTCACAGAACTTCTCCATACACTGCACAAATCTTTTTTGTGTCTTTCAGTTGTATTTTTAACTTTCTTAAAATGATAAAGCATAATATGCTGAAAATACTACATATTTTCTTCCATCTTCAATATTAAAATGGCTACACAAAAATTCACCAATTTTGATAAATTTTTTAAAATGCTCACTGATATGACAGCTGTTGCAATACAGTAACGAAATTGTTTTGAAAGAAGTTAGAGACAACTAAGTGCTACTAGAGCCATCTCATGGGAAAAAAATCAAACTTTTTGGCCACCTAATAATCTATACTAGCTTAAATGCATATTCATAAAAACAGTACTTTGTATTTATCAGTTTTTACTTATGATAGTAAAATGTGCTTTTTAGTAAAAGTTTCATTTTATAACATAGAAATTGAATAAGCACTGTAACCTACCCCCTAGAGCACAGGTGGCAAACACAAGGCCCATGGGCTGCATCTTGCCCTCCACCTTGTTTTAATCCAGCCTCACCAAACTCTCACTTAACTTAACTGTTAAGGAGTAGTTACATTTATACAGTCTGAAAATTACCTTCAGCCCTTTGAAAGCAACCACAAGGCTGATGTAGCCCCCGGTGAAATGAACTTGACACCCCTGCCCTAGGGTTTAGTATTATTAACAAAATCCTACACATTTGAATGGGTATGATCAATGAGTGAAGAGCAGAATTAAAAAGTGGGAGAAAGTGAGTGTATGTAATATTAGAAATGGGGCCATGCTGGGATGGGGTGGTGAATAGGAAAAATAGCCCTTTTTCCCCTTGCATTAAAATTGCCATTGTGGTTGTATGCCCTGCTGCTCTCCTCCTGAGGGTAGATCTTTGTGTACAGCAGGGCTATAATATAACAACAGCTTTGTAGAGTGGATAGACACAAAGGAAACAAACAGTACAAACACTTTGCAGGTGGTGGTAGCAACCTGCTGTAGAAGGGCAGCTGTAAGTCACTGGTTACTGACTATCCAATTTTTCTTCCTGGCAACAGAGTTTGGTAGAGATTTCTGGCATTTGTGCCATTGCTCTCCTTGTTAGTGTTAACAAGTATAGTGTTTATTGCAGCTCAGTATATAAAGTCTGTTCCCCCTCATTGGTGCCTAATACCTATATACCAAATACCTCAGGCTACCAAATACTGACCTGCTATGGCTAGAGCTGTGCTGTCCAATACAGGAGCCATTACTTGGCATGAAGGTTAGTAAGAACTTGAAATGTATCAGAATGAAGATGTGGAATAATGCCCTGGCTGGTGTGGCTTAGTGGGTTAAGTGTCAGCCTGAGAACCAAAGAATCCCCAGTTCGATTCCCAGTCAGGGCACCTGCCTGGCTTATGGGCCAGGTCCGCAGTGGGGGGTGAAGAACAGGCAACCACACACTGATGTTTCTGCCCCTCTCTTTCTCCCTTCCCTTCCCTCTTTCTAAAAATAAAAAGTAGATCTGCAATAAGTTTAAAATACATACTAGAGGCCCTGGCTGGTGTAGCTCAGTGGATTGAGCGCGGGCCTGCGAACCAGACAATTGCGGTTCGATTCCCAGTCAGGGCACATGCCTGGGTTGCAGGCCAGTTCCCGGCAGGGGCCAGTTCCCAGCAAGGGATGCACTAGAAAGCAACCATGCATTGATGGTTCTCTTCCTCTCTCCTTCCCTTCCCCTCTAAAGATAAATAAATAAATATTTTAAAAAATAAAATACATACTAGACTTTGAAGACTTAGTACCCCCAAAATGTAAAATAATTCAATATTGATTATATACTGAAATGAAATTGTTTTGGGATATATTGGGTTAAATAAAATATAAAGTTAATTTTTAAAATGTTGCCACTAGAACATTTAAAATTATATGTATGGCTAGCATTCTATTTCTGTTACCACTGTTTTAGAGACTATTTAATGTGGAAGGTGTCTAAATTTGAGGTTTATTTTTCTTAAATAATACTGTAGTTTAAATTACTAGAAGTGTATGTACTATGTCATGTGCTAGCTATGTGTTGGCTTGGGAAGCTAAGTCTTAGAGATATGTTTGTTTCTATAGAAAAAAGTTTAAAATCTATAAAGTTATCTAAGTGAACTGCAGTTTTAGACAGTACAACAATTAAATAAAACCTCTTTCAAGATCTGCCTATTCATTTTATTCTGCACCATGGATAACCGCCTATTGGATATGTCTGTTGCCTCCCTCTTAGCTAATATGATTTTTATGTGACATAGATTTTGTTGCTTATAAGAAAGAACCAGATTATATTCCTTTTTTCTCTCTGGCATTTCTTTCTTTGACTCTGTGTTTTCTTTAAAACCCTAACTCTTTAGTGTTGCTTCCTTTAAAACAATTCTAGTATTTCTTGACCTTTTTTGCTTGCTTTTCCTCTACCCTTCCTCTGAATTACTGAAGGGTATCTGCCTTTGTATTGTAAAGATAATCATTTTTACTTTGTGTTTTAATACCATATATCCATTATCTGCTCTACTAAAGGGTACATACTTCAGAAGGATCTTTGTACTGAATTAGAGTTGTGTAACTTGGCTTGTATGCTAGCTCTTTAGATCTTATTTATATTAAAGTATGATTAGTTTCCTTCCTTCCTTCCTTCCTTCCTTCCTTCCTTCCTTCCTTCCTTCCTTGTTCTGCAGACAAATATACAAATGAGACTATCTTAATGGGATTACCCAAATCTTTGGAGACCAGAGTACTACAGGGATAACCTAAACAGATAATACTAACCAGGAATTAAACATATAGCAGTTTTAATACTTTTTAGAATGATGGGAGAAGGAAAGAGATTCCTGAAGAAGAAAAAGTTAGAGAATAGTAAAATATGTTGATTACATACCATTATTGCAAAGTAGATCAGAGTATAGATAGGTGAACTACACATATCTTACAATTTACAGGTAGCTATTGTTAACCCTTTTACATATATCTAACCTCTTGTATTTGAAAAATATGTTTATTATAAAAATAATACAAGTACATGGTCATTATAAAAATTTAAACAAAGAGACTGGTGTAGCTCAGTGGGTTGGGCGTCATCCTGTGAACCAAAAAAAATTCAAACAAAGAGAAATTCCTGCCAAGATGGAGGCCTGGGTATATGTGCTTCACTTACTTGCATAAACAAAAGAAGGATAACAACAAATTTAAAAACAAGAACAACCACATGTGCCAGAAAATTGAACTGGATTTTCTATATGATGTCCGACAACCAAGGACTTAAAGAAACATCCATCCACACTGGTAGGGGGGGCAGAGATGTCAGCCGGGACAGAAAGGACGTGTGACAAGGCAGAGGCTGGCAGACCAGGTGGGCAAGGCAGCTGCTGGCAGACCAGATGGTCCCCCATTCATGAGCAGATACACCAAGAGGAACAACTGGGGAGTGAGACAGACTAGGCAACCCAGGGTTCCAGTGCAGGAAACTAAAGCCTTAAAACCTCTGGCTGTAAAAACCTGTGGGCAGGGGTGTGGTAGAGGGAGAAACTCCCAGTCTCACAGGAGAGTCCATTGGAGGGGCCCACAGGGTCCTAGAACATACACAAGCCAACCTACCTGGGAACCAACACCCAAAAGGACACAATCTACTTGTGGGAAGCAAGGAAAGTGACAAAAAGTGAGGAGAGAGCTGAGCAAGTGGCATTCCCTTTCTGACACCTCCTCCATATACAGGGCCACAACACAGTGGCAGTGTGGGTTGCCTCACCCTGGAGAATACCTAAGGCTCTGCCCCTTACAACATAGCAGGTGTGCTGAGACAAAGAAGTATGGCCCAAATGAAAGAACAGACCAAAACTCCAGAAAAAGAACTAAGCAATGAGGACATAGCCAACCTATCAAATGCAGAGTTCAAAACACTGGTAATCAGGATGCTCACAAAAAATGATTGAGCATTGTTGCAATATAGAGGAAGAAGTGAAGGCTGTGCAAAGTGAAATAAAGAAAAAAATATACAGGGAACCAACAGTAAAGGGAAGGAAACCGGTTTGGACCAGAAGGAAGAAATAAGAATTCAAAAAAAGGAGGTTGGGAACCTCTAGGACAACTTTATCTAAGAAAAAGAAGATCAAAACTATGAACAGTAAAATGACAACAAACTAACAACTATCAACAGCTGAGCCTAAAAAACAAACAAAGCAAACAACTAGAACAGGAACAGCATCACAGAAATGGAGATCACATGGAGGGTTATCAGTGGGGAGGCAGTGGGGAGAGAATGGGGAAAAAGGTACAGGGAATAAGAAGCATAATTGGTAGGCACAAAATAGACAGGGGGAGGTTAACAGTGGTATAGAAAATGGAGACACCAAAGAACTTACATGTGTGACCCATGAGCATGAACTAAGTAAGGTGGAGAACACTGGAGGGAAGGGGGTGCAGGGCAGAGGGGGATAACGGGAAAAAATGGGACAATTGTAATAGCATAAACAATAAAATATATTTTTAAAAATTCAAACAAATATTTAGTATAACAAGTTTTCCTTTTTCTTCCTTCCCAGTTCTTCCCTTTCTCCACAGGGAACATCTCTTTATATAGTATTTGTATGAATACACACATTTTTGTTTTTATAATCAGTATGTATGAAATTGTGTTATTCAGTGGTTTAAGTTTCTTCTACTCAGTATACCTGAAAAATGTTTCCAAATTATAGATCTCTTGCATTTTAAAAGTGACGAGATAGAATTTTTTAAAAGAAATGCCCTTGTTTAAAAATTCCAGTAATGTAGAAAAGGATTGAGTAGAATGGTTGCCTAGTCCAATCCCCACTCTGTAGCTGTCACCTTGATTTTTGTTTCATATTCCAGAAATCGCTTATGCTTCCCTAAATTCTCTCTTTTTTTTTATTCTATCACAAATTGGACCATATGATCGTATATATATAAACTTAAAAGTTTTTTGCTATTAACATTATTTAATAATTCTCCTTACTCTGTTTAATGACTAATTTTTCATCATATGAAGTACTATACTGTACTTAACCTTTTTCACTGTTAGATGCTTAGATTTCCCAGTTTTCCACTATTATGTTAAAGTCTTTTAAAATTCATATTAAAAAAATAAATAAAAATGAAATTCGCAGTTAAGCTCCTGAACTAATCCCAGTGTTCTGATGGCTTTGGAACAAAGAAGCTTAAAAATTAGAATGTGCCCTGGCTGGTGTGGCTTAGTGGACTGAGTGCCAGCCTGTGAATCACGGAGTCACCAGTTTGATTCCCAGTCAGTGCACATGCTTAGGTTGCAGGCCAAGTTCGCCAGTAAGGGCTGTGTGAGAGACAACCACACACTGATGTTTCTCTCCCTCTTTTTCTCCCTCCTTTCCCCTCTCTAAAGATAAATAAGTAAAATCTTTTAAAAAAATTAGAATGAAAAGGAAAGGTTGAGTTTATTTTCAGTTGCACTTCCAGTTTCAAGACTGATAGACATCAAAGTTTAATTTTGGCCGAATATACTTTTAGATTGCAAAATATCAATGTCGTTTAAATATACTTTTTCTTAGATTTGTATTAATGTGTAAGTTCATCAGTTACTAAATCAACTAGTTGTTTGAGTTCTATGATTCTATATAAATTTTTTCAACAGAGGCACAGTTATTTATCAGCTTTCAATGTAAAATTTGTGAAATGATAGGTAATGGATTTTTATTTTTATTTTTTAATCAGTGACTTTTTTGAACGAACCATTCTGTGCAACAGTCTTGTGTGGAGTTGTGCTGTGACGGGTAGACCTGGACTGACCTATCAGGAAGCACTTGAGTCAGAAAAAAGAGCAAGACAGAATCTACAGAGTTTTCCAGAACCACTAATTATTCCAGTTTTATACTTGACCAACCTTACCCATCGTTCACGCTTACATGAAATCTGTGATGATATTTTTGCATATGTCAAGGATCGATATTTTGTTGAAGAAACTGTGGAAGTCATTAGGAACAATGGCACAAGGTAAAGTACTTTTATTTTTTTCTTCTGGTAACATACAGTCCACATTGCTTAAAATTCAAAATACACAAAAGGCCGAAATGAAGAAAGCTTCCCTTTACTACCCTCCAGCTTACCTTGTTAATCCTCCTGACAGAGCCTTGGTGTTAGCAGTTTCTCATGTATTTTTCTAAAGCTAATTTTTATATAAATAACCAAAAACACGTATGTGCACAGTCTCCTGCCCCAGTCCCCTTTAAATGCAAAAGGTAACATATTTTAGGCTAGACCTTTTCACTTAAAATATCTGGAAGGCCAGTGCATTGAGTTATAAATCACCTTCCTTCTCTTTTGTATTTACTGTATAGTATATTCCATTACATGTAAATTTCATCTTTATTTAAAAGTAAAAAAAATTAGATGAAGATATCTACTGTATTCTCATTATATTACATGATAGTTTAAATATACCTGTTTTTCTTGCTGGTTTCAGTGGCTCCTTTGATGAGGACTGAGTTTTGTGTACTTCACTAAGGTCTTTTTTTAACTCAGGTCATCAAGAAAAAAAAGATCTTTTTATGTATGAAAATTTAAGATGGTATTATAGCCTTCTTTACTTTAGTGCAGTAACTATAAAATGTTTTTTGACCGTTTCTTCCCTTTCTTTATTGACCTGAGTGCAGTTTTTTTTCTACACTTTAAACTCTAGCAGTCAGAAGTTATTTAATTATGTTCTTTATTTTATTTTGGAGAATCATCATGAGTTTGTATGTAATTTCAGAATATCTTAAAATATTATGATCCATTTTAGTTGTCCAGTGCTATTATACATGGATCTTAAAAGGCCAAGAGATGTTGTCCTGGCTGGGTTACTCAGTTGGTTAGGGCATCATCCCAACACGCCAAGGTTATGGGTTCAATCCCTGGTCAGGGCACATACAAGAAATCAACCAATGAATGCTTAAATAAGTGGAACAACAAATCTACATTTCTCTCTCTAAAAACTGAAGAATGTTTTTGAAGCCAAGAGATGTTTACATTAAGATCTAAATTTGTTTGGATTTGACTTTGATAAATAATTGGGTAATTTTTTTATTAATTGTAGAAGTAACGAATGGTAAAAATTGAAGAATTTTTTGTGTCTAGTGACCTTTGGAAAAAATTATATCTTTATTTTGGGGGGAGAGATTAACATGTCACCAGTAATCCCACCAAAAACATAACCTTTTAAAAAGAGATCAAATTATAAATACATTTTCGAGTATGTTTTATGGTTTTTGGTGATATATTTATAAAACAATTTTTTGTGTTTCAATCTACAGTATATCAACAAAAGGAGTAATGGGGCCATGTTAGGGTACCAGGACAGCTTTTTTCTCCCCCTATAGTCATTGTTTTTATTCGACTTATGCTAAAAGTATTTTCTAATTTACAAATCACTGAGGTACATTAAACTTTAACATTAGGAATATAGCTTACATCTAGAAATGTAGTGGTTCATTGTGTTTTGCACAGTTTCTGTTGTTGTTACTGTGTTTTAAAAGTGGACTTTAGGTAGTTATAGCTGTTAACTCTAGTAGATTAGGGTGCATTGTAGAAATAGGAAATCTGGGGATCACAGTTTTACTGATTATTATTCATGGGGAAGCATACCTCTTCTTGCTTAAGAAGTATTTAAATTATAAAATATAAGAAATTGGTATTTCTCTGCAAACTTTTAAGACTTAATTTTTATAATATATGTTGGCCATTCTTAATCTTTGTGTGGGAAAGGAGAAATTATGAGAGACTCCTTGGCTTTCTGCCTTTGGCAACTGGATGGATGGTAAGATGCAGAAGCCCCAGGAAGTGGTATTATGAGTCTGGCCAGCTCTGCTTTCATCTCAGATCCAGATATTTCTGGTTGCTCTGAAACCACGTTTCACATGTTGCTTAATGATTCATAAGTGTTACTTACAGAATAGACACTGGGTTGGGTACTGGGGATACAAAAAGGGTTAAGATGCCCTTCAAGATTCAGTTAAAAAAGAGACAAACATTTTGACTTGCCAAGTATTAAAATAAGTAAATGTATGAGTGTAATAATTCAGGAGCATCCAGGCCAGAGTGCCATAAAAGCTAGGCCTGGCTTCCCGACATTTATACTAACACTAGATATTTTAATGTTTTAATCTTTGCCAAATATGATGATATCTCAAGTGTTTATTTGCTTGTTCAGGTCCTTTGCCCAGTTTTCTTTTGGCATGTTTGTCTTCAATAGATATATAAGAGCTGTTTATTAAATACTACGCATAGCCCTGGCTGGTTTGGCTTAGGGGATTGAGTGCTGGCCTGCAAACCAAAGGGTCGTGGGTTGGATTCCCAGTCAGGGCATGTGCCTGGGTTGTGGGTCAGGTCCCCAGTTGGCGGTGCAAGAGAGCAAACACACATTGATTTTTCTCTCCCCCTCTTTCTTTCTCCCTTCCCTTCTCTCTAAAAATAAATAAATGAAATCTTTAGAAATAAATACTAGGCATATTATACTCTATTTTACTGTTGCAAATATTTTTCCATTTATTTTTTTTTGTTTTCTCTAAATATGCACTTAATATAAAATTTTTTTTAAATATGTGTAAAACAATAGTGATATCATTAAGGAATAAAGAATAAAAGTGCAATCGATATTCAGTGCATTTACCACTTGATTTGATTTGATTTGATTTGATTTTTGTTTAGATTGTAGAAACTTTACTTTTTTCCTTTTTTTACTATTGTGCAATTACAGTTGTCCCCATTTTCCCTCCATTACTCTCCCCTGCCCTACCGACTCCCACCTCCACATTCAATCCTCCCCCTACCCCATTGTCTTTGACCATGGGTCCTTTATACATGTTCCTTGATGACCCTTCACACTTGGTTTTAATAGAATACTTTTATCTTTGATTTTTGTTTATAGTTTGAGAAAAGTTACATGTTTCTAATTTTATAGGGGGGCAAAATAGTGTGATAGTGAAGGATCTAGGCTTTGGAGTCTGACTTTTTGGACAATGACATTCTTTCAGACTATTATGAGACTGAAATGAGAATGCGTTGGGGGTATGCATTTTGAATTACTTACATAAATGGAATACAGTAGTAGCATTTTGTGGGGGGAATAAGGGTGCTATTGGCTCAAGAGATTTGTATGTAAGTTAGTATTTTTTCTCTTATCAACTAGCTTTTCTAATAAAAATTGCATTTTATAATTAAGCTTCAAGCCTGACTTAAGATTTCTGCTACTTTAGATGCTAAGTTCCATTTACCCTTTTCACTTAACTTTCAGTTAAAATAACTTTATCACGTGAACTTGGCTAATGACTAGATTTCCTTTGGTTAGAACTGTGACTCTACCACCTATTAACACTTGCACAACTTTTGGGCAAATATTTAACATCACCTATCTGTCCTTTGCATACTTAGTAGAGTTATTGTGAAGATTAACTGAGATGCTGCATGTGAAGTGCTGGGTACACACCAAGTGCTCAAAAAAAACAAGTAAAAAAAGTCAATTTTTTCCATTCTGATTTTTGAGTTCTCTGACATGCTTATAAACTTTTATTCTAACTGTAGTTTCTGAGTTTTCTGTTTGGGTTTTTGTTTTTATAATTTGGATTCTAGGGGGTGGTGGAAACTTTAGGGGGCCAAGAAAGCCCCCTAAAGTTTCTTACCAAGTCAGTGACCATTCCTGTGTTCCTGGCACCTTCAAATACTGTGTAGTGCTATTCTGTCCTGAGGACAGTTTAAGATGACCCTTTTAATTTGTTCTCTTGCTTCCACATGTGGTGGTGAGGGTATCTGGCCCCCTTAAATAAGCCACAGTCAATAGTCTTGATTTCATTATTATATGAGTAGCTTCCTGTGCTGTTTTCCATAGAGATGTTTTAAGGCATAGTATGTGGGTACTGGCCATCTTAATCTCCAGGCTGCTATAAACCAGTCTAATAAAGATCTTTTAAAATTAATGTTAGAAAATGAAACAAAACCAAAAAAACCCTTTCCTTCTATTATATTGGTATGGGGAAATGACTTGGCATGATGTTTTTCATTTGGGATGTGTTCTGGACTCCCAAGGATATATATATATATCACTCTGGCTTCACATCTACTTGTGTGCCTTTGGGGGTTGAGTTCAATATTGAGACAATGGTCATGGTAAGCCCTGGCATCCTGAAGAGATTGGCTAGGGTAAGCCCAGCTTCTATGATGAGAGAAACTCCAGGTTGAATTTCCTAAGTATTCCTGTTGATTTTTATTTGTAGGCTCTTTTGGCCTTTCTACCTGGCAGTGGCATGAAGTTTATCATCAGGGGACTTATTTAGAGAAATAAATGGATTTTCCTCAGTGACTGAGAAATAGCAAGCACTTATATGGGGCCCGCTAGTATGAGATATCTGTGTTTCCCCTCCCACCTTTCACTCTTCATCCTTTCTCCACAGAATATGAAGTTACAAGAACTTGCTTAAACTGCATACATTTTCATCTCCCTCTGCCTTTTTTTGGTTGTTGTTAAATGAGCTTTATTAAGATATAATTCACATACCATAAAATCTGTCCATCTAAAAGGTGCAATCAGTGGGTTTTAGTATATTCCCAAGGTTATGGGGCTATCACCACTATCTAATTGCAGAATATTTTCATCACCCCAAGAAGTCCTGGACTCTTTAGCAGGCACTCCCGATTACCCTCTCCCCTCAGACTCTGGTAACCACAAATCTATGATCTGTCTCTGTGGGTTTGCCTATTCTGGATATCTCATATAAGTAGAATCATAATATATATCCTTCTGTGTGTGGCTTCTTTCACTTACTACATATAATGTTTTAGGTTCATCCATATTGTACAATAGCATCTATGAAAATTTTACCTCTTTTTATTGATAAATTCTGCTGTATGGATCTATTACATTTTATTTATCTGTTTATCAGTCCTTGGACATTTGGGTTGTTTTTGCTTTGGGGCTATTATAAATAATGCTATTAAGAACATTCATGTACAGGATTTTGTGTGAATATATGTTTTCAGATGTCTTGAGTATTTTTCTGGTATTCTAGTAATTGCTAAGTCATATGGTGACCATATTTAGCATTTGAGGAACCTCCAAACTGTTTTCCAAAACTGCTGCATCATTTTACATTCCCACCTGCAAGGTATGAGAGTTCCAGCTTCTCCATATCCTCACCAAGTCATAGGTATGGACAGTTTGTTATTGTCCATCTTTTTATTGTGCAATCCTACCATGTGTGAAGTGTTTTCTCACTGTAGTTTTGATTTGTATTTCCCTAATGAGTAATTATGTTAAGCATCATATAATGTGCTTATAGATCATTTGTATATCTTCTTTGGAGAAATGTCTGTTTTGGTCCTTTGTCCATTTTTTAAATGGGGTTATTTATCTTTTTATTATATAGTTGTAAGTAAGCATTTTTTTAGAATCAAGTCCCTTAGTAGATACATGATTTACAAGTATTTGCTCCATTCTTTGAATTGCCTTTTTACTTTCTTGATAGTTCCATTTGCAGCACATTCTCCCTTTGTTTTTAACCTTTTTTTAAAATTGTATTTATTTATCTTTAGAGGGGAAGGGAAGGAGAGAAGGAGAGAAGTATCAATGTATGGTTGCCTCTGGTGTGTCCCCTACCGGGAACTGGCCTGCAGCCCAGGCATGTGCCCTCACTGGGAATCGAACCGCGATCATGTGGTTCGCAGGCCCGCGCTCAATCCACTGAGCTACACCAGCCAGGGCTGTTTTTAACTTTTGTTTCTACTTGTTCATAGCATCTATCTTTTGTTTCTGTCTCTGTTCACAGTATTAATCAGTGTTCCTAAAGACTGCTTCATCCATTAGACTTAAATTTACTGGAAAGAGTATGCTAAATCACAGAGAAATGGCATAAATAGGGGTTTAATTAGTTAGTATAGGCACTCTGGATCTTCTCACCTCAATATTCTTTTCTTATTGTCTCATTACCTTTAGGTATCCCCTCTTGCTTTCTTCTTGCATCTTACAAGTATAGATTAGGTACTTCTCCCCCCACCAAGACTTTCTGTTTTGAAATAAGCAAACAGATTCTTCTAGGAGATCCTTTGTCATTGCTATGACAGAGGGAGTAAAGACAACAACTAACTAATTGACTGAGCCAACAGTTTAGTTCTCTACCCTCCCCATCGTGATTACCACCCAACGTGCCTGCATATCATGCTGACATTAGTTCTCTGCTCCTTCCTTAGAACCTAAAGGAGTGAAATGTATGGTCATGTGAAAAAACATTACACTAGGTGGGAGTCAGGTCTAGTAATTCTGAAATACCTACCAGATGTTTTGTATACACATTATATCAGCAGATATAAGGCAAAAACTTATGTTTAATTTACAGATGAGGAAACAAAGATCCAAAGAAATTAAATAACTTTTTGTAATCATTCAGCCTGTATGTACTGATCTCCTGCTATTAACTTGTACTGTTCTAGGCCCTGGAGATAAAGCAGTGAACAGAACAAAGTCATGGAGCTTCTATTCCAGCTTTACAAATAGTGATAGGATTTAAATTCAGATATGGCTGACTTACAGAGCCATATCTTTCTCTTTTTTTATTGTTGTTAATTATAGTTGTCCCAACTCCCCCTGCCCCCCCTTCCCTGCCCATTCCCCCTCAGTCAACCCCCACCCTGTTGTCCATTACCATGGGTCCTTTATACATGTTCCTTGACTAGAACCTTCTCCTTCTTTCCCCCGTTATTCCCCTTTCCTCTGGTCACTGTCAGTTTGTTCCTTATTTCCATGTCTCTGGGTCTATTTTGCTTATTTGTTTGTGTGGTTCATTAGGTGAGATCATGTGGTATATGTCTTTCACCACCAGGCTTATTTCACTTAGTGTAATGCTTTCCAGTTCCATCCATGTTGTCACAAAGGGAAGGAGTTCCTTCCTTCTTCTGCTGTGTAGTATTCCTTTGTGTAAATGTACCACAGTTTTTTTACCCACTCATTTTGTGGTGAGCACTTGGGCTGTTTCCAGCACTTGGCTATTGTACATTGTCCTGCTGTGAACATTGGGGTGCATAGGTTCTATTGAATTGGTATTTCAGGGTTCCTAGGTTAGTCCCAGCAGTGGGATCACTGGGTCAAAAAGGAGTTCCATCTACAAAGCCATTTCTTTCAAGGTATCACTATCTCCTTGGTTTTAGATTCTGCCCTTTATGATTAGCCATATGGCTTTGAGCAAGTAATTTGAACTCTTTAAGCTTTAGTCTTTTTCATCTGTTAAATTGCCTCACAGAATGAAATGACATAATAAATGTGAATTTTAAAAGCTATATTATGTAATATTGTCATTTGAGTTAAGTATCTTGTATGGGGCAAAGGGTACATGGGAAATCTCAGTATCTTCATTTCATTTTTGCTGTTAATCTAAAACTGCTCTACAAAACTGAAGTCTTTATATTTAAAAAATTACAATCTCTGCTTATTAAGATTGAACTTTATCGTTTTTTAAAAATCTTTTTACCTATGAAGATTCATATATATCAGTACAAAACATGAAAGCCTACAGTGCATTTCCCAAATCCTCCCTTCAGAGATAACTTACTGTCAAAAAGTTAGTGCATAGTTTTCTTCTGTACTACACCAAAGTTTTAAAAAACAGCAAGCAGCTTTCTCACTTAGTGATGGTTTGGATGTCTTCTTGTGTCAAAAGATGTAGATGTACACCATTTCTAATTTGCATAAACTAGATAAACTATCAGATCCTAAAAAGCTTACTTGTAACATTGCCTTTTTCTGAGGATGAAGAAAGTTATTCCTTCTGCTAGCCTGTGTGAATTCTCTCTCGAAAATAATAAACTGCATTTTCTTCTAGATAATCCCTAACTTTGGTTGACATACCTTTTCCCAAAATAGTTTTCTCTTTTACAACCTGAGTTAGTCAAGTAAACTAGCAGAATTGGACTTACACAAGAGTTTCATGTGAAGCTGTATTTTTCCAAATATTATCCCAATACTGTTTAGATTTAAAATTTATAATTTAAAATGTTATCTAGTCAAGAAGGTTAAAAAAACATTGTTCACTTGTTTTTAGAGAACTGCTTTGTAAAATAAAGATTACAGATACTTTTTAATCTTACAAACTATATCGATTTTGGAATTGAATAATAACCAGTCAGCTAGAACTCTTATCTGTTGAACTCTTAAAGTATGTCCCCTGTGGCCATGTTGCATTGGTGGAATTCTTTAATCACTTCAGTCTAATGAAGTAGGAGAAAATTAAGCATAAAAACCTATTATACAAGAGAGTGGGCACTTAGTATATATTAGAATTGGAAATGAGAAAATGGACTTTTTATATTACTAGCTTAAATGGCATTAGTGATTCATAATTAATTAAAATGCATTAATATTTAGGACAGAGAAATACTAAACATACTGAGAACATAATAGGAACAAAAGATATAAATGAAAAAGTGCAGTTATTTTTATTTAAATGTACATACTTGGGTGTCAGTAACTGAGTCCAGGTGGGATTAACCAAGGAGAAATTTTTACATTTTGAGAAAGAGCTTCTTAACTAGAAATGGGAAGGCACAAAAAAAACATAAATTAATAGAAAGAATTAAAAGCAAAAGTCTTCTTATTTTGGTGCAAAAGATAGTGTAGAATTTTTATCAACATAAACTTATTATAACTCTTCTCAGAAAGAAGGCTTTCTATTGGTCAGCTTCTGGCCAGCACTACTGACCTTCTAAGGTCAAAATTCCTGGTTCTCGACCAAGGAGAATACTAAGAAACATCCTAAAATTGCTTTCAATCTTTAGTTCCCAATGAACCTAATATGTTGATAATGTAAATTTTATTAGAAACAAAAAGGAGGCTATTTGGGACAGCTGGGAGATTGTTTTGTTTTTGGAATTCTCAGTCAGAGTGGAAGCATCTTTAGACGGGTACTGTGTTTGTTGTGTGCACCAGTGACCTGTACTCACAACCTAACCGACTCCCAAATTGTCAGCGCAAGAGTAACAGTTACAATTTAGAATCCTTATGTGCTTGCATAATAACGTAAATTGGGAAGCCATCTAGAAATCTTTCTAATATCCTAAAAATTGTGATTTGTTAGTTGTATGTATAATAATTTTTTTGCAAATTCTTCTTTTTATGTACTGTATTTAGATGTGTAGAAATCAACTGACTTTATTCGATTTGACCAACTCAGGTTGTAAAAGAGAAAACTAGTATTTTGAACTTCTTTAATGAAAATTAGGGACTTTAAGATGAATTTTTATAATGTTTATAGTTGAGAAGGAAGACTGGAGAACAGAACTCCCTTCGCGTAGTTTTTGCATTACCCAAAGCTCTCTGGCTTGTCTTCTGGTAAGTGTAGACTGTACAGGACCAGTCAGTGCTTCAGTGAGATCCAACAAGTAGGCCTTCTACGGTCTGCCAATCTCATATGTGAAGCTATATGAGAAGCTCATATTTTCAGAAAAGCAATAAATGTTTTTCTTTTAAGTTAAAAAAAGAATTTAAATAACTTAAAAATCAGTAGGCCTTTATCCTACTGATCCTTTATCCTTCTAATAAAATCTTTATTAAAGTACATTACTGTCTCATACTGTAAAATTCACCCTTTTTAGTGTATAGTTATGAATTTTTACATCTACAGTCACCTGACCCACCACAGCAAGACATAGAATAACATTTTTATTACCCTTCCAAAAAGTTTCTTTGTGCCCCATTGTAGTCAACCCTTGCCCCCACCTCCAAGCCTCTGGCAGCCACTGATCTGTTTTCTTTCCTTATAATTTTGTCCTTTACAAAATATAAATATAAATGGAGTCTTGGATCTATTTCTGGACTCTCTTATCTATCTGTATGGCTATCCCTTTGCCAGTACTACAGTGTCATTATTTACTGTACTCTGTTAGTAATACATACAGTATATATTACTCTTTCATTGATTTTTTTTGGTGTGAAATGAGTGTTAATTGGAGTTAATGCTTTTCTTATATTTATCATTAGCATTTTTAAATTAAACTTTATATTTTGAAAGAACTGTAGATTCAAATGCCAATTGTAGAAATTATAAGACCTGGTTCTCTGGTACATAAAGAGTCTTGGGGGGGGGGCCTGCGAACCAGATGATCGCAGTTCGATTCCCAGTCACAGCACATGCCTGGGTTGCAGGCAGGTTCCCTGCAGGCCAACTCCCAGTAGGGGACGCATGAAAAGCAACCATACATTGATGTTTCTCTCCCTCTCCTTCCCCTCTAAAGATAAATAAATAAATAAAATCTTTAATTAAAAAAAAAGTCTTGGGGGGTAAAAAAAAGTCCTGGAATCATTCAAAATGAAATATTCTTTGAGTTACTTTAATCAGTTAGTCTAAAAAGTGAGGTGTTACACACAGAACACCCTTTTCTTATTTCCTCTTCTCCACTTAGGAGTAATCAACTAAGTCACAGTCTTGCCTGATATAGCAGGCTCGTTAACTAGTTTCCTCCACTTAACATGAAATATCACATAACTTCCTTTAATTTGAGTTTTTAAACTCTGAACTTCAAACTAAGCAGGTCTACTCTATATCTGCCTGTAAAGTTGAGGTTATTATGTAAGCATAGCATTAAAATAAATGTTTAAGAAAATAAAATGTCACTGAGGCAGCCCAGGAGAGCAGGTATACAGTGTGCCGTAGATTCCATGTGCTCCTTTTTAGAGACCCAAACACAGAGGGACAGACCTCCTCTCAAGTAGGTCTCCCGAGGTTTCTAGTTTTCTTTCCTTTTGCTGTTAAATGTTTATCTTTTACCCTAAATGCCTTGTAAATAAAACTTCTGCATATATTTCAATTCTAGAATGTTTTATAATTTGCTATTGCTTTAATTAGCTTGTATTTTGAGATATAAGTTGAACTGTGACTATTAACACAAAATAAATGACTATTAAAACAGAAACAACTTTTTAGGGGAAGAGATATATGCATATACTATTCCAAAATATTCTCATAAATGGCTGTTTCCTTATTTAGCTTGTCACTGTTACAGATTTGTGGCTAACTTTTGCTGTGTCTTCCTTCTGTTCTTGCTGCTGTTTCACTCGGAAATGAGTTCAAGTAGTTGACACTTTGGGAGTTTCTCAGTCGAGAAGCTAGACTTCAATCTCTGAAATACCCTGGGATCAGCTGTCCCCCTCAATCCAGTAATAGAGTGGGAAATTGGAAAGCCAATTGGAAATTGGCTTCTGAGTCAAACAGTTAAAAAGTTGGCTGTACTGTTACTGGTTTATATGACTATGAGCAAATAATTGAATCTTTCTGACCCCAAATTTCAACTCCTGAAAACTGTGTAACTTGAGCAGAGTTGATATGAGGAGAGAAATATGTATAATTTACATACTTATCTGGCACACAGGAACTCTAATAATAATCAGCTTCCATTCTGTCCTCAAATAATTGAGTATAACTTTAATTTAGAAAGTTTCTGTACTCGTAAAGACCCACTTAATGGGGTTTTTTTTTCGTGATTCTTTAACCTTTTTAGTGATCTAATCTTTGGACTCCCTAGAACCAAGAAATTGTAGCAAGTGGATTTGAAAAAATAGACTAAGTATTTTTGGAAATCTCGTAGAAGGTGTTGACACCTTGTGTGGTTAACTGAAGTTTAACTAAGCATTAGCAAAAGGCCTAGCCTTTATTGAATTAACAAGAACTGATACCTATGGTTTGGTGTGGTATAAAGTTAATAGTAGCATTGATAATAACTAGTATAATTTATGAATAAAACATCTGCTACATTCTAGGCAATGCCCATATGCTATACTGGTCTCTTTCTCCATTATTCCTCTGTCGGGGAATTGCATTTCTAGCTGTTAATTGCCTATTTGTTTTAAATAAGTTTGTTCTTAAGTTACTGTAGCTCTTTGGGCCTCACTGGGGTCATGTACTATGCCCTTTAATGGACTGTCAAACCCTTTTAGGCACCATCTCAACCATATCTGCACCCAGAGTAGAGCCATTTACTTTGTTTATTCCTTGTGACCGCCATCACCACTTAGGGGACTCAGCTGGGCTCTGGCAGTGAAAACCATCTCTTTTTCTAACTTGAACTCCCTTATCAGTTTCACTGAAAAGCATTCTTTATCATCTCCTGGAACTCTGAGCTGTTTGATCCCTGGAACTGATACCCAGACACTTCAAAAGTGGGTCCATTTGATTCTTTGCATATTTTTGTGTAGTTCATGTCACTAAATTACAGAACCTATTTGTTATTATTAGTCTACATAATTACCTAACAAGTTTTGACATGACTTTCTGTGGTTGCTCTTCTTTAGAAATACTGGTTTAGTTCTATTAGCCAGTGGTGAAAGTAAACCTTCAGTTCTTTTGACACAATTTCTATTTGCTGCCAATATAGTCTTGGTAATTGAGCTTTCTTAAGCTTCACTTTTAGCATAAAAATTTCTTTTTAAAATTGTGGTAAAATAAACATAAGTTAAAATTTACCATTGTAACCATTTTTAAGTGTTCGATTCAGTGGCATTAAGTACGTTCATGGTGTTACATAAGCATTATTACTATTTCCAGAACTTTCTTATCATCCCAAACAGAAACTGTACCCATTAAGCAATAACTCCTTGTTTGTCCCTTATTCCAGACCTGGTAACTTTTATTCTATATACGTTCTGTCTCTATGAATTGCCTATTCCAGATACTTTAAATAAATAGATTCATACAATAATTGTTCTTTTATGTTTGGCTTATTTCACTGAGCATAATTTGTTCAAAGTTCATGTTGTAGCATGGACCAGCCTTTTATGGCTGAATAGTATTTCATGGTAGGTGTACATGAGGTCTGTCCAGAAAGTATCCAGGCATGTATGTGAAAAATAGAGACACTTATTAAAGAAAATACAAGATACACGAATCATTGTACATAGGACAATGATGCCTCAGTCCCCTTCAAAGTAAGCACCTTGGGACCTCGTACAGTTCTCCCAGTTGCCATCAACTGCCCATTGTATTTTCCTGAATCTCATTGACTGTCTGAAATGTCTTCCCTTTCAAACGTGATTTTAGTTTTGGGAAAAGCCAGAAGTCACAGGGCACCAAATCTGGGCTGTAGGGGAGCTGGGTGATCACCAAATCACCAGGGTGATTTGATGTTTTGCCAAAAAACTCTACATAAGACAGTAGAGTAAGTGGGTAGCGTAAGCAGGTGCGTGTTATGATAGAGATGCCAATCACCAGTTCATAGCTGCAGCCTTCTGAATCATCTGAATACTTTGCATAGAGAAATGTGCAAGCTTAATGCAAAATTTCCTGCAGATTCATTGCTCTACTTGCTCAGCCATTTTGAATCAAGGGCAACACAGTACACATGCTCACTCAACAGCATCTACCACCCGCACTGACTAGTACAGTGAAGTCATCACGGTTCACGAATGCACATTCCAGTCTACTCTCCTTGGCTGCCAGGTTACATTCATGCTGCACAAACTGTTCTTGTTATATTAACAAGGGTTGGACTTTTTCCCAAAAGACATTGTGTACAACATCGTGTTTATCCATTCATCTGTTGATAAGCACTTGATTTGTTTTCACCTTTTGCCTGTTGTGAATAATACTGTTATAAACATTGGTATACAAGTATCTTTTGAGTTCTTTTTTTTTTAACAGTGTCACATATCTTTAGTTTTTGGTGCTCTGACTGGGAATTGAACTAGTGACCTTTCAGTTTGCAAGACAGCACTCAACTCACTGAGCCACACCAGCCACAGCTTGAGTTCTCATTTTCATTTCTTCTGGGTGTGTACCTTGAAGTACAATAGCCAGTCATCTGATAATTCTATGTTTAATCTTTTTAGGAATCACCATATTGTTTTCCATAGCACTGTACCATTTTACATGCCTGTGGGCAATGTACAAGGGTTACAGTTTCTCTATATCTTCACCAACACTTGTCATTTTTCACAATTTTTTGTTTTTTTAATAGTAGTCATGTTAATGGGGGGGGAGGCAGAAAACTATATTTGACCAACAATAAAAAATAAATTATTATAAAAATAAAAAATATAAAAAAATTAAATTATTTTTAAAATTAAATTATTAAATTAAATTACTAAATTAAATTATTATAAAAAATTAAATTATTATAAAATAAATAATAGTCATGTTAGTGGGTATGAGTGGATCTCATTACAGTTTAGATTTTTCATTCCCTTTATGACTAAAGATTCTGAATATCTTTTCATGTATTTATTCCTATTTGTGTCTTTTTAAGGGAAATGTCTGTTCAGGTTCTTGAACCATTTTTGAATTGGATTGTTTGTTTTATTGTTGAGTTATAAGAGTTTTTTACATGTTCTTTCCTCTTTGGTGTTTTGTAAGATTTTGAGAATTGGTATTGATTCTTTAAATACTTGGTAGACTTGGGGGGGGTTGGTGGGGGGAGGTTGTAAATTACTGATTCAATCTACTTGCTAGTTATACATCTTTTTAAATTGCCTGTTTTTTCTTGAGTCAGTTTGGGTAGTTTGTGTGTTTCTAAGAATTTGTCCATTCCACCTAGGTTATCCATTTTATCAGCATATAATTGTCCATAGTATTTTCTTACAATCTTTTATAATAATATATTTTATTGATTATGTTATTACAGTTGTCACATTTTTTCCTCCCCTTTATTCTCCTCCACCTTGTACCCCACCTCCCACCATCATTCCCCCACCTTAGTTCATGTCCATGGGCTGTACATATAAGTTCTTTGGCTTCTCCATTGCCCATACTATTCTTAACCTCCCCCTGTCTATTTTGTACCTTCCATTTATGCTTCTTATTCCCTGTACTGTTCCCCCCATTCTCCCCCTTCTCCCTCTCCACTGATGACCCTCCATGTGATTTGTATTTCTGTGATTCGTTCCTGCTCTAGTTGTTTGCTTAATTCATTTTTGTTTTTGTTTTTTTAGGTTAGGCTGTTAAACAGTGCTGCTTGTTCAGCTCTTGCTGGGCTTTCAGTCACTTCCTCCACTACCCACAAGCAAATTGGGCCCTTCTGGTGCTGATTCCTGGGTGGATGGGTCTGTGTATGTTCTAGGACCCTGTGGGTCTCTCCAACAAACTCTCCTGTGAGGCTGGGAGTTTCTGCTGCTCCAACCCCTACAGGTTTTTTCAGTCAGAGGTTTTGAGGCTTTATTTCCCTGCACTGGAACCCTGGGTTGCGAGGTCTGTTCCACTCCACAGTTGTTCCCCCTGGCTTACCTGCCTGCAAATGTGGGACCACCCACTCCACCAGCCGCCACCTTGCCATGAATCCTCTCCACTCTGTCTGCCCATCTCTGCTCCTTCTACCAGTGTGCGTGAATGTTTTTTCTTTAACTCCTTGTTTGCCATACAGTTTGATTTTCTGGCAGTTCTGCTAATATTTTTTGTTATTTTTGGTCATTGTCTTTCTTTTGGTTGTGCAAGGAGGCGAAGTGTCTGCCAATACCTCCATCTTGGTTGGAAGTCCCCAAATGAATTGATTCTAAATTTACTACTTGTCTTTCTGGAATTGTATGCTTCTGTTTATTTTCACTGTATAAAACCCTCATTTTGAAAAAACATATGAAAGGGTAAATTGTCAGCTTATTGAATCAAAGGACAAATTCACCACCTAAATCTGAGATGGCAAGGTGCATCTAACTCTGAGGAACAACAGAAAAAAGAGAACTGATTACCTCTAGTAATACCCTTGGCATCTCTCTTCTCTCTTCTCTCCTTTCTTATAAGCTTTTTAAAATCCTTTCTCACTGCATACTGGCCCACTCCATGTGATAGGAAATATGTGTGCCCACAGCACCAAAATTTTATATTTTATAGATTTTGTGATGGGGTAGGAACTGATTTTAACTTTCTAGATTCCGGATTTTAAAATCTTAGAAAATGATGTGTTTTCTCAGCAAAAGATGCCCACCCAGTATCCACTAACTCTAGCCAGAGTCTTGTGGGAGTTTGACAGCCCTGCCAGTAGTTATACAGATGAAGGGGGTGTGTGGGGAGAATGAAGTTCTCGGGAGAATTGGGCTGGTGAATGGACAGGCAGGCACTCTTATAATGCCCATAATATCTCAAAACTTGTTTATGGCATGGGATGACCAAATGAATGCCGTAGCAAGCAAATTTTCTAATCTTGAGCTGCTTTAGAGAATAGAGATTTACATATTGGTGGTATATATGTGCTTTTAGACATTCTTGGTTAATAAACCCCGCCCTGGATTGTCTTAAGAGTTGCAGAAGTGCCGTAGATATAATTCCAACAATGTGCACATTTCCTCCCCCCCCTCCTGTACCCTGCTTTTACTTGTGACTGCATTTATTTAACAACTTGAGATATATTTCACATACCATAAAACTTACCCATTTAAAATGTACAGCTCAGTGGTTTTTAGTATATTCATGGCGTTGCACAACCATCACTACAAATTAGTTTTAGAACATTTTCTATATCCCAAAGAGAAAGACCATTCCTATTAGCAGCCACTGCCCTCTGTGCTCATCTCTTACCCTCCCCCCACCTACCCCCAAGTTCCTGAAGTTCCTGGCAACCCCTCATCTACTTTATGTCTCTGTAGATTTGCTTTTTCTTGTTTTTCATACAAATGGAATCACATAGTATGTGGCTTTTTACTTCTAGTTTCTTTCACTTAATGCTTTCAAGATTTATCCATACTGTAGCATGTTATCAATACTTCTTTTCTTTTTTTTTATTTCCCAAATAATATTACACTGTCTAAATATACCACCTTTTATTTTATTTATTTTTTAATCCTCACCTGAGGATATGTTTGTTGATTTTAGAGATAGAAAAAAGAAGAGAGAGAAAGATCAGTGTGAGAGATAAACACCTATCAGTTGCCTCCCCTACGCTCTCTGACAGGGGATCTAACTCACAACCTAGTTATATACCCTGACTGGTATGCAGACCTACAACCTTTTGGTGTACAGACGATACTCCAACCAACTGAGCCACCTGGCCAGGGCTGGCTATATAATATTTTATTCCAATTGAAAATTGGCACAGTAAAATGGGATGGAAGAATATTTCAGTTATGGTGAGTGAATCTGAAACTGTAGCCATAAAACCCAGATAGAGTGGGCAGAGGTAAGGGAAGTCAAAATAGGGGAAATAGGGTTAGTGAATAGGAAGCTTTCCAGAGATCAGAAATCACAACAAAAGTTACAGTGAGACTGAAAAAGACTATAATCAGGAAAATTTCAGAATTTAAAATATTGGAGTCCTTGAAAAACTATGAGGCCTAATCTGTATAATGAAGTATTATGCCAAAATCTTATTTTCTGAGTAGTAACTTTAGTTAAGGATATAGTTGCCAAGAATCTTGATAAATTGACCTTTAAAATAGTTTTGTATTATTTTAAATTATAGCCAACCTTTGCTTAAATTAGATGTTACAGATTCTCTTTTTTATAAAGTTGGTTATATCAATCAGCCATAGTTTATATAAAACAAAAATCTTTTCAGCGCACAACAGTAGATTGTTTTGAAATGTTCGATTATAAAATATCAAATGATTTGCATTTTTAATGTCTCATTTTCTTTCAGGTTACAGTGTAGGATTTTGGAAGTCCTCCCTCCGTCACATCAAAATGGTTTTGCTAATGGACATGTCAGCAGTGTAGATGGAGAAACTATTATCATCAGTGATAGTGATGATTCAGAAACACAAAACAGTTCTTTTCAAAATGGGTAAGCGATTTTTATTAATTTTTAAAATATGTATCAGATTGGCTAATCATTCCATTAAAATAATTTTTTCTTTAGTCCCTTCCTAAAGAAAGGGACTTTCTTCTAGTCATACTGTGGTATACTGTTTAGCTGCACAATGTGGTTCCACAGGAAAACTGAAACCTGCCTAGTTAATTCTAGTTAGCAGCTTCAGAGCAACTGAAGCTCATCTCATTCAATTACATACGTTCACTTTTGTTTACTTGGGAAAATTAATTCTATACTTTATCAGACTTACTTACTTATGGTACATGTGGTAAAGAAACTCGGTACCTTCTGAAATTCAGTCAGTTGACAACCTGCGTCAGGTAAGTGCTCTCTTGGAGAAGAAGTACACCAACATCTAGATTGGCACTCGTGCAGGTAAATTTAAAATCTCAGCTGAGTCTTCAACTGATGAGCCTGTTTACATGTTTTAACTCAGCTCTCTCCTTTGTTCTCCACAGCCACCATCTAATTATTTTTTTTAAGATTTTTAAAAATTTATTTATCTCTAGAGGGGAAGGGAAGGGGAGAGGGAGAGAAATATCAATGTGTGGTTGCCTCTCGTGCGTCCCCTGCTGGGAATTGGCCTGCAACCCAGGCATGTGCCCTGACTGGGAATCGAACCTCAATCCTCTGGTTTGCAGGCCCACTGAGCTACACCAGCCAGGGCTCACCATCTAATTCTTCACTGCTCCATTCTGTTTCCTCTCTGCCTTTGAAGAATCTCAGACTTAAAAATGCTTTCTCCAGCCTGTCTTGTGTCTTCTTTTACCTCCCTGTTTTCAGTAAATAGTACCATAATCAAATAAGCCTGAGACTACTCTTCTTTTTTTTTAATTTATTGATTTGAGAGAAAGAGAGAGAGAGGAAGGAAGAGAGAGAAGAACATCAATTTGTTGTTCCACTTACTTATGTATTCATTGACTGATTCGTGTATGTGCCCGGACCAGGGATAAAACCCACAGCATTGGTATATCAGGTCAATGCAATAACCAACTGAGCTACCTAGCCAGAGTTCTGTGGCCACTCTTAAAAACTTTATTTAACTCCTTTGCTCCTGAAATACTAGTTAGTAACTATCAAGTTCTGTCTTGCAGAATCTTGTAATTCAAGTTCCCTTTTTTTCTGATTTGAACTATTGTATCTGTAGCCAGCATTTCAGCATTTACTGTGTCCTGGCACTGTGCTAAGTGCTTCACCTGTTTGTCAGTTCTGGAAGAATATTGTTATTTTTGCTTAACAAAACTTGAGCCTTAGAAAGGTTCATTGTCTGTTCATGAGGTTATCTAGCCAGTACATTCGCTGACAAAAAAATGGTTTTGAGGTGAATGAATGAAGCATGATATGATCCGATATACTAAGTCTTTTGATATACCTCACTTTTTTTCTTGAATTACCACTATTCAGAACAAGAAATTAATAGGTCACTTGTCTGTATCTCTTACTGAATGCAGAATTGGTGGGTATTGTGGTAGTTAACGCACATCCTTTAGCAGTTCTGAGAGTAGTCCACCTGGGATTTTTTGGACTTTGGCAAAGACTGTAACCCTTCAAGTTATATATTAGATGAGTCCTGAACAGTTAAATCCAGATTTTGTATATAAATTTTTTAAAATTGATGTTTAAATATGGTAAGCATTTGTTTATAAAGTTTTTCATACAATAACTTATCATCTGTGGTTATTTTGTAGTGACTTTTAATACACTATGCTAATTGTTTTTGGTGCTTTGGGATGAGAAATGTCTAGATTCTTGGGTTCAGCACTCTGTTATTCAGCACGTTCATGTCCTTTCCCTTCTTTTTAGATTTAATATGAGCTACCTGCATATTTGGTGGCTAATTTAACTTGGGTACAAAGCAAATTAATTCAGAATCTCAATTAGTAAGTGAATGTTTTACTTGTTATATGTAGCATTTAGAAGAATATTTCTATTTGTAAATCCCACTTGTGCCACTTACGAGAAGCTCATCACAAAGCATAATTGAATTTGGCCAGAGGAGTAATTAGTAATACTTGCCTGCCTATGTAGTCTGTGCCTTCTCCTTTTAATATAGGTACTTGGAATAGACCCTTGACCTAAGAAAATTGAATAAGCTGGGCTATTACTTTATTATTAGATATATTTAACCTGCTTATGATTTTCAGAGAATCTGAGCTTTAACTATACATCAAAATCATAATATGCCTGGTTGTTTATGTTGCTACTGTGGTATCCAGAGATACCAGGAAGAGTGAAACGTAGTCATCTTTGGATCTTTGCTCTGTTATTTCTATAAATTTCCTAACTTAATTTACAGAAATTACCTCTTGATTTACCTCTAGGTTGCTCCCAGAACAAAACATAGTCTGGATTTTCTTATGTTTGTGTAGGTGGCTTGAAGGGAAAGGAACAATTCTTTACCAGGCGTTTTCCATGGGCTAAACTGTGTAACAGCCCCCACATGGTGTTTGTTTATTCCTCACACACATTCTATAAGGGGAGATGATCATAGTCTCACATTGTTGAGGAGAAACAGAAGTTCCAAGTTAGAAAATTTGCCCAGTGTCACGTAGTTGACAGTATCTGCAAGATACACTAAGCATATTTGGAATTATAGGTCCTCAAAATGATCACCAGCATTTTGTGGGAGAGAGGGTGAGGCAGAGGCAGAGAGGGAGAGAGAGAACGTGTATAACATAATCATTTGCCATTTTAACCATTTTAATTGTACGGTTTAGTGGCATTAATTACATTCACAGTGTTGTACAACTATCACTACTGTTTTCAAAACTTTTCCATCTCTCTAAACAGAAACACTGTACCCATTAAGTAATAATTTCCCATTTCCTTGTCCCCCCACCTCCTAGTAATCTCTAATCTGGTTTCTGTCCCTTTGAATTTACCTATTCTAGATATTTCATATAAATTGAGTCATAATATTTGTCCTTTTGTGTCTGGCTTATTCCACTTAGTATAATTTTTCAAGGCACATCCATATTGTAGCATGTTGAGATTTATAACAGAATGAAAGAAAGAAAGAAAGAATGAATGAGTGAATGAATGAATGAAGTGAATGCACCCTCAAAGAGACAAAAAGGTAAGAAGTTGGTGGGGGTTTTAAATGTGTAGGTTCTTTTCCAATTCTTTTTTTTCTTTTAGATATTATTTATTTATTTTTAGAGAGCCGGGAAGGGAAGGAGAAAGAGCGGGAAAGAAACATCTATTAGTTGCCTCTCACTCACCCCCAACAGGGGACCTGACCTGCAACCCAAGCATGTGCTGTGACCAGAGTCAAAACAACAATTTTTCTGCCCTGGCTGGTGTAGCACAGTGGATTGAGCATGGGCCTGCAAACCAAAGAGTTACCCATTAGATTCCCAGTCAGGGCACATGCCTGGGTTGTGGGCCTGATCCCTAGTTGTGGACACATGAGGGGCAGCTACGCATTGATGTTTCTGTCCCTCTCTTTCTCCTTCCCTTCTCTCTCTAAATAAATAAATAAAATCATTTAAAAAAGAAAAGAAAACAGCAACTTTTTGGTTTACAGGCCTGTAGTCAATCCACTGAGCCATACCAGCCAGGGCAGCCAATCCTTAAAACAGGGTAAATTACATTATCTCCCCTTTTGCTCTCAAATTACAAAGCTATAAAGAAGAAAGTTCAAAAGCAAATATAAGAATGCTTTGTTTTACCTAATTTTACAAATTCTACCTAAACTGGGTACTCTGCTTATTATTCTGTAGTTATTTTCTTCACCAGAGGAAAATATATCAAATGAGTAATTAGAGTACCTACCTAACATAAAATAGTGCTTTGTATTTTTTTGGCTACCAGAATGGTGAGGGATATCAGTAACATATAAAATCCTAGTTAAAATAAATACACATTAGATTGTGTTATAGTACTCATATATTCTTAGAAACTAGATTTCCATTTAAAAGCTCACATTTCCACAAAAATAATTAACTGATTTGTGTCTTTCCTCTGCTCTTTTTAGGAAGAAAAGAGATGCAATCGATCCCTTGTTGTTTAAGTACAAGGTGCAACCCACTGAAAAAGACTTGTATGAGTGTGCCATTGTTAAAGCCACACACATCAGGTAAAATTCAGTGTCTTCTCTGTGCTACTTTAAAGTCATATAATTATGTTAGGTTAAGAAGATTTGATGTAGAACAAATGGGTAGTGTTGCAAGTGCTTCTTTTTTTAAAATGAATGGGCATTAATATGCTCATGAACTGATAAAGTGAACCCTGATAGACTCTATGGTCCCTTATTTATTAGCAACTATCCCCAAATAGTCTTCACATCTAAGAAATTATGAAGGGCCCTATTGACGAAGTACTGCTCATGAGAGAGCCCAATTTTCAAAGATGAGAAATCTGACAGTGCTTAGAAATGTGTTGGTCATATATATAATATTTTATTCATTAGACACAAACATCTGATCAGTCTCTTCTTGTTCCTTAAGAAAGTTAAATAATAAAAATTGAGTATCTTTTAGAATTCCTCTTTGAGGAAGAAGCAAAAGAGAAAAGTAGTGAGTGGTTTATATTTTTAAAAACCAGCACTATGCATAGATAAATTGTGGGACAGTCCCCATGGCTGCCCGTTGAGGTTGGGCTCTTAGTCACCCGAGAGTGAGGTGACGTCATCAGCCAACTGTCAGGTTGCCTCATAGAAGTCAGTGTTAGATTTCATTTGATGTAAAATATTTTTATTTATTCTCTCATCTCTGTTGCCCCATATATACTCATGTTCAAAGAAAAGTGATAATATTATTGGGAGGACCTCTACTTAAAAACTTTATAGTTTATTTACTCATAGAAGCTTTTAAGTGGCCTTTTTTGAAAAAAATACATTGAATTTAATTTAAAAAATTACTTTCCAGAAATACTTACGTGTCATTTATTGCTTTTGTTTTGTTATGGTGGTGTTTATTACTGTTATGATTACTCTATTTGAATTTGGGAACAAGAGATGATCAACAATAGTATATTCTTGGGATCTTAAGAATTCTCTATTCTCTTTAATTTTAGTCCTATGAATTTGTTGGCTGCTGTGTGAAATTTAAATACAAAATATTTAAGAATTTGATAAAATTCCGTGTTCAACTCTGTTCACAATATCAATTTGAATACTGGTTTACATAGTGTTATGTGATATCTGGTAGCCTGCTGATACACTAATTTTTTAAACAATTTTAATGGTGATAACATGTAGGAATGATCATCTAATTTTGCATGATTTGGTTTATTCTTTATAGTATATTTTTCTTGAGGAATATTTGATTTCTAAGTGGTTCCTAAGCAATAAATGCATATACAATTATTTTTTATCCTCACCAGAGGATATAGCCATTAATTCCAGACAGAGGAAGGGGGAGGGAGACAGAGAAACACAGATGGTTGCCTCCTGAACGTGCCCCAGTGGGGACAGAACCTGCAGCCTAACCATGTGCCCTGACTGGAAATTGAACCAGCAACCTTTCAGTTTACTGGATGATGCTCCAACCAACTGAGCCACATTGGCCAGAGCACATATACTATGTTTAATGGACTTTTATAATAGATCCAATCAAGTAGACCTTATTCTATATAAATACTTTTATATAAAGTTTCTTGTTACTTCTACATAAATACTATTAGAAAATGAAATGTCCTTTTCCTAGGCTTGAAATTGAGGTTGTATAGATTTACAGAAATTATGGAAATCGGATTGAATTCTTTGATACTAACTTTCCTCTTTCTTCTTTTTCCTCTTTAGTCGAAGAAAACACCTATTCTCTCGTGAGAAACTAAAGCTTTTTCTAAAGCAACACTGTGAACCACAAGATGGAGTCATTAAAGTTAAGGTAATTAGAACAGTAAAATTATTTGGTAGAAAGAAGAGAAAAGAGAAATGAGTAGTGGTATAAAGTTATAACGTTGCAATGTTATATCAAAGTTGGTTGAAAATAGCTCTCTTTTTATCTAGAGTCAATTTCTAGTAATTTTCTTTGTTTATTGGATTAAATGATGTTTTTGCAATTGCTAGAATTTCTAGGTGGTACAGGTGCTACCACTTTTTTTTTCCTGGTAAAAAAATTAGCCAGGTGAGAAGAGATGGTAAACTTGACAAAAGAAAGGTTGCGGAGTGGGGCAACTATAATTTTTTAATATATTTTATTGATTATGCTATTACAGTTGTCCCATTTCTCCCCCTTAATTCCCCTCCACCCTGCACATCCTCTCCCACACACATCCCCCCGCCTTTAGTTCATTTTTTCATCTAATTTGCAACTAAATTAAACCACTTCTATGAGTATTCTTATCACCAGTGCTTTGAACTGTGCATCTGATAGGTTGACTATCTCTTGGTTCCTTAGTTGTATTTTCTGTAGAGCTTTGGTCAGTTCTTTCATTTGGGCTATTTTCTTTTTGTCTCAACTATAATTTTTTAAGTGTGGTTCTGGCTCACAAAAACAGATAAAAAGAGCAATGCTAAAAGAGATCCTAGTAGATAGGAGAACAACATATAAGAAGGATATCAGAGGTCAGTACCAGGCAGGTAGATCATCTTTTATTCATAACCATTAAAGAAGGGAAAAAATCAAGTTTAGAAACTTCAAATTATACACTGAGTAAAAAGTTGTATGGTAAAACTAATTCTTTAAAATGAAAAACATTTAACTCACATTGGGAGAAATGCCAAATCTAAGTAAAAAAGCAATAGAATGGGTAAGAGAGATGTATACATGTGTCAGAAATTAGCTATTGTATGCTTAAGATTGTTGCATGTCTTACATGTAAATGTTCATCAAACAAAATGAACAAAATGAATTAGTTTACTCTATGTGAAAAGTAGCATTTTATATCTCTAGAGACCAGGATAGATTGTTTATTAAATAAAAGTGGGGTATTTGGTTAACTATTTTGTAGAATAAAATTAAATCTAACTCAAAAAATGAAATGAAACAAATCTTACGTTTTATGCATGCTTGAAGTACCTTGGAGGAGCAATAGAAAAGAAATAACAATTATGAGATTGATTTGACAGTATAAATATATGTAGGTTTAAAATGTCATAAATAGATTTCAAGTGCCAGAGGAAAAATACCTTAAGTGAATATAATGAGGAGCTCGAATCAGTTAGAAAAATGTGAGAAGTTCAGTAAAAAATAGATTAGACATAATTAAAATTCATAGCAGATGAAATATAAAAACTTAAAAATATAAGACAATCACCTGAAAGAAATAATTTTTAAATCTGATCATATTTGTGTATCTGTCTTGATGAGAGAATGCTTAAATTATGCTTTATTTATAGCATTGAATATCAGATAGCTGTGTAAGATGAGGCTTACAAGAAGTTAACAATTTTTTTTAATCCTCGCCTGAGGACATGCTTATTGATTTTAGAGAGAGGGGAAGGGAGGGAGAGAGAGGGAAAGAAACATAAATGTGAGAAAGAAACATTGACTAGTTGTCTCTTGCACAAGCCCCAAGTGGGACCGAACCTGCAACCCTGGTGTATGCCCTGACCAAGAATCGAACCCATAACCTTTTGGTTTATGGGACAGTGCTCCAGCCACCTGCTTCAACCAACTGAGTCACACAGGCCAGGGCAAAGTTTTTAATTTTTTAAAATGGATTTTAGAGAGAGGGGAAGGGAGAGAAGAAAAAGGAAACATTGATTTGTTGTTCCATTTATTTATGGATTCATTGGGTGATTCTTGTGTGTGCCCTGACCAGGGATCAAACCTGCAGCCTTGGCATATTGAGACAATGCTCTAACCAACTGATCTATCTGGTCAGGGCTAAGAAGTTAACAGTTTTGCTACTTATGTTAAGTGGCTAGAATAGTGCCTGGCATTTGGCATTCAGTGAATATGTGAATGAATACTTGTATATATTTACATATATATAAATATATATACACATATTTATATATGTGTGTGTATATATTTATATTTATATAAATATATATTTCCATATATATATGTACATATATTTATAATATGTAAATAGCCATTTGGCCAATTCCTCTAATTTACAAAGGTCTCTTATACATCAATGAACAGAAACAACTCAGTTGGAAAAACTGCTGAAGGACATCAGCAGTTACTCACCAAGGAAAATAAACAGTCAGTAAACGTGGAAGGAAGTTCACTTTAATAAATAAGTGAAAATTAAGGTGACAGTCAACATTCTACTCTTAGAGTATAATGAAATATTGTTAATGGGTATCTGATGCAAGTGTGCATGTGTACGTACACACACACACACACACACACACCTGCCCTCCCCAGAGCAACTGAGTTTGATACCCAGTGTGGTGGGTGTAGACTGTTGTTAGGAGTACTTTTGCAAGTACACAGAGATGTAGGTATTTATGTTTGTTGTGATACATGTGTATGAATAAGAAACCTTAGTCTTAATATATGCAAGCCTATTTTGACCTTTTTGAGTTTATATATTTGAAAAGAAAATCACTTGTGCTTTATGGTCATACTTAAAAGGCAAGTCTATATATTCAGTGGTTTATTTATGTGGGGTAGACAACCATCTTAATGGAAGTTATGTAAATTTTAATAAATTCTTCATCTACTATAGCCAGAACTGATTGAATTTTAGATGTTAAAAGCTGTGTTTTACCCCAAAGTCAAAATATATAGAAAATTGAATTCCTGATAAAGGAGTCCTGTTTTGTTAATAATTTAAAACTATATCATTTTCTTACACACTTCTGAAAGATAGTTCTGTAAATGCCACATGTTTTCTTCAAGAGAATGAATGATGATTTTGACAATTAGACAAAAAATAATCTTCAGAATTGCTGGTCAAGAACAAAAAATCCACAGTTAGATATGAATAAAAGGTGAACAAGTTCTGAATACAAAGTAAACAGACAGAAATTCTTTCGAATTTAGCAGTTATTCTAGAACCACACCACTTCTATAAAGATGAGGTTGATTGGCCCTCGCCGGTGTGGTTCAGTGGATTGAGGACTAGCCTGTGAACCAAAAGGTCACTGGTTTGATTCCCAGGCAGGGCATGTGCCTGGATNGGTGGGGGGGGGGGGGGGGGGGGGGGGGGGGTGTGAGAAACAACCACATGTTGATGTTGCGCTCCCTCTCTCCCTCCCTTCCCCTCTGTCTAGAAATAAATAAAATCTTTTAAAAATTAAAATTTAATTTTTAAAAAATGAGGTTGATTGCTCTGAACTGACGTTCTGAGTTGAAGCTGTATAGGAATTTGTCAGTTTTTCTGCTTTTATCCAGATCAGCTTTAAAATTTGATGCATAAAAATATTTGTTATCACCCCAAACTGGTAGTGGGAGGGACCTAAATGTTCAGCGGTTAGGAAATGGTTAAGAAAAAATTATTGGTTAATACAAAGGATTTTAATATTAAATATATAGATTACTTATTTACATAGAAAATCTCATAAAAAACAATCAAGCAAATAAAAAAGGATTCTTGTATAAATATAACTTTGAAATAATTTTAGAATTCAAGAAACTTGAAACATTCTTGAGATTTTTTTTCAGTTATGTATTTCTTTCTGGTAAAGCTGATTATATAATTTTTAAAAGGATCAAGTAAACTAAAATATATGACACTACATAATAGCACAAGAAATTCTAATGTTTTGGACCTGGTTTAATATGTTAATCGTAGAACATGTTAGAGTCTATCTATATATGCTTTACTAATGTGTTATTATTGTACCCTGTATCTTTTTTTGATAAAGGCATCATCTCTTTCTACATATAAAATAGCAGACCAAGATTTTTCTTATTTTTTTCCTGATGACCCACCCACCTTTATCTTCAGTCCTACTAACAGGAGAAGGGGGAGGCCTCCCAAACGGGTATCTGTCAGTCAGGTAAGTAGAGAACGGATAAAAGCTGCCTTATAGCTGTTAATAAAACTCTCCAAGGTTAAGAGTAGTGTTTGGCTCCCCCACCTCCACAGCCTGTAGGAAGGAACACATTCCTTCACACATAAAAATGTGTGTCCTGTCTGGTGACAACTGTTCAGCAGTGAGGCTTGTAGAAACTTCTCGTGAACTAGACACGCTCTCATGCCACAGGGATTTTATACTGCCGTGGAAGCAAGCATGGAAGCAATTACTAAAATGTAAACCAGTATGAAATTGAAGGAATAAATGATGGTATTGAAACATTAAGAATATATTTAAAATAAGAGGGATAATAAAGCAGGTTAAACACATTACTTTCACAAGAAATAAAGTAGAAATAAACGTTTGACATTGTTCAATTGGCCACAGAATATTTCTGATATTTTTTTCTCTACCTCTTACATATTTGATGGCTACACCATCTAGTTGATAAGGACTTTTTTTGTTTCTCTAATGCATATTTTTTAAGTCTGTATAGATTACCAGTTGTTTTCTCCTGGAATGTTTTTGTACTAATTTGTAGACTGTAGAATTAACTCATATGCTGTGTGTTACTATAATTAAAGTTATTAAAAGTTCAGTTATAAGTCAGAAAAGGACAAAAACTGTATGATTTTATTCATGTGGAATATAAGACAAAGTAACAGATGAACTAATGAAACAAAAAGAAAACCAAGATTCAGATACCGGAACGGTGGTGACCAGAGGGGAGCGGGTGGAGGGCGGGCAGATTGGGGAAAGGGGGGTCAGAGAGTCAGACACACGGCAATGGAAGGGAACTAGACTTTGGGCAGTGAAAGTTCAGCCATGACTTAGACTCAAACCTCATTTTTGTATAAAGAAAATTGACGCCCTGGCTGGTGTGGCTCGGTGGATTGAGCGCAGGCCTGCGAACCAGAGGATCGAGGTTCGGTTCCCAGCCAGGGCACGTGCCTGGGTTGCGGGCTGTTTCCCTGCAGGCCAACTCCCAGCGGGGGACACACCAGGGGCAACCATACATTGATGTTTCTCTCCCTCTCTCCTTTCCCCTCTAAAGATAAATAAATAAAATCTTAAAAAAAAAAAAAGAAAGAAACGAAAATTGAATTGAGGAGGGCTGTTAAAACTTTTTTCTGTTCTTACTGTAAAATCAAGGTAGACCATCTGTTTGTAAAAGTTGGTCTAAAAAAATCAAGGTATACCATCTGTTTGTAAAAGTTGGTCTGTTTGTGGTTCTACAACCTTAGTTTCTTGGTTTGTTTTTTAGGAGGACAGCGTTGCTAGTAAACAGACTATTGCAAGTTATAGAAATAAAGCTACTAAAGAAAGGGACAAACTTTTGAAACAAGAAGAAAATAAGTCACTGGGTAAGTTTAAACATTTTCTCCCAAAACTGTTTAGATACAGGGAAGATTATTTCTTTGGGTCCAAGTGGGGGATTATTTCTAAAATGGTATATTTCTGGATTTTTTTAAAAGCATAAATCATTTTTTCCCTTCAGTTACTTATTGATTTTTATGATAAACAAAACCCCTACTTATCTCTTAAAACTATTTCAGGGTATAGCATATACCTTGCTATACCTTAGCATATATAGCATATCCCATGTTAAACTAATGTAATGTTACATTAAGCACAATTTGGAGTTTCTAGAGTTTGCATACTATTTGGGGCCATTTTGTTTAATTCACACAGCCTTATAAAGCATGGCTTTGCAAATTTCACTGTGCATATGAATCACGTGGAAACAATATTAAGAAGGAATATTCTGCCCTGGCCAGTGTGGCTCAGTTGGTTGGAGCCTCATTCCAGAAATGGAAGTTTGCAGTTTTGATCCCAGGTTGCTGGTTTCATCCTGGTCCTGGCATTTATGACCCCATCCCCGACCCCCCACCCCGCACCGTCCAGGTGCTTGCAAGAGGCAACCAGTTGATGCTTCTCTCTCCTTTACTCTCTCCCTTCCTGTCTTTCTAAAAGCAATGCAATATATCCTCACATGAGGATAAAAAGAAAATAAAAGGACCCTGGTTGGGTGGCTCTGTTGATTGGAGCCTCATCCAGTGCATCAAAAGGTTGCAGGTTCAGCCCTGGCTGGTGTAGCTCAGTGAATAGAGTGTGGGCCTGCGAACCAAAGGATCGCGGTTCAATTCCCAGTCAGGGCACATGCCTGGGTTGTAGGCCAGTTCCCAGCAGGGGACACATGGCCTCTATACATTGATACTTCTCTTCCTCTCTCCTTCCCTTCCCCTCTAAAGAGAAATAAATAAAGTAGGTTGCAGGTTCAGTTCCTGAGTAAGGCACATACCTAGGTTGCCAGTTTGGTCCCTGGTCAGGGGGCGAATGGGAGGCAACTGATCAATGTTTCTCACATTAATATTTCTCTCTCTCTCTCTCTCTCTCTCTCTCTCTCTCTCTCTCTCTCTCTCTATCTCTCTCTCTCTTCCCCCCTCCCTTCCTCTTCCCTTCCTCTTCCCTTCCTCTCCTTCTAAAATCAAAACCATCCTTGGTAAGAATTCTTTTAAAAATGAAGATTCTAAGTTAGTAGGTCTGGGTGAGAGAAGAGATTCTGCATTTCTAAGGTGATAACCTAGCTGCTGGTCTCATGACCATGTTTTGAGTAGCAGGGCTTTCAGATGCAGGTAAATGTTTATCCCACTGCAGTATTTGGTCTGAAACCCAGCCAACTTTGTTTTCAGGTTCCAATTACCTGCTGGTTCCCTCCAGGAATTTACAACCCCTGTGAATCTCTGCTGATCTCATTTAACCTTAAATTATTTCAGGATTGTTTTGTTCCATGATAAAATGTGTTGTTTTCTGTCTGTGTACAGTTCTAAATTTGACCTTCTCCACAGCTTTTGAAAAGGCTAAATTAAAAAGAGAAAAAGCAGATGCCCTGGAAGCAAAGAAAAAAGAAAAGGAAGATAAAGAAAAAAAGAAGGAAGAATTAAAGAAAATTGTTGAAGAAGAGAGACTAAAGAAGAAAGAAGAAAAAGAAAGACTTAAAATAGAAAGAGAAAAGGTATTCATTTAAATAAGTTGTGCTCTGTACATAGAGTACATAGTACTTACACATTTAAATTCATGGTTAATTTACCATGAATGTACCAGTAGAATGCTTTTACCATTTTCATTCACATTTATAGTTGTGCATAAAGCACTGATAAGCTATTTACTTTATCTCTCTTTTGCTTTGAAAAATTGAATGAATTATTTAAGGTTCAATATATACGTACATGCCTTTATACCTCAAAGCTTCTTTTAGAGTATAATTCTAAAATTTTCTTCATGTTTTAGACTTCCAAATTTAGGGAAGGTGATATGCATAAACCTTTAAAGGTAAAATACATAATTAGAAAAATACAGTAAAATATGTGAATAAGAAGAAATATTACAGTTGTTATTCTCCTTAAAGAATAGGTATCGGTGATAAAAAGAACATTTCAGTAATTCCTTATTATAATCCTTAGTGGTAAATATTCCTTAGAGAATTCTTATCTGGTTTTTTCCCAAAGATCATTGATTTTCTGAGATACTCACCAGTAGCCTTAGATGGCCATGTTACATACTATGCTTGTTTACATTGCCTGAATATTATGAATAATTTCACATAGGCCATTGCAGTGGGGAGTGGAGGTGTCTAGTACACGTTCATGCCAGTATAAGAGAACTAAAAGACCACTTGTAATCTAAGTGGTAACATTTAAAGATATCATTGTTAACACTTTGATTAATTATTTCTAATCTTTATTCTGGACCTTAAAGAAATACAGCATTTATAATTTTGTATACTTTTTGTTTAATATAAGCATTTTTCACGTTATTAAATAAACCAATAAGGTGGAATTTTCAGTGACTGCTTAACAGTTAAATAAATGTAGCTAAATGGTTTATAATTTTTTACCTGTAAATAATGGTATTCTGTTCAAATTTGTGAATAAAGTTCCTGTTTTGGGATTATTTCCCTGAATAAATTTGTAGAAGTAGAATACTAGGTCAAAGGGTAAGAACATTTGTAAAACTTTCTGTATCTATATATACACATTAGTATTTGTTTACCAAGCATAAACAAATACTAATGTGTATATATATATATATATATATATATATATATGGAGTCAATGTGTATATATATATATATATATATATATATATATACACAAATACTTTGTTTACCAAACATGTGCGTATTTACACTCTTAGCAAAAGTGAATGAGAATACTCATCCTGTTACACCCTATAAAAATTACGTTGGAGTGCGGGGATGACTTATTTCAGCAGACTGCTCAAAGCACATTAATAAGTTCTGTAGTCATCTAGTTGTTTTATGTTGAAAATGTGGTAAGTCCACATCATTTACCTTTGGTGTTTCTAAATTTCAGAGAAAGAATATTAACATAGTTAAACATGTATTAGAAAGAATCATAATAACATTTTATTTATACTCTTTATTAGAGATGTTTGAGGGTCAATATTTATCTTGCAGTTTCAAATATCAGAACCAAGAAGTAAGAGTTTCAAAAGACTAAGTGAGCAAGAGAAATGGCCTGGGTTAAAAAGAAAGAAATGTTCACCAACTGTATTCTAGTATTGCTTTTACCTACTGCTCCCTCCGTGTGTCTCTAGGCTGTCAGTTGGGTTTAAGTGAGTCTTGAAAACAATAAATGTTATGCAAATATAAGGGGAGGCTTTATTTTAGGTTCTCTAATAATTTGTTACCTGTATTGTTGGGATACTAATTGATTTGAAGTATGGGGAGAGCTGCTTTGGGCAGAGTTGGACTGAATTAATATTTATCCAAGAACTACCATATTGGACACTTCCCATCTTTGTAGCAATTATGTGAGGTAGGCATTGTTTTGATCAGTGGTTCTAGCACTTTAGCGTGCATCAAAATCACCAGAAAAGCTTCTGAAAACATCAGTTGTTGGGTCTCACACCAGTTCCTGATTCAGTAGATCTGGGGTAGGGCTCAAGTATTTGTTCTTTTTCACAAGTTCTCAGGTGATGCTGATACTACCTCATAAATTTCTCATAAGAATTTTTTTAAAGAATTTATTTATGCCCTGGCTGGTGTAGCTAAGTGGACTGAGTGTGGGCTGTGAACCAAAGGGTCTCCAGTTCAATTCTCAGTCAGGGCGCATGCCTGGGTTGCAGGCCAGGTCCCCAGTGGGGGCCATGTGAGAGGCAACCACACACTGATGTTTCTCTCCCTCTCTTTCGCCCTCCCTTCCCCTCTCTCTAAAAATAAAAATATATATTTATTTTTTTATGAATAAAACGACTGCCTCTTGAACACCCCCTACTGGGGAGCTGGCCTGCAACCCAGGCATGTGTCCTGAATGGGAATCAATCCAGCAGCCTTTCAGTTTGCAGGCTGATGTTCAATCCACTCAGCCACACCAGCCAGTACTCAATTATAAGAATTTTTATTAACCTTTTGTTTTAGGAACGAGAGAAATTACGTGAAGAAAAGCGAAAATATATGGAACACTTAAAACAGTGGAGTAAACCTAGAGAAGATATGGAATGTGATGATCTTAAGGTATAAGTTTATTGTGTGATGTTTTCACACACCCATATTCTGCATACTTATGTGGTTTTGCTGATGAAATCTTTCTTTATAATAATGGCCTCTTCATATTTAACCAAGAGGGAATAGCCAGTTAAGTAGATGCACATTCTAGACTTTCTAGAAAGTCTACTTGAAAGTAGACTTTCAAGGTAGCATTTCCTAACAAGCTTTAATAATGATTTTTATTCTGCAGAAATAATTGGTCCATTTACGTGATCCTTGACAATCCAATAACCACCTGGGGGGGGAGGGGCAGGCATGCATTTAGCTTGGTTACTAGGTAAAGATTCTTCCCATCTCCAGAAAATCAAAATATTCAAGCCAAACTCATTCAGCTCTATTTATAAGGAAGTATTTCTAAGTCAGTAGATAGCAGATTAACTGTTCCATTGAAGATAATTTTGGCACAACTGTCTTGACCCCAGAATCTAAGTTAAAAGTCCCTCTCTGCTAGGAAACGCAGTCAGAAATACACTTCAGCCTGAAGTTATAGTCTTAATGAAGGAAAAAATCCTTAAGAGACTGTGGTTTAGTAAAAGTGGAATGAGGCCAGGACATCCATCATGTTAAAAGTTCTGAAGGTGATTATGGTTAACCTTCAGGGTGAAAACCACTAGTTTACATGAAATAATTCTTATTAAGTAAAGAGTATATCAGTCTTCCTTTAATAATTTCTTATACTTGGTTCAAATAGGTACATAAATTGTTTAATCTTGCAGGAACTTCCAGAACCAACTCCAGTGAAAACTAGACTACCTCCTGAAATCTTTGGTGATGCTCTGATGGTTTTAGAGTTCCTTAATGCATTTGGAGAACTTTTTGATCTTCAAGATGAATTTCCTGAGGGAGTGTCCCTAGGCAAGTACTATTGCTGTGCTGTAGTTCACCCTATAATGAGTGCCTTTAAAGAACAAATGATTATTTCTCAAAGTTCTGGGGAGCCATTGGACCTAGCTCTCTAGTCCTCTCTTGGGTCTCATGTGGTTGCAGTCAGACAGTGGCTAGAACTGGAGTCATCTGAAGGCTTCCCTGGCTACGTGTTTAGGTTGGCCTCTTAGCGAAGATGCCTGGTGCCTTGGCGCCCCTCCACACAGTGTCCTGCTTTATCAGGGTGGCCTATACTTCTCGTGTGGCAGGAAACAGAAACTGCCAGCTTTCTTAAAAACTGGGCCTGGAACGGACGGGCCTTATTTCTGCCATATTTCATTGGTGAGGCCTGCTGAGAT
Organism: Sturnira hondurensis; assembly: GCF_014824575.4. NCBI lineage: Eukaryota > Metazoa > Chordata > Mammalia > Chiroptera > Phyllostomidae > Sturnira > Sturnira hondurensis. The sequence continues at coordinate 5,269,645 of NW_028081579.1, forward strand.
TCAAAAGAAGACTCCACTTCTGAAGAGTAGCCTGGTAGATAAGTGCAGGGCCGGGGGAATTGACATAAGGTGTATTTGGAGATAAGCTGATGCCTGCTTTTAGTTTGTGATCCTGTTCTGCCTCTGTACTTACATACTTTTACATAAATATTTTTAAGAGCTGACTTAGTATGAGGAGAATGTTGAATCACATTTTGGATCTTTAGCTGTCAAATAGTAAAATAATTTCTTAAGATCCGAGTAAAAATCAAAGACAGAATTATAATGCTACTTTTATTTTAATAAGAGTCTGTTCTTTAGGAGGGCCTTTACATTCCCTCAAATCCTCTTTATGAGGTAGCTGAGGTATGAGTCATTGTGCCTTACAGATCAAGAGGGTCTAAACAATGCTGGTTTAGGTAAGATGCATTAGATCAGAAACATTTTTGACTTCGATGTGTTGTTAGGATTACACCTGCTGCTGCTGATTACCTCTCCTGTGCGTGGTTTGGTACAAGTAATGTCCCACATAGCTTTTAAGAACATGGGGAAACAATAACAAATCTTTATATTGTTATTCAAATTAGAATAAAATGGTAATCAGAATAAAATTGTAATTTTAAAAATGTGCCTTAATTCTCACCTCAAATTTCAACTTAGATGAAATATTACATTGATCTATTGAATCTAATTTGGCTTTCTTGAATGCAATGATTTTGGGTTATGATGGTATTGGAATTTATTGTAATCGTTATAACTGTTTTTGATTTTGTCTTAGATAATACTTTGCTTTACTTTAATAAATGGTCACTTAAGAAAATAGTTAAATGGGCTATCATTGATTGAAATGTTTATTATTCCATTGGAGTTGTTGTTTTCAGTACATGAACAGAACTTTAAATTCATTTTAAACATTTTATTCACAGAAATGTTAGAGGAAGCTCTTGTAGGAAATGACAGTGAAGGCCCACTATGTGAATTGCTTTTTTTCTTCCTGACTGCCATCTTCCAGGCGATAGCTGAAGAAGAAGAGGAAGTAGCCAAAGACCAAATAACTGATGCTGACACCAAAGGTCAGAATTCATATCATTGTTCATTGGTAGTTGCTTTGTAGTGACACTCAATTTTGAAGGCTATTTAAAAATTAACTTGGCTCTTACGGTTATAAAATATAGTTGTTCAAATTACCAAATTCTTGAGTCATATGCTAGAACACATTATCGGCTGTTTTAATGTATCCTGTTTCTGATGACCTTAAAAATATTTCCTCCCCAGCCTGTCTTGATTTTTATTCCTTTAGAATTCTCCCATGATGTAGTAGCATTACAGATTTCATTGATTAGTATCTGTAATTCCAAGAAATTCCATTAGGTAACACTGATTTTTTTTCTCCACCCAAGGAAATACTTTAATTATTGTTTTTAATACTTTAAATTGAAAATACTACTGCTGGTTTCATTTTACATCTGACAGTTTTAAATCAGAGTTAAGTAAAATTTAATTTTTTTATTTCACTATTTAGTTTGAACTAGAAATTTTGCTTTTTAAATTCTATGTACTTAAAGATAACTAGAGTCAGTAGGTAGTACATATTAATGTAGGAATAATTCTTGGATAAACCCTTTTTTATTTTTAAAAGAGAGTATGTTTACTATTTTGTTCAGGATTTACCTCAGAGGAATTGTTAAGCCTTTTATTAAAAGATTGATTGGCTTCCTAAATAATACTCTCAGTGAACTTGGCCACCTATGAGATTTAGGATCAGAAGCTTTATTCAACAACACTTTAGTGTATTCCATAAAAATTCACAATAAGAAATAACTATTAGGAGACATCTTAATAACAGAATCTTGATACAAAAAGGTAGGATATTCCTCCATTCAAATACTATTATTGGCATTAGATAATTTGAGCTTATTTTCCTTTATGCCTGGTCCTTGGAGCAACAGGATAATGATGAGTATGCCTCCAGTGTTGGTTGCATTTTGATTGATTTTACAGCCTGAGTTCAAGCAAAATATGTTCTCTAGCTTGGGTGCTAAGCACCATAGATCCCTTATCAAGGCCATTTTAGCGGTATGGCCCCTGTTGTCATCACAGGTAACTTAATCAGTTAACTGAGATCCAACTAAATGGAAGACAGAAGGGTAAATCCATTCATTCTTGTAGCCATTAGGTTGTCTTAATAAGCAATACCATCACAGGTTGTCAACAGAGTTCTTATCTTCATGTAAGACATAAAATGGTATTTAACTCAGGACTTGGCGCAGATGAATGTTGTAGTTTTAGAAGTGAGTGACAACAAGTGAGTGACAAGAAAACTGTGTTGGAAGATCAGCTAGTGTAGAGGGGAAATATACGTGGCTGTTGGCATTTGTATTATCACTATATTTTGTATTTATGACTAATTTGATCTGTAATTTTTATAGCTCTTCTCCTTTACAGAACTGTCTATAAATATACATGTAAGATTACTGAATAAGTATTGGCCGTTAAATAAAGGTTTTAATACTCCTTTTGAAAAATTACATGTTAGAGGAAAAAATGTACTTTGGAATTTTTCACCTTTCTCTCACTTTCCTGTTATGACTGACCACATCTTATGTCGAGATTTCAGTCTGCATGGTGAGGGCCCCGGGGTTTCCCCAAGTGTTTCTCACATGTCCTCCCATCTCAGTAACAGAAAAGCTTTCCCATGGGTTTCCTGAAGCAATTCAATAGTCGACAGGATTGAATAATCTCTTACTTCCTCTTTAGCTGGCCTTAATAGTAAAATGTTTGCTAGAAAGGGAGAAATTGGGCAGAAAACTATGGACTTACCTTAGTAATGAGAAAACTGAGGTTTGGTGAAGTTATTTACAGAAGATCACATAGCTAATAAGTGATATATGACACTATATAAGCATTATTTCATTTAATCCCCATGAGAAGGATCCCTTCTCAAATCCCTTCTTAAACCCTTGAGAAGTAGATATGATTATACTCTGCCTTTTACATATAAAGAAACTTAGACTTAAGGACTTCAATGAACTTGCCCAAAGACACTCGGCCAGTAAGAAAGTGATGAGATGCAAACTGGGGCAGTCTGGTCTAAAGCCTTATAATGGTAATTGAGTTCACAATTTGAATATTTGTTTACCTAGCATTGTCCAAAAAATTGTATGTTTTCAAGAAGATCTAATTTCTGTGGCCTTTGGTCTCTCTTTTGTTATATCAAATCTGGGAAATTTTTAGCAACAGTTTTTAAACTCTTACATTAAAAATATTCATTCCTCACTTTAGTCTTACATTTAAACTTACAGGCCCTTCAAAGGATAGGAATATCCTCCTATATAGAATAATTTTGTATATTTGCTGAGATCTCATTGTTTGGTATTAGAATTTTATATTCGTGATTCTAGATTACCATAATGATAGAAGTATCTTTTAGATAGTCGTAACACATACAGTTCAACTACATATTCTCTTGGTCTGGCATACCCAAGTGACCATCCCTAAGCAAATCCTAGAGTGACATTTACAGTTCCTGGAGAGCATAGATAAAATGAGTTAAGTAATACATATTTTAACATGTTAGTTTAACACGATTAAAAGAAAACTCATCTTGTTGGTTGCCCGTTTCCTAAGGCTTCCATATAGCCTTTGTCCTAGGAAGTTGTGACTCACTGTGGATAAATAGGTTGAAGGTGGCGATCCCTGCGAAGGAGGGGTGCCAGCACATTTCTGCAGCTCTGCACCTGCGCCTCCCGGTAACTTTAGAGTGCCAGTTAATTTTAAGTTTGTTTGGTTTTATATATAAAATGAAAACTGAGGAAGTTTTATGTCTAGTAATAATGTCTGTGTTTGGACTAGATTCATGGCCTGGTAGGAATAACTTCTGCATATATGTAAAGTTTAGTCAGATAATTTCTTTTGTGTGCTACTGTTTATGCCTTAAGTGCCATGAAACTGTCAGTGACTGTAATCAGGCAGGATACCAAGGCTGTCTTTTTCCTAGAGGACAGCAGTTCTGTTCTTTAAGATTCATTTTGTGAGCTTGTGAGCTTGTGAACTGGGGAAAGGAAGTCATATTGTAGGAGATTAATGAACCACTGAACCAGTTTAGACCAGTGATTTTCCGAAGTCTAATCCATGCAGTTCAAGTTGTACAGGGATTCTGTACCCCACTTTAACAAGGGCATTTTTATCTCTTTTATATTGGTTCCTAAGAAATATTTGAAGAATTTGAAAACTGCTGATCTAGACTCATCCCTTTAAGAAAAATGAAGCTGATTAAGTGACTACATAACATGGAACTAGGGGTTGTCAGAGCTGAGACCAGAATACACATTATTTGGCTTTTAGCCTGAACCTGTGTCCACTGTACTATGATATAACAGAAGGATTTTTTGTAAGCGTAAAGTTTTTCATAGTTTACACTTCTAATTTTTTGTCATCTGTATTATAATTAGAAATAAGTATATATACTAATGGTTTATATACATTTGTTCTCATAGATTTCTCTTTAGTCCTATTTATAGGCTAAGCACTGTTTTCAAGGCTAGAGTAATTTACTTAGAAAATACAGGAACACTTGCCTATTGTTCTTGGATCAGAGTTTTCAAAATAAAAACAACTTAAATATATAGGATAAATCAATGGTTAAGTGACAGCAGTGCTGTCTTTGTTCTTTTAGCTCTTTTTCTGTGCTTGTTTTCTGATGATTACAACCTATACTTTGTTAAGATTCAATCTTAAAATATTTGTAAAAGATTGAATATCTTCAAGTGGATTTTGATTTTCAAAGTAGACTTTTCCGAAGTTATTTTGAACAAGGAGATTTGTTTTTAATTTTAAAGTGTATTTTACCATCTTTTGGAAGGTGTATGTGCATCTTGTTGGTAACTTGGAAGTTGTCTTCTCTATGTTAAGTAAGGTAAATTTAATGTGTAGTCCATGTCACAGGATTTAAAGTTTTAAGTGGAGAATAGGTAGAATGTAAATGACGCTTGTACCTAGAGTTGGTTCTTTTGAGGTTTGTGAATGTTAAGCTGTTTGCTGTTTCTTTGGTCATTGTAAAAGGGCATTGTTCCGAAATATTCAAGCTTTAATTTGCACTAGAATAAAGTATTTATTTCCTTAAAGATTTAACAGAGGCTTTGGATGAAGATGCAGACCCCACAAAATCTGCACTGTCTGCAGTTGCATCTTTGGCAGCTGCATGGCCGCAGTTGCACCAGGGTATGTGTGGGCTTTTTTTTTTAATTGGCTTTTTATTTTTATTTTATAAAGGTACACTTTACATTGCNGCATTGTTCCGAAATATTCAAGCTTTAATTTGCACTAGAATAAAGTATTTATTTCCTTAAAGATTTAACAGAGGCTTTGGATGAAGATGCAGACCCCACAAAATCTGCACTGTCTGCAGTTGCATCTTTGGCAGCTGCATGGCCGCAGTTGCACCAGGGTATGTGTGGGCTTTTTTTTTAATTGGCTTTTTATTTTTATTTTATAAAGGTACACTTTACATTGCTGAGGATTTCTGGTTTATGTTCTAAATGACTCTTTTCATTTTTAACTATAGGCTGCAGTTTGAAAAGCTTGGATCTTGATAGCTGCACTCTTTCTGAAATCCTCAGACTGCACATCTTAGCTTCAGGTGCTGATGTGACATCAGCAAATGCAAAGTACAGATATCAGAAACGAGGAGGATTTGATGCTACAGATGATGCCTGCATGGAGCTTCGTTTAAGCAGCCCCAGTCTAGTGAAGAAACTGTCAAGCACTTCAGTGTATGATTTGACACCAGGTAAACTTGCAAGTTGGAATTTGTATGACCTTTCCATTTCTACCCTGTTATGCCTCTTACACCCAGAACACTAGGTAGCCTAGGAGAAATTTTAGATGATGAGCAGTTTTAAAAGAGAAAGAGAGAAAACAGTCTTTTAAAAAAGACCGTCCGAATACCAGTAGTGACCTAATTGAAACTACTATTGTTGTTCATGTTAGCTTGAATTACTTATGATTTTCTTTTCTTTTCCATTTGGGTTTTTTACTATTTAGAAAGTTTTTGGTTTGTCTAATAAATCTACTAAGTTTAAAAGAATAAGTGAGAATTAGCTTTCATTTTTATTAATTAGTATAGAAGATGTTTAAGCTGTAGCTGCTAAATTCTCACATTTGCTTTAATAATGTATGAGAAACAGTATAAAAGTTAAGATAAAGTCATTTTTCACTTCCTTTTTTGTAAAAAATTATAATATAAAAATATATAGGATTTAATTTGATATAATTAAGAGAGCAGAACTTATAATAGAAGTAGAGGACCTTACTTCCTAACACTCATACAGTTTTCAGAATTTATGCCTGTGTTTTCGAGCAGTTGCTTCACAGTCACAGTTTGCCTATTGTCATTTTTTTAAAAATCCTGTGGTTATAATTTAGGTTTTTCTTTTAAAGATTTTATTTATTTATGTATCTTTAAAGAGCGGAAGGAGAGAGGGAGAGAAATATCAATGTATGGTTGCCTTTCCTGCGTCCCCTGCTGGGAGTTGGCCTGTAGGAAACCGGCCCACAACCCAGGCATGTGCCCTGACTGGGAATCGAACCTCGATCATCTGGTTCTCAGGCCTGTGCTCAGTCCACTGAGCTACACCAACCAGGGCCTATAATTTAGTTTTGATTTGAACCTTATGTATATGAGCCTAAAAACTAAAACTTGAAAAATAATTCTTTGTAGTTAGAAATGTTTTATGTTTACTTAACTGTATTTGGTAGTCATTAGTATTTGAAATGCTGATATGGTTCAGTTGTTGAGTGCTAGCCTGTGAATCAAAGGGTTGCTGGTTCAATTTCCCACTCAAGGCACATGCCTGGGTTACCGGCCAGGTCCTCCGTGGGGGGTATGTGAGAGGCAACCACACATTGATGTTTCTCTTCCTCTCTTTCTCCCTCCCTTTCCCCCTATCTAATAAATAAATAAATAAAACCTTTATTAAAAAAAGAAATGCCTTATATATCACAAAACTGTTAAATTGGACTCAAAGTTGCTTTTTTTCTGAAGACATGCCATTTGCATGTATGATTCTAAGAGACTTCCCCTATTCTTTCTTAAGCATTTTCACCTTGAGTCACAAATCAAAATTTTTCAAACACAATTCCTTCTTTGTCATTGATAATAAAAAAGTTATTTAACAATTTTTGACAGGAGAAAAAATGAAGATACTTCATGCTCTCTGTGGGAAACTACTGACCTTAGTGTCTACTAGGGATTTTATTGAAGATTATGTTGATGTATTACGACAGGCAAAGCAGGAGTTCCGAGAGTTAAAAGCAGAACAACATCGAAAAGAGAGGGAAGAAGCAGCTGCTAGGTAAGAGACAATTATAGTTAGTTGTGCTAATGAAGATTGTTTATTTCTTTGCATCTAGAACCAAATTTCACATTGGGCTGTAATGTGACATTGACTCCCACTGATGTTTGCTAGCTTTACTAAAAGATTATGACTAGAATGCTACATTATGGTTTTGTGATAACATTTGTATACTTTCCATAATTTGATGATTAAAGGCAAGATGCTAAAGTTAAAAACATCAGATAGGCTATAATATGTTATTTTAACTTTCAGAATTCGTAAAAAGAAGGCAGAGAAACTTAAGGAGCAAGAACAAAAAATGAAAGAGAAACAAGAAAAACTGAAGGAAGATGAGCAAAGAAATCCAGCTGCAGATACATTTATTGGGTATGGTTTGAATTACACTGTTCATCTGACTTTCCATAAGGAGTAAATATCAGAACCTTGACCTCTAAAATGCTTTAAAAACTTTTAGAAAACTCATTTTCTGTAGGTACAATAATTATATAGTGAGTCTGTGAGAGGTACATAGTATAGATTGTCCTCAAGAATACATGTGTTGTATTTAAAAATACTCCTAGGGGCCCTGGCTGAGTAGCTCAGTTCGTTGGCGCACTGTCCCAGTGTGCCAGGGTTGTGGGCTTGATCCCCAGTTAGGGCACGTACGGGAGTCAACCAATGAGTGTGTGATTGGGAACAGCAGCAAATCGACGTTTCTCTCTCTTTCTCTCTCGCACTCACTCCCTCCCTTCCCCTCTTTCTCTAAAACTCAATATAAATAAATAAAAATAAAACTACTTCCAGGGAATCTAAAACTCATTTTCTCGTAGAATTAATGTTATTGATGATAATTTCCCAGAAAATTTTTAATAGGCTGTGTTTAACTAGTAATATATTTTTAGCATTAATGTAGTATATTGCCCCCTCCACCACCTCCATCACCTCAGTTGTGCATTGTGCTTCACACTTATATGTAAAAATACCTTCTAAGTCTGAAGGTTATAGATCATAAACTTGAAACACCTGTATTTTATAAGACCATCAACAACACTTGAAAGCAAATTCAAGAAATTGAATTTGGATGCCTTTGGAAAGTTAATAAATAAGACACCTTAAACACAAGCAACCAAAAGAAAAATAGATAGTTGGACTTCATCAGAATTAAACACTTTTGTGCTTTAAAGAACATTGTCAAGAATGTAAAAAGATGCTTCTTCTCCTACTTCTGGCCACGTTGGAGGTATAGGTAGACACACTGTGCCTCCTCGCACAACCAAAATAAGGACAAAAAAAATTTAGAAGCAAAAAAAAAAAACCAGTACTGACAGAAAATTGAACTGTATGGAAGTTTAACAACCAAGGAGTTGAAGAAGAAACATCCATTCAGACCTGTAGGAGGGGCAGAGTCAGGGAGCCAGGTAAAGAGGGGTCACAACCAAACAAAAGTAAAAAGCGGCAGCTGGAGAACCCAGCGAGTCCGCAGATTGTGGAGGGGTGCTGGCACCCAAGGTGGCTGACGGGCTGGGCAGTCCCACATTCGTGAGCAAATAAACCAGGCAAAACTGGGGAGTGGGACAGATTGCACAACCCAGGGTCCTGGTGCTGGGAAATAAAGCCTCAAAACACGGATTAAAAAATACCTGTAGGGGTTGAGATGCTGGGAGAGACTCCCAGCCTCACAGGAGAGTTCTTTGGAGAGACCCACAGAGTCCCAGGACATACACAAACTCACCCACGCGGGAATCAGCACCAGAAGAGCCCAGTTTGCTTGGGAGAAATGGGGGAAGTGACTGAAATCTGGCAGAGAGTAGAGCAAGCACCATTGTTCCCTCTTGAACCCCTGCCCCACATACAGCATCACAACCCAGCAACGTGTGTTGCCCCACCCTGGTGAATACCTAAGGCTCTGTCCCTCACTACATTACAGGTGAATCAGTACAAAAAAAATGGCCCAAATGAAAGAACAGATCAAAGATCCAGAAAAAAATACAACTAAGCAATGAAGAGATAGCCAACGTATCAAATGCACAGTTCAAAACACATAATCAGGATGCTCACAGAATTCATTGAATTTGGTCACAGATTAGATGAAAAAATGAAGGCCATGCTAAGTGAAATAAAGGAAAATGTACAGGAAACCAATAGTGATGGGAAGGAAACTGGAACTCACATCAATGGAGTGAACCAGAAGGAAGAAAGAAACAACCAAACAGAAAAGAATGAAGAAACAAGAATTTTTAAAAATGAGGAGAGGCTTAGGAATCTCCAGGGCATCTTTAAATGTTCCAACATCCAAATTATAGGGGTATGAGAAGGGAAAGAGGGAGAGCAACAAGTGGAAAACTTATTTGAACAGATAACAAAGGAGAACTTCCCCAGTCTGGCAAAGGAAATAGACTTCCAGGAAGTCCAGGAGGCTCAGAGAGTCCCAAAGAAGTTGGACCCAAGGAGGAACACACCAAAGCACATCATAATTACATAACCCAAGATTAAAATGAAGGAGAGAATTCTAGAAGCAGCAAGAGGTAAGAGGACAGTCACCTATAAAGGACTTCCCATAAGGCTATCAGCTGATTTCTCAAGAGACCTTACAGGCAAGAAGGGGCTGGAAAGAAGTATTCCAAGTCATGAAAGTCTAGAACCTACATCCAAGATTGCTCTGTCCAGCAAAGCTTTCATTTAGTATGGAAGGGCAGATAAAGTGCTTTTCAGATAAGGTCAAGTTAAAGGAGTTCATCATCACCAAGCCCTTATTATATGAAATGTTAAAGGGACTTATCTAAAAAAAGAAGATAAAAAAACATGTACAGTAAAATGACAGCACCTTAACAACCACACCTAAAACAAAAACAAACAACTAGAACAGGAACAGAATCACAGAAATGGAGATCACATGGAGGGTTAGTAACAGCGAAGTGGGAGGAGGAGAAGGGGGAAAAGGTACAGAGAATAAGTAGCATAGACAGTAGGTAGAAAATAGACAGGGAGGGTAAGAATAGTATGGGAAATGCAGAAGCTAAAGAACTTAGAAGTATGACACATGGACATGAACTAAAGGTGGGGAATGTGAGTGGGAGGGGTGTGCAGGGTGGAGGGGAATGAAGGGGGGAAATGGGACAATTGTAATAGCATAATCAATAAAATATATTTAAAAAATAAAAAAGTTGTAAAAAGAATCCAGTGAACAGTAATGTATATTTGTAAATCATATATTTGATAATAATCTAATATCCAAAATATTAAGATAAAGAATTCATACAATTCAACAATAAAAAGACAACCCAATTGAAAAATAGACAAAGGATTTTAATAGGCATTTCTCCAAAGAAAATATATAAAAAGCACCTGAAAAGATGCTCAATGTCATTAGTCATTAAGAAAATGCACATCAAAATCACAGTGAAATACCACTTTGCACTCACTAGGATCATCACAGTGCAAATGAGAGACAATAACAAGTAGGAAAGTGGGGAAAAATTGAAACTCTGGTACATTGATGGTGAGATGTAAAATTATACAGCTTCCTTTGATAAGCTTGGCAGTTCCTCTAACAGTTCAACCATATGATACTATATGACCCAGAAATTCCACTGAAAGGTACATATCCAAGAGAATTAAGAACTTTCGTTCACTCAAATATGTATATATGAAAACTTATTAGCAGCATCATTTCTAATAGCCAAAAAATGGTAACAACCCAGCTGTCTGTCAACATGATGGATAAACAAAAAGATGTGTCCCTTCAGTGGTATATCCACACAGCAGAATGTTACTCATCAATAAAGAGAAATGGAGCTCTGTTACATGCTACAGTGTGGATGAACTTTGAAAACATTATGCCAAGGGAAAGAAGCTAGTCCTAAAATGTCAGGCATTGTATGGTTGCAGTTATGTGGAAAGTTCAGAATAGACAAATTATAGCAGAAAGTAGATTGGTTACCAGGGCCAGTGGGGAAGAGAAAATGGAAAGGGACTACTATGGGATTTTTCTTTTGGAGTGATGGAAATGTTCTGGAACTAAATTGTGACGATTGCACAGCCTTGTGAGCATACTATAAACCACTGACTTGTGCACTTTAAAAGGTGACTTTTATGGTATGTGAATTATATCCCCTTTTTTTGACATTTTCTAAACTTTTTCCAGTTATGTTGAGATATAATTGACATAAAACATTGTATTAGTTTAAGGTGTAAAACAAAATTATTTAATATATGCATATATTGTGACATGATTACCACAGTACATTTAGATAATATTCATTACCTCACATAGTTATAGTTTTTTTCTTTGTGATATCTCATTTTTTAAAAAGGAAATAAACATGTGGTAGGTTCTACAACTTCAGTTTTTTGTACTCATCTTGCCTCATCATTTACATTATCTCTCTGGCTCCTGAACACATCTGAGTTTGCAAATCTCACTTTGCATGTAGACTATAAATGGTAGAATTTACTTCAGGATTTATACTATTCTAGTTTTACTTTGGACAGCATAACCAATTAGTAAAACATTTATATTGTGTTCATTCTGCCTTATATCTGAAATTTGTCTACCTTTTTCCTCCACTATTTGTCAGTTTATCTTCTTTCTACTCAGCCACCATCACCTCCCAACCAACTAGACAATTTTAGTGGCCACTTGACTGGTCTCCCTTCATCTACTTTCTCTGCCAGATAATTTTCCACAAAGCAGCCAAAGTGCTTACTTATCATACCATTTCCCTTTACTAAACTCTTTTACTTTTTTACCATTACCTTTTCTCTCTCTCCTTTTTTTTCCCCCATTGCTTTTCGAATAATGCCTACTAAGGCCCAGTATGATCACCCATATCTTGGATTACTTCTTTTTATTTTACACTCAAAATTATGTGCTCTTTCCTGTTCCCTTCAGTTCAACGCCTTTGTGCATATGATCACCTCTACTAGAAATGGAGATTTCGTCTGCTCCCTTATTCCTTCTGAGTCTCTCCAGTCTCTCAATTTAAATGTCAGTTCTTCAAGCAAACCTTTTGTATTTTTCTTTTTATTAATCTTCATCTGGGGATATGTTTATTTGTTTGAGAGGGAGAGAGAAACATCGATTGGTTGCCTCCCGTATACACCCTGACCGGGGATCAAACCCACAACCTAGGTGTGTGCCCTGATGGGACCTAGTGGGGAATTGAACCTGCAGCCTTTTGGTGTATGGGCCTGCACTCCAACTGAGACAACCCAGCCAGGGCCAACCAAGCCTTTCTTTCTTGATCCTGAGACTAGATTTGGTTCTCCTTGAAATGCTTTTATAGCACCTTGAACTTCTCCTTTCTGGGTATTTATTATATATATTAATCTCACAATGGTTTATGTTTCCTCTGCAAGACTATAAACTCTTGTCATCTTGTCCATTACTCCCCAAGAAGTAGGCAGGCAGTAAATATTTTATGAATGGAGTCATATATTCATTGATGAACATCTTTGTTTTTATCCTAAAGGGAGGAAGAAAGGGAAGATTTTGATACTAGCACTGAGAGCAAAGAAATGGAGCAAAAGGAATTAGATCAAGATACAGTCACCGAAGATGAAGATGACCCAGGACTACATAAAAGAGGCAGAAGGGGTAATATAGAAATTTGTTAAGGGCATGCTTACTTGTTTTTAATTGAGGCACTTTATTAATTCTGTGGTTCTGAAATGTGTATTAACTTAACTTTTTTTGTGATTCCATTTGTTTTTTAAATGCTCAACCCATAGCTGTGACCATTCTGTTATTAAATGGTGCTATGAAGTCACATTAGTATATTTATGATTAGGTCTTTATTTACACGTCATTTATACTTTAGGGGAAAGAGATAGTATTCCTATCTCTTTAATAGGTTAGTTTCTGCTAACTTGCACTCTTAGTTTGTCAGTGAGTTTTGTTGAGTTTTTGTATTTACTACGTTATATTAGGCCCAGTAGAATTTTTTTTCTATAAGGTACCCATTCAACATTTATTTAATGCCTTTTAGATAGTAGAGATGCAAAGATCAGTAATGCTTGTAATTGGTGTCATATTTCTGAAAATGGAACTCTCTACTGCCTTAAAATAATTTCACAAATTCCTGGGTCAGAGGGAATACATTTTTGAAAGCTATTGAACCAAATTATTTCTGAGGATCTTTAACCGTCTTCATTTAATAACTATTGGAGGAGATCCTTAAGTTTATTCTGTGTTTGTAATTTGGATGCTACTTTTTTCTACATTGTTTTCTAAATGGTTATTACAGACAGGAAATCTGCTGTGTCGTGGAGGCTGTATTCTCTGATTGCAGTGCAATTGATTTAGGAATTCAAAACAAATAAACTTCATATAATTGGAGTTTTAAAACATAGTTCCAAGCAATGGGTCAAGCAAAAGTAGTAACCATAATGAAAACTAGGAAATATTTTAAACTCATCAACACTGCATGTTAACATTTGTTTAATACAGTCCCTCTACATTGAAGAAATTTAAATTAGAAGTAGGAAATAGAATAATCCCCCACAAATACAGGGAAACAATAGATTAAAATGAATTAATGAAAAAGTTAAAATGTGAATGGTTCTAAACTATTAAAGATCTTGAATTAGTATTAAAAATCTTCTTCCAGTCCTGGATGGTGTGGCTTATTGGATTGAGCACTGGTCTGTGAACCAAAGGGTTGCCAGTTTGATTCCCAGTTTAGGGCACGTGCCTGGGTTGCGGGCCAGGTCCCCAATAGGAAGCACACAAGAGGCAACTACACATTGATGTTTCTCCCACTTTCTCTCTCCCTCCCTTCCCCTCTCTCTAAAAATAAATAAGTAAACTCTTTTTAAGAAAACCTTCATCCAAAGAAAACATTAGCACTGGACAGCTTTATAGGTAATTCTGCCAATTTTAAAGAAGCAAATAATTCCAATCTTATACAGACTCTTTCAAGCAAAAAAAAAAAGTAGAAAAAACACTCCCTAGCCATTTAAACAATTTGACAGTGACTGAAATAAGAGAGTGGAGTAATTCTTCAACACGTCATAAATGCCAGGCAGGGCACCAGGAGTCCAGACTCTTTCTGTCTTACTAATGCTTCCATCCTCACGTTCCAAAGTGATTTGTCATCATATCTCCATTTCAGTGAGTCGGAAGAGGGAAAGAAGAAAGAAGGGCACAGCTCTGAAGTTACATATCATGCTTTTGTTCCCATCTCTTTCACCAGAAGTTTCTCGTGTAGCCATGCCTCCTGGGAAGAGATCTGGGAAATGTTCTTTGGATTGCTACATACCCACCTAAAAGTTAGGGGTTCTCTTACTGGAAAGCAGTGGTTGGTAAACAGCCCCTTGGCCAAATCTGCCCTGCCCCCTGTTTTTATATAACCCGTAAGCAAAAAATGATTTTTACAGTTTTAAATAGTTGAAACAGTTTTAAAAAGAACATTTTTGACATGTGAAAATGACATGAAATTCAGATTTCAGGGATGATAAAGTGTCATTGAATACAGCTGTGCTCATTTATTCACATATTGTCTGTGGCTGCTTTCATGCGATAATGGCAGAGTTGAGTAGTTGTGGCAGAGGCCATACGACCTATACAGCTTAAAATATTTACTGGCTAGCCCTTTTTAAAAGTAGTTTGCTGACTCCTGATTTAGAAGAAGCACTGACTATATATCCTGCAGAATAACAGACTCTGGCACACTGTCCTGTATTGAAGTCACAGATCTGTGTGTGTCCCTTTATATTTAAGTGTACTGATTTCTTACCAACATAGTGTGTTAGCCTTAGTGCTGCCATAACAAAATATCACAGATTAGGTGGCTTAAACAACAGAAATTTATTTTCTCACAGTTCTGGAGGCTGGAAGTCTGAGATCAAGGTGCCAGCAGGGTTCATTTCTAGTGAGGCTTCCCTCCCCAGCTTACAGGACAGCACTTTCTCACTGTGTCCTCAAACAACCTCTCCTCTGTACCAGCAGTGGGAGGAGAGAGAATGCTCTGGTCTCTCTTTCTTTTCCTAGAAGGACTAGTGTCCCACCCTTGTGACCTCATTTAGCCTCAATTATCTTCTTAGAGGATCTGTCTCCAAATACAGTCACACTGAGGTTTGGGCTTTCAGCTTATGAATTTGGGGCATATATTTCCATCCATAACACATGATGACTAGAGGTAGTCTTATGTCATATTTTTCTAATGAAAAATTAAAATGTGATGATGATCAAATGTTGTTTCATCTATAGGGAAAGGGGGACAAAATGAATTTAAAGAATTTACAAGGCAAGAAGAGATCAACTGCTTGACAAGAGAGCCTCTCACTGCCGATGAGGAAGAAGCTTTAAAACAGGAGCATCAACGGAAAGAGAAAGAGCTCTTAGAAAAAATCCAAAGTGCCATAGCATGCACCAATATCTTTCCCTTGGGCCGTGACCGCATGTATAGGCGATACTGGATTTTCCCTTCTATTCCTGGATTGTTTATTGAAGAGGATTATTCTGGTCTCACTGAAGACATGCTGTTGCCTAGACCTTCATCATTTCAGAATAATGTACAGTCTCAGAATGCTCAGGTATCCACTAGAACTGGAGAGTCTTTGATGTCTGAATCTACCTCCAACATTGACCAAGGTCCATGTGATGATTCTGTGCAGTTGCCAAAACCAGTGCATAAGCCAAACCGGTGGTGCTTTTACAGTTCTTGTGAACAGCTAGAGCAACTTATCGAAGCTCTTAATTCTAGAGGACATAGAGAAAGTGCCTTAAAAGAAACTTTGTTACAAGAGAAGAGCAGAATATGTGCGCAGCTAGCTCGTTTTTCCGAAGAGAAATTTCATTTTTCAGGTAAATTTTCATTGCAAACCACTGCCTTTATTTTTCTCTCCCCACAAACTCTGATTTGGGATTAAACATTTTCAAACTATTACAGTCATATTAAGACACCGTATCTTTCATTTACATGATTCTGTAAGTTTGAGAATTAGAGAAAGTTTGCCAATTAGGATAACAAGGTTCTCTAGATTCCACTGGGTTCCATTTGTATTATGAGGAACACATTTAGCAATTCGAGAAGATGCATAGTCTCCCTGATCTCATTCCTTCATCCGCAGGTTCTGGACACCCGAAACGCAAAGGTGTTACCATCAGTTTTAGAGATCATGACTGGGTGATGTCACTCGTTAAGGGTTTGGGCTGAGGGTCCAGAGAGAGGTTCCTTTAGTGATCACTTTGGAGATCAGTTCTGCAAAGGCAAATCAGGCAGCAACATTTCCCATTCGATGACTGATCCATTGATGACAGATATGAAAAAACAGTAAGGCGTTTTTAGGTATAAGGTTTCTTATTGCCAAGTGAGATTCTCTAGGTAAAGAACTCTTAAATTTGGGAAATATTACCATCACTACTTTAGTTCTCTTCAGGGTTAAAAACTGTAGCTCACTGTTCTTTTTTTAACAGCTTTTTTAGACTTAATTCATACACCATACAATTCACCCATTAAAAGTAGACAGTTCAGTGGTGGGGCAGGGGTTAGTATATTCACCGATATTGTGCGACTGTCATAGTCAGTTTTAGAACAGTTTCGTCACTTCATAAAGAAGCACCTTCTCCTTTCGCTGCCACCCCCCATAGACCTAAGCAACCACAAATCTGTTTTCTGTCTCTGCAGGTATCCCTGTCTGAACATATTACATGTATGATATTATATAACATACGGTCTTTTGTGACTGACTTCTTTCATATAGCGTAATGTTTCCAAGATTCATCTAAGTTGTAGCATGCGTCAGTACTTCTTTCCTTCTTGTGGCCAGACAGTAGTCCATTGTATACCACACTTTATTTATCCATATGTTAGTTGATGGACATTTCTGTTGTTTCCACCTTTGGGCTGTTTTGAATAATGCCACTGTAAACATTTGCATACAAGTTTTTGTGTCGACATGTTTTCATCTCTCTTGGGTACCTAAGAGTGAAATTGCTAAGCCATATGGTAATTCTGCTCAATCGTTTGAAGAACTGCCAGACCGTTTCCCAAAGCAGCTATACCATTTTATATTTCTGCCAACAGTGTCTGAGGGTTAAGATTTCTCCATATCCTTGGCAACACTTGTTATTATCTGATTTTTTTATTCTAGCCATCTTAGATGTATGAAGTGGTACTTCATTTTGTTTTCGATGTTCATTTCCTGAATGAGTAATGAAGTAGAGCATTTTATCATGGTCTTATTGGCCATTTGTATATATTCCTTAAAGAAAAGTCCATTCAGACTTTTCTAAAGGTCCATTTTTAGTGGCATTATTTATCTTTATTACAAGAGATCTTTTTATATTCTAGGTATAAGTCCCTTTTCAAATGTGTAATGTGCAAACATTTTCTCTCCCTCCCCCTTTTTTTAGTGCTTTGAGGATTTACTAAGGGTTTTTAATGTCCATCATCTCATGATCATAACACTCACAGGGGGTAGATTGTATTTGTAATAAGGAAATCATAACAAAGGTATTGAATAACTATTTCAGACAAACCTCAGACTGATAGCAAACCTGTATATACTCGGGGAAGAGCTTTCAATGCAAGTGATCCATCTCAGATGTCTGCAGAGAGGCAGCTTGAATTGAGGCTGAGAGATTTTCTTTTGGATATTGAAGATAGAATCTACCAAGGAACATTAGGAGCAATAAAGGTTTGTACCTGTTCCTATTTTTAGTTTATCTAATTTCCAGGATTTTGGTCATACTTGTTCATTTCTTTCATATAGGTAACCCATATATGTTTTAAATAAATACTAGTCAGTGCTATTTTATAAAAATTAAGTTTATTATTCCCCTATATTAAAATGTTTATGTATTACTATAAAACCCTTCTTAAATACACTATGTGACTAACTACTTTCTTAAATAGAATTAAATGAACATAATTGACTGACCTTTTTAATATTAATTTTTAGTATCTTTTAAAATACCTGTTTTAATGATATTTTCATCCAAGATGTTGAAATGTGTAAGGATATTTTCTTCTTCCTTGACCAGCTCCCGCCTGCTCTGCTGAGTCTGGTTTGTTTATTGGTTTCTTTGTTACCTTTTTAAAATCTGTAAGTAATTCATGCTTGATATGTGTGTTCTATTCATTGCGTTGCTATCATCTATCACTTTTTTGATGCTATCAGTGACCAATCTTAGAATTATTTATAATTTCCTTATATAGAGAGCAAGGTACTAAGGCTCCATCTATAAATGACATGAATTCCATTTTGACCACTTAGTAACCTTATTTTTAGATTCCTTGTGGATTCACAATGTGTTCTAGAATATTCATGAATTTTTCATATGTACATTGAACCTCATACTCCTTAGGAACAACATATGCCTGTTTTCAGGGTGAGTTAGTTTGGGTTTTGTTACAGGTTGCAGACCGACACATCTGGAGATCAGCATTAGAAAATGGACGGTATGAGCTGTTAAGTGAAGGAAACAAGGAAAATGGGATAATTAAAACTGTGAATGAAAATGTAGAAGAGATGGAAATTGATGAGCAAGCAAAGATCATAGTCAAAGACAGGTACAAAAAGTATTTTTTTAAAGTACCATCACTTTTCCTTGCCACTGTAATTATAATTTTTTTCTAATGTAAATGTTTCTTTTTGTTTGAAAAAATTGCTTTAAAATTTTATTGTAAAGACTATATAACCATTGAAATGATGATTTTGCTTAAACCTTGCCAAAAGACAACTTAGGATCATGATAATTTCTCAAGTTCAAAAAAGTCTTTGAGCCCTGACCAGTGTGGCTCAGTTGATTGGGTGTCATTGCAAAAAGCAGAGGGTCACTGGTTCAATTCCAAGGTCAGGGCACATGCCTGGGTTGTGGATTCAGTCCCCAGTTGGAACATGTGGGAGAGGCAACCAATCAATGTTTCTCTTACACATTAATGTTTCTTTCCTTTTCTTTCCCCATCCCTTCCCTTCTCTTTAAAAATAAATAGATAAAATCTTTAAAAAAATAAAATTTAAAAGTCTTTGAACTTAAGGTGTTATTAATTTCAAAAAGTAACATACACGATCCATTTTTCTTTTCTGCAGGAAAATTTTAGTAAATTGTGGTAGACTTAAATATTATTTGAACTAATAATCAGAACCTCTTTATCTGTAGATAGGTACTTTTATTCTTTTGGAGTTATTTTGAATAATGTCTGCCCTTAAGGAGTTTGTTGTCTAGAAAGAAATGGTAGAGAGACATTAAGCTAGCAGTTATAGAACAGGTGAGAGTTCTGATAAAAGTAAATATCCAGTGCAAACGTAGTACATAGAAGGGCTATTTATCTTGGTAGAACAGGGAAAACAGCACAGAAAATGCCACAGGAAGTGATTCCAAACCTAAGACCTAAACTTGGGGAAGATAGGATATTGGTAAGGAAGACAGTAAACCAAAGGCTTTGAGTGAATGAATTTGTCTTTTTAAATGACCATTGTAGCTGCAGCAAGATGTATTGCAAAGGGAGTAAGACTGGAGGCTGAGGAACTAGGTGGGAGGCAGCTACAAGCCCATGCAAGAGAAATAGAGATGAGCTGCCTAGGACGCTTATCCTTTAAGGCCTGTCACAGTGTCTCCTGTCTGAAACCTTTCCCATTTGACTTGTCTCACCCTTCTTCCCTCCTCCAAATATGTGCCCCTCTGACGTACTTAAATAACATGATATTTAGTTTAGCCCTTGATTCATGTATATATCTCCCTTCCTACACTCTTTTCTTATGAAAAGCTCCTCGAGATTGAGGAAACTATTTCTTACACGGGTATAAATAAGCATTTGGATAAATGAGTGGAATCAAATCTCACCTAATAGTGTTTTTAGTACCATAAACTCTTCATTGTTTTAATTGTAGACTTCTGGGCATAAAAACAGAAACTCCAAGTACTGTCTCAACCACCGCAAGCACACCGCAGTCAGTGAGCAACGTGGTTCGTTACCTGGCAACGGCGCTCTTTCAGATAGAGCAAGGCATTGAGCGGCGTTTCCTCAAGGCTCCACTTGGTAAGTGTCTGTTTTTAATTCAAACTAGTAGTTATATTTTAAATGATTTTAAAATTGCCCTTTAATTAATAGGCCGACATAATAAAATTGATTGACTGACTTGAAAATTTTAAGATTGTATTTATATTTTTACATGAGTTCTTTCAAGTGAGATTTATTTTTAGATAATATTATTTTTAAATGTGTTCTAGGTAATTATTCACTTTAATAATTGTTTTTGTAACTATTTCTGTCAGTCTCTTTTTTGTGAAACCTTCATCACAAGAAAGGTAACCAAAAATTGTGGCTAGACAGACCCTGAAAATCAGAGATTGTACATAAATTATTTTGTTATTATTTTAAACAGAACCCCAAAGAAGCTGCTTAAATGTCCACCATTAAGGGCACAGTTTAATCATGGGGTCACTAACTTGAACACTTTATAAGAAGTGCTAAATCAGAAAAACCAAGTGTTAAACTATATACAGATGAGTAAATGTTCTATAATTTATGGCTAGGATGATACAAATAATATTATGTAGATCATGTCCCTTTTAGGGACTAGTCAAGGGGCTATAATCATTATATCTTTAGGAAAATAGGTGTTTCAAATTCCAAATTAATTTCATGTCATCCTCTATTTCCCTGTGATCTCTGAAATGTTGAATTACTTTATAATTCATCATCTCCAGATAGTTTATATCCTATATCTCAATAATAGGATACTATAAGAAACTGTTTTTTAAAACCATATTTTCTGGTCTCATATTGAAAGTGCAACTTGAATAGACTAAAATCCTTTAAAAATTATTTGAACATTATCTGTTGAGCAGTGAGAACAAAATTTTACGAACAGATGGTGCTATCAAAACAAGTTTAGAATGTGACTGTATTCATAAAGTGAGTGTTTTTAAGTTGAAGAACTTCTGGCCAGTATCTCATTCTTCTGATAAGTCTGTTCATATTTTTATGAATTAATCATTCTACCATGAGCTTAATATTCAAAGCTCATGATAGAAAAGCTATTGCTTTTCACATTCAAAGTAGTATTTGTAAGAAATAAAATACATATGATCACATCTCACAAAGACATCACAATTTGCATTTACTATATCACTCTTATTTCCCAGTCTAAAATATTTTTTAAGTCTACCCAATCTGTGCCAGTCTTAAATATTTCTTACTATTTTCTGTCTAAATCAAACTACATGATGAGGGTTCTCTCTGTATTATTTCTTACAACCACATGGTGAAGCTGCAATAACTTCACTTAAAATTTCAATTAAAAGTTATTTGTAGCTTTTTATTCTAGGGATTAATCACATTAGTAAAACTAGGCTTTTTTTAAACTTGGGAAGATAATTATATTTCAAGTAATTATTTTAAGTAAGATTTGTGAAGACTATTGAGGTTAATAATTTTGTTATTTATAAAATCATGCTTATGGTTTAACCCTTATGCTATGAAAAAAACTCCGAAGTAACTTTATCAACTTGAAAAGTAACACAAATTAATAAAGATAAAAATGGAGATGGGGGAAAAGGACAAGAAAAAGAGAAGGGGAGATCAGTCTAATATGAGAGATGGTGAATTTTTAACTTTTTAAAGGAAATTTGCCTTTTTATTAAGAATAGTATAGGAAATAGAGAAGCCAAAGAACTTATATGTATGACCCATGGGCATGAACTAAGGGGATGAGGGTGCAGAGCGGAGGGAGGATAATGGAGAGAGAAAAATTGGGGCAACTATAATAGCATAATCCAAATATACTTTAAAAAAGGGAAAGAACGAACTTTTTAGAGAAGTATGATATTACTTTATATATTTCTGAATACCGGTTTGCATATTTAGCTTTTGAAAGAAAACCTTGAGTTTGATATTTTGGAAGGGAATATCATCTTTTTAATGTTTTCCTTTCTACATTTCACACCTCAGCTGATCAAACTCTTTTAAGTCTGTATTGAATTAACATTGGTGAATCTTAGAATATTTAGGTGTTAGTGAAAATACTGAAGAGCTCTGGAATGCATGTTCACTTATTTTGCACATGGTATTTATTCGTGCAGTTGTTCCTGTTACTAGCATAGGAAGATTTACAGGCAGGAGTTTTTGTTGTTTGAGCTCCTGGAGAAGCCCCTCGGCCTGGTCGCATGGGTTACTGTGCTGTGGCAGCTACCCGTAGAACCTCCCAGAGTAACATTTGACCATGGGACTCTACCAGTGTTCTGTGTTAGTGAAGTCCTCTCATTTAGCAATTTCTTGAGGAATTTGTCCGTGCTAGCATAATGGAAGATAAAAAAGAAGCAAGATATTTCTGCCCTTGAGCATGTATAATCTGAAGAAGAAGCAAGATTAAAGATTTTTTTAAAAACAATGAGAAAATGGAACCAATTGTATATACTATTTTTAGCCTTATTTGAATACTATATGAAAATAGAAGAAGACAGATATCCATTTACATTTATTTTACATTTAGAACATTTTAAAGTGGGTGGGAGTGCTTCAGGTAAAAACTGGACCTTGAGCTACCACTGGTATAATTTTCTAAAAGCTTCTCTTTGATCAAAACCCATAGTGTTTGATCAGCCTTTCAGTTAAAAACCACTCAGACTGGTTTTCAGAGTTCCAGAAGATCCCCATGATTTGTCTTTTTCTTCCACTCTTTCACATTGGCCTCTGAAACCTTGTTTCTTGCCATTACCAGTAAGAATGCCCTCTGGTTTATCCAGAAAGATTTCTGCAAGATCTTTGAATTAGCGGTTCTTACTGTCTTCTTCCTTGGGGGTCCCACTCAGGCCAGAACCTTTTATGAAGCTTTATATAAAAACCCAAGATAAATAGCACAAAATGAGAGGGTGGAAGTAAATCAAATGGACTGTATCTCACACACCCCCAGCAGTGGGAAGTCGGAGGACCCAGCACTCAGTCCACTGAGCCATGCTGGCAAGGGCTCAAATGTTTATTTCTTAAAACATTTAAACAGTTATTTAGTATTCGGTATGTAATTCTGATATCTCAAGTCTTTATGGGTTAGATTCTGCTGGCTCTTGTTTATAGTGTTTCGACATATGCCTTATGGGTTTTGACTATTAACTCTCATTCCTCAGAACTTACCTATGCATATTTCTTCAGAGGGAGTTTGCAAAGATTTGTACATGTGTCTTCATTCACCTGAGATCACTTACTGACCCTGGACCACTGTAAAATCTTAGCTTGTGGTTTTTCAGGTTTTAAACATGTTCAAGGCTCTGCTTATAGTTACATATTCTTAAGGTATCTTTATTTCCCCTTTGTACCCAATACCAAGATCCAAATGCACAGATTTCTGTACTTCTTTCTTCCCGCTACCCTTTCCACATTAAAAGTATAGTTTCTTGGAGTCCTAGCTTTTTAGAGGGCACTCACCGCATTGGGTGGGAACCTTGGTTCCATGTCCTCTCTCTCACCCTCCCTCATAGTCAGACAGGAGCTCGAGACACACTAGTGTTTGGCAGATCTGTTGCCTTATGACTTGAACTCATTGTGTATATCTTCATTCTCCCAGCTATATTAAAATTTTTAAAGGTAGGGACCATCAAATAGACTTGTTTTGTATCTTCTAAAGTGCTACACATAGGAGGAACAATGTAAAGTAACTTGCAAAGTAATATGCCCAAGCTCCCATAGGGGAACTAGTGGTCACCTCAAGGCAGACTGACTCTGGAGCCCACATTCTCTTAACCATTATGCTACTGCCCAAGAGGTTTTATTTGAGGATAATAATAGGAAATATGGCATGAATAGGACCAAGTGATGTATAGAGTTCTTATATACCTTGCAGAATTTTGATATGATGTGGTAGGCCCTTTGTAATTAAGTATAATATCTTAGGAAAACTAAGGTGGTAGCAATATTGAAGATTAATTAAAGATGGAAACCCCAGGCCATTGTAAAATGATAGACTGCCTAGATTAAAGGCATCTAGTCAGATGACTCTTTATAAATTTTTAGCCCAAAAGACAAATGGATGCTGTTGTTAATGGCAGGAGGTTTCAAATGTTTCTACATAAATATTGGTGTTGAAAGTTCATTTTGAGAGGTATTAACATTTTTTATTTACCTCACTTTAAAAATAATATTTTTTAGAGATAGGAGACTATATTTTCTTTTGTTGGCATCTATACATAATTGAAATTTTGCAGTAACAGCAATATTGAGGTATATTCACATATGAAATCATCCTTTTAATATATATAGTGTTTTTTAGTATATTCACAATTGTATAGCCATTCACTACTGTTTATTTTCAGAACATTTTTATCAGCCCCAAAAGAAACCTCATATATGAGTGATACTTAGCTGAGAGCAATTTGTCATCTGAAATTGAAGAAGTAAATCCTTGATTCAAACGAATAGTACCTCACTTGTAACCACACTTCTAAATTAGATCAAGTTTTCTAAATTAGATCAAAATTTATTACAGAAATTAGATTGAGAGCACATTGCTCAAGTTATTTTTTTAACTCTTGACATCCCCAAGCATTTGATGTACAGATTTAATATAAACAAGATGTGGTTCAGCAAATATTTTCTGTAACGTGAGGTATTTTTATTTTTAGTATCAACATGGTATTTTTGTTAAGTGTTACAAGAGAAGAGCTGTAAAATTTATCCTGTTTAAACTACCAAGAAAGTAGTTCTAGGAGATGTCTGGGGTTTGCTTTAGAAACTTTAATCATTCTTCCTTTTCATTTAAGATGCCAGTGACAGTGGGCGTTCTTATAAAACAGTCCTGGACCGTTGGAGAGAGTCTCTTCTTTCTTCTTCTAGTCTGTCCCAAGTCTTCCTTCACCTCTCCACCTTGGACCGTAGTGTGATCTGGTCTAAATCCATACTGAATGCCCGTTGTAAGATCTGCCGAAAGAAGGGCGATGCCGAAAACATGGTCCTTTGTGATGGCTGTGATCGGGGTCACCATACTTACTGTGTTCGACCAAAGCTCAAGGTAGTTTGTTCTTCTTTTGAGTCTCAGATTAGAATTGAGACATTGAGATTTTGAATGACAGGTGATTAATGAGCATTTATGTGATTCGTCAGACTGTGCCTGAAGGAGATTGGTTTTGTCCAGAGTGTCGGCCAAAGGAACGTTCTAGAAGACTCTCCTCTAGACAGAGGCCATCCTTGGAAAGTGATGAAGAGATGGAAGACAGTATGGGAGGTGAGGATGATGACACTGATGATGACGATGAAGAGGGTCAAAGTGAGGATGAAGAATATGAGATAGAACAAGAGGAAGATGACTCTCAAGAAGAGGAAGAAGTCAGGTAAGCCCTGACATGCAATAAAATGAAGATTCATGAACCTTAACTAGACAATCTCTTGACTACTGAAATACAAATGGAGTGGTTGGGTTCATCATTTTTTTAAAACTACTATGTAATACAGTAGCTTGAAATTCTCCATGCTTTATGTATTATGAACATTTGAATTTTCCTGAAGAAAATACAGTAGCCGTGTGAGCTTAGCCAGATCATAAAATCAAATATGAGTTCAAATTTGGACAGGAACACCAATCAGGCCCATATTAAGGTGGATTTTACTTAATTTTATACCTGAAGCAGCAAATAAACTGTCCAGAGGATATTTATGAGATAAAGATGGAAGGCACTTCTCTATGCCTTTCATACTTTTTCAAGGACTTAGTTGTACCCAGACTTTGGTGATCCTTGGCAGCCTATACAGAGAGAGAGATGTCAGGAAGCATATTATATTTTTATACTCCTATCACATCAGCATCCAGAAACAACTTCTGTACTGCCATATAACCAAATATTCTACAACTGAGCAAATTATGTCACCCAGGTATAATCAATGTGTTTAAGGTCTGGTTTTTTCTACTATGCCAGTGATGGAGCAGTTTCCTTTATTTGCCCCTAAAACTTTCCCCCCTCCTAATATTTGAAACCCTTTCATGTGGAATCAGGAAGGTAAATAGGAAGCAACCTAGAACTAACAAAGTACAAAAAGGTCACAGTCTGAGGTAGGAGAATAGAGAGAACCACCCCATTGTTTTGAAACAAATTATCATTTTTCTAATACTCCACATAGCAGGAGCCGTATTTCCTGTAGCTTAAAAGGGCAATATGTTAAGCATAAAGATGATAAAGAATTTGGAAAATTCTTGGAAATATTTTAGGGAAACTGGAACTCCAGGTATATGAGGGGATGGATAAACGGGGGACTTAATGGGGTTACTTTCATTCTTGTCTACAACTTAAATACAACTAAAAGATTGAATCTAGTTTTGTCTTTTCCAGTAGAATAAGATGGCAAAGAGATTCTTGGCTTGGTATTTAGAAACAAAAAATGTAAAGCCTATTTTATTTTATTGGGTTTTTTTATTTAAACCCTCACTCAAGGATATGTTTATTCATTTTAGAGGTGGGGGAGAGAAAAACATTGATGTGAGACAGAAACATCTATCAGGTGCCTCCCACAGGCCACCCCTATTGGGGGTTGAACCTGCAACCTTTTGGTGTAAGGGATGACGTTACCAAGCCACCTGGCCAGGGCTTAAGGCCTATTTTAATGGCAGCTATTGGTAGAAACTGTATGTTACCTCTGTATCGATGATAATAGGAAAGAAAAGATTTGCATTTTAAGATTAGTTCATCATTCTTTAAGTTTTTCAACATGATTAAATCTATTGGTTCTCTTATAGATTTTATTATCATTTATCACAATTTAGGCTTTGATCTCCATGATGATGTTCTGGAGTTACTACTAAGAAAATAATAAATATTCTCTTTGCATTACAAAAAATATATAGCCCTGACTGATGTAGCTCAGTGGATTGAGCGCAGGCTGCGGACCAAAGGGTCACTGGTTTCCATTCTCAGTCAGAGCACATGCCTGGGTTGTGGGCCAGGTCCCCAGTGGGGGCATGTGAGAGGCAACCTCACACTGATACTCCTCTCTCTCTTTCTCCCTCCCTTCCCCTCTCTCTAAAAATAAAATAAATACTTTAAATACACACACGCACATACATACACATATATAAAAACAGTTGAGATTTCCACTAGAACTTTGTTGGCTCTAAGTTTAAAGAATTGAGCCTAGGATAAGTCTCAGTAACATAGAAAAGTAATATGTAGAACTCTGGCTGAATACTAGGAAAAAGGGAATTGAAGTAATTGTGTATTTATTCTGGCTCTGCATAATAATTGTGTTTTCTAACCAAATTTGTAGCCCTCCAAAACGAGGAAGACCACAAGTTAGATTGCCAATTAAAACAAGAGGGAGGCTGAACTCTTCTTTTTCAAGCCGTGGCCAACGAGATCCTGGAAGATACACTTCAAGGAGTCAGCAGAGTACACCAAGAACAACTGTTTCTTCTAAAGCTACTGGTAGAAGCCTAAGAAAGATAAAATCTGCTCCTCCTACAGAAACGAAATCTTTAAGAATTGCCAGTCGTTCTACTCGCCAGAGTCATGGCCCATTGCAACAAGAGGTATTCATGGAACTACTTAGTCCTTGCAGAAAACGCAGAAGCAGAAGAAGCGCTAATAATGCACCAGAAAAGAGCCCCACCTTCCCTAACTTCAGGGTCATTGCCACAAAGCCAAGTGAGCTGTCAAGATCTCTAACTGCCGCTTCAAAACTTTCTGTCCAAGATAGTGAATCCAAGAGAAGAGTCAGGAAAAGACAATCCCCAGGTATGAAGAAGTCTGATTTAAACTATCCTTACCTAAGAAAATTGAATAATTTGGAAAATTAAGTGTTGAGATACTTTGGATTACTTTTTAGAGGTTGTCGCTAAGATATACAGAGTTTTAGGGAACAGCCAGATCTGAATGAAGCACAATATTCATTGAAGGGAAGGAGTAGCTATTTGGAGAATAAAGGTAACCTATATTACTAGTATTTCTACTAGTAGAATAGCATAGTTGTGAGAAGTGTGCAGTGTTCTGTTTTTGTTTTTGTTTTATTGTTGTTCAAGTACAATTGTCTCCATTTTCACCCCACCCCACCCATCCCTGCCTCCCACCCTCGAACCCACCCCTCCTTGGCTTTGTCCATGTGTCCTTCATACATATTCCTTGATGACCCCCCTTACTGTCCCCTCTTATCCCTTTCTCCCCTCCTCTCTGATTACTGTCAGATTGTTCTTTATTTCAATGTCTCTGGCAGTATCCTGTTTTTAATGGAGAGGCTTGGCCAACATTTGAACAGATTCAATATCCCACATTATAACACATTTCATTCTCTTCCACCTTAAGACACACATACTCATTATCTTCTTGACAAGCGGTGTTGGGTCAGTTGATGTACTGAATTTGGGGCAGTAGAGAGATGGGGGCAGTAATATTGTTACAGAGTGATCACAGTATATCCAGTTCTGATCATTATTGTTTATAGTAACTTTATCAATATAAAAATCCCTTTATTCATTTATCTCTTTAATCCTTTTTTCCTTTAATGTCATTAGTAATAAAAACTTTATTTCCAAAAATGAAGCGAAACATAAAATGCTACTATCCTTTGAAGAATTGTAGATAGGTTGTATTACATTATTCAAACAATGACAGGAGTAAAGAATTTTTTGGTGAAACAATGGGAAATAATTAGTCTTTATTTAGTACCATTGGTCAGGTTTTGGGGATATCAGGTAACTTTACATCAAGATCTAATTAGATTTTCTTATCTCTTTGTCTGTTTTGCTTTTCCCTGAATCTGAACTCCAAACTAGTGCACATAAAACATTTTATTCAAAAACACTCTGCCAGAAAAAAATTTGTTCATGTTTTGTGAAATCACTAAGTCTAAGGACATATAAAGGGGGGATTGTGTGAATTTACATTGAATTGATATGTGGATTATACTACTGCCCTTTTCTACTAATTTGTATACCTTACATTTCACTATATGCCTTAGAGTTTGTGAGAAGCATCTTGCTTCAAGAAAATTCCCCATATAAAATTAAGGTTATAAAAATAATCTTCATTATTGAGAATTATATGTGTGAGGTAATTTACAAAGAGGCCTAGTTTCTAGTTCTGAAGATGTAACTTTCCTCTTAATGTGTTTTAGGAAATGGTGGAGCATTGCTTACTGTGATTTTACTATAGTTGAAGACATATTTTTAATAAAACAGTGAAAATCTGCAAACTTTGTGTTCTAAAATTTTCTTTTGTATTATACTCATTTTACAGTCTGTTCCCAATGACTGTTGAATGCAATTGAAAAATTTTAAGATCAGAAGGAAATAATGAATATTTGGTAGAGATTTTCATACCTCAAAATATGTTAGTTCAATATCTCAGTGCCTAGATTGTCACTTTGGTCTGAATTTAGTTTGTATTTATATGCCCTGTTTAGCTTGTAGTGATCAAATATTTTGCTTTGTCATCACCTAAAAATAATTTAATTGTTTATTTAGAATCATCTCCTATGAGACTGAATCGAAGAAGTTCGGGCCGACAAGGAGGAGTTCATGAACTATCTGCTTTTGAGCAACTTATTGTAGAATTGGTACGACATGATGACAGCTGGCCTTTTTTGAAACTTGTTTCTAAAATCCAGGTAATATTTCTAGACTTTGTAAAATGTGTCCCTGTATATTATTTGATTTAGTCTGCATGGCAGTTTTGAGACAATCCAAACACCTATTAATTACTATGCACTTTTTTTAAATGCTTGAAAAGTTGGTCTCAGTATTAGAAAAAAAATAGAATTAGATATCATAGCCTCCTCAGTCTCTTCTAATTCTGTAACTGATTCTTATAAGTGATGACAGTGTGTTGTAATAACCTCAATGTTGTTATTCAGGGTAATAAATCTGAATAGAGTTAATTCAACTGAGTACCCTTATTGGTATTTCTGTGATGTAAAACAGAGGTTCTCAAATTTCAGCACACTCCAGAATCACCTGGAGAGCTTGTTAAAACACAGATTACTAGAGCACCCAGAATACTTGATTCACTAAGGCAGGGATGGAGCCCAGTCATTTGTGTAACTGACAAATCCCTAGATAATGCTGATGGTGCTGGTCCAAAGACCACAGTTTGAGAACATTGATTTAAAAACTAAGTATTCTTCCATGGCAGAGATGACCTACCCTAACTAAGGGATTAGAGTTTGTGCTGTAGTTGTTTATACATTTGACCCTTGAACAATATAGGTTTGAACTACACGGGTCCACCTACATGTGGATTGTTTTCAATATATATTGGAAAATTCTTTGGAGATTTTCTTACTACCATGTAGCAATTATATTGATTATACTAGGCTACCATAAAGCAACCGTATTACTGCTTCTTTGTTATCAATATATGAATCATCCCTATAAATAAATATGAGTTTCTTCATATTTATTTACATATTTCTTCACATTTTTTTCATATTTGATATCTAGTGTTAGTAATATGTATAACATCTACAGTGTTTTGTATCATAGAAGACAATATGAATGTAGGTGCTGACAGGTAATTCACCTCAAACAGATGGTGTAAAATTATGGTATCGATAAATGGGTATAGTACTGTATTTTTAAGTATTTTTTATTGATTATGCTATTACAGTTTTCCCATTTTTCCCCCTTTATCCCCCCTCCGCCCTTCACCCCGCATCCTCCAGCACCCACCCAGTTCATGTCCATGGGTTGAGTTCTCTGTTTCCTATACCATTCTTCACCTCTCCCCATCTATTTTATGCCTACTATTTGTGCTGCTTCTTCCCTGTACCATCCCCCCTATTCTTCCCTTCCCCTTCTCCATTGAAAACCCTCCATGTGATATCCGTTTCTCTGATTCTGTTCCTGTTCTAGTTGTTTGCTTAGTTTTTTGTTTTCATTGTTTTTCTTTTCTTTTAGGCTCATTTGTTGATAGTTGTATTTGTTGTCATTTTATTGTTTGTATTTTTTTTCTTCAATAAGTCCCTTTAACATTTCATATAATAAGGGCTTGGTGATGATGAACTGCTTTAACTAGATCTTACCTGGGAAGCACTTTATCTGCCCTTCCATTCTAAATGAAAGCTGTGCTGGATAGATTAATCTTGGATGTAGGTCCTTACTTTTCATAACTTCAAATATTTCTTTCCAGCCCCTTCTTGCCTGCAAGGTTTCTTTTGAGAAATCAGCTGACAGTCTGATGGGAACTCCTTTGTAGGTGACTCTCTCCATTTCTCTTGCTGCTTTTAGGATTCTCTCTTTATCTTTCATTTTGGGTAACTTGATGATGTGCCTTGGTGTGTTCCTCTTTGGATCCAACTTCTTTGGGACTCTCTGGGCTTCCTGGAAGTCTTACTTCCTTCACCAGATTAGGAAAATTTTCCCTCATTATTTGTTCAAATAAGTTTCAATTTCTTGTTGTTGTTCTTCTCCTTCTGGCACCCCTATAATTCGGATATTGGAATGTTTCAGGTTGTCCCAGAGGTTCCCAAGTCTCTCTTCACTTTTTTGAACTCTTGTTTCTTCATTCTGCTCCAGTTGGATGTTTATTTTTCCCTTTCATTCCAAATCATTGCTTTGAGTCCTGATTTCCTTCCTGTAACTGTTGGTTCCTTGAATATTTTGCCTTATTATATTTTGAGTATCTTTCATTTTTTTCATTTTTTGACTAAGCTCAGTAAGTTCTGTGAGCATTTTGATTACCAGGGCTTTAAATTCTCCATCAGATAAGTTGGCTATCTCCTCATCGCTTAGCTCTCTTTCTGGAATTTTGCTCTTTCATTTGGACCATATTTCTTTGGCTTGGGGAACCTGAAAAGTTGTAAGGGGGCAGGGCAACCCTCCTTGCTGCCTGTGGGGGCGGGGCTAGAGAGGGAACAGTGCAGGTCCTGTGCTCTTCTCTAGCGTACTTTGCAATGGACTCGTGTGAAATGGAGTTTCTCCCACTGCAGCAACTGCCTCCAGGGTTCAGTCAGCTCTGAGTCTCAGTTTCGCCTTCAGCCACCCCGCTCACATGCGCAGTCCACCACCTCACCGTGGGTTCTTAATGGTCTGGTTGTTCTGGTTGACTTTTTCTTTAATTCCTTGATTGTTGGAGTTCCATGCAGTTTGATTTTCTGGCGCTTCTGGTTGCTTATTGATTTTAGACTGGTTGTTATCCTCCTTTCAGTTGTGCGAGGAAGCAAAGGGTTTCTACCTGCGCCTCCTTCTGGGCCGGAACTCCAATCAAATATGTACGGTACTTTAAACGAACTATCCTAGTGATTGGCTTTTTAAAATAATTTTTGTATTTAATTATTGTTCAAGTACAGTTTTCTGTCTTTTACTCCCATCCCAGGCCACCCCCCCAGTGCTCCCCACCTCCCTCCCATTTCCACCCCCCTTAGTTGTTGTCTATGTGTCCTTTATACTAGTTCCTGTAAATCCTTCCCCTTTTTCCCCTGAAATTCCCTCCCTTCTCCCCTCTGGTCACTGTCCCCCTGTTCTCTATTTCAGTGTCTTTGGTTATATTTTGCTTGCTTGTTTTGTTGTTTAGCTTCCTGTTAAAGGTAAGATCATATGGTATTTGTCCTTCATGATTGGCTTTTTTTAAAATTAACCTTGGATTCAAACTTTATTCCCAGGCTTCTTCAGCTTAATTAGCTGCAAAAAATGATTTTCACAGAAGCAAAAACAGGAAAGAGCTGCAATGTCCAAGGGCTAGGGCACAGGTGGCAAACAAGGCCCGCAGGCCAAATCCAGCTCTCCGCCTCATTTTATCCAGCCCGGCACCTTGTTTCTACCCAGCGGCAGCACCAAGCTCTCACTTAACTGTTAAGGAGTAGTTACATTTATACGGTCCTAAAATTACATGGGGCCCTTTGAAGGCAATCACGAGGGTGATGTGGCCCTGGTGAAAATGAGTTGGACGTCCCTGGCTAGGGCTTAAAAATATTAGAGACCTAGATTTCATCAGACCAATAAACAAAATTTGAAAAAGCAGTGATAATATAAAATAGCAGCCCCCAGTAACTTCTCCAAGTTCATCTTCTTCAGAAGTTGACTCAGTTCAGTTTTCTTAATTCTTGGAAGCCTCATCAAAATTCTCCACAAGATCTGGAACTTCATCATCATCGTCATCCTTTCCTGTAGCAAGTGGTGCTTTTCCATCCACAGTCTGTCTGGGCAGAGCTTTAGCGAGTCTCATTAAACTAGTCAGACTCTCTGCACCACGGTGAGGTGATTGAAGATGCTGGGTAGCATTTCTGTCAGCTGCTTTGTCTCAGCGTGGGTGTAATGGTGAAAGTGTTCTCTAGAGATGCCTGAACTTTAGGGTTGTTAAAATGGATCACTGTTCCTTGGTCTGTGAACATTATTTACCCCTAATTTCTTTAAGGAGAGCTGGAGTTTTTTATGATCTGCTGTAGCTGTTCTGTGAACCACCTTCTTTCTAGGAGCAGTGCCTTTCCTACCAATGCGCACTTGTGCCTGCAGTTGGGCGAGTTTCTCTTGGTTCGTGATAGTTTCTTCTTGGGGAGAAAACAGGGCTGCACGGGGCACTAGGGTTGGCGTGCAAAGGGCCTTTCACAGACCAGCTCAGAATGCTGATTGTCTTGATAACATTTTCTTTTCTCTAGCTAACTTTATTGTACAAATACAGTGTATGTATGATCTTGGCCAGGTGGCTCAGTTGGTTGGTGTATTATCCTATACACCAAAATGTTGCAGGTTTGATTCCCAATTGGGGCATGAATGGGAGGCAACCAATCAATGTTTTTCTCTCACATCAATGTTTTTTTCTCTCGCTTCCTTCCCTTCTCTCTCTCTAAAATCAAGAAAAAATATAGCCCTGGCTATTGTGGCTTAGTGGATTGAGTGCCAACCTGTGAACCAAAGGGTCAGGACAGTTCCCAGTCAGGACACGTGCCTGGATTGCAGGCCAGGGCATGTGAGAGGCAACCAGTTGATGTTTCCCTCCTTCTCTTTCTCTCTCCTTTCCTCTCTCTCTAAAGATAAATAAAATCTAAAGAAAAGTAAACAAATAAAATCAATAAAAATAACCTTGGGGATTTTTAAAAATACAGTATATAATAAATACGTATAATATGTGACATATGTGTTAATTGATTGTGTATGTTAGTGGTAAGGTTTATAGTCAACAGTACACCTTTAGTAGTTAAGTTTTGGAGGAGTCAAAAGTTACACACAGATTTTTGACTGTGCAGTGGGTTGATGCCCCTAACCCTCACGCTGTTTAGAACCAAATATTTATATGACAGAATGTGATATGCAAATCAGAGATAGGGCAGTGTTATGATACTATAATAGAAGTTATATAAAACTCTTTCAGAAGTAAAGAAGAAAAGGAGATTTATTTGAGCATTTCGGAGGAAAGGAGTAGCAGAACTACTTATTGAAGAACTAGTTAGTCTGGTCATTGAAATAAGATGGAATTTCAACGGTGAGAACTGGAATAAGGGAATTTCAAGAAGAGGGGATAGTAAAATTGAAGACCTAGAAATGAGAATATGAGGAGAGATGGGTAGTTTGAATGGAGTGGACTAGTTGGACACAACTAGATTATAAAGTCTCTCATTTGTCAGTGTTAGGTAAGTGAAAAAATGACATCATCAGAATTCTACTTGAGATTTCTAGAGCAAGATTGTAAAGAATTAATTAACATTGGGTAGCATCTTGTAAAAACTGATTCTCAATTTGACTCATTTTTCCTGAGTTCTTGTGCTGAATTAAGTTTTGTTGCATACATTTTTATTTTTTACTACAAATGGAATAATGCTCATTAAACAAATTTGTATAGACAAATTTATATATCTATATAAAGACATCACACAAAACCATTATCTTTTTCTTTTCAGAATAAATTAACACTTTTGTAGTATCAAATAGACTTCTACAGCATTAAATGACTGAATGTATTATGTGGCTTTAGTGAAATAATAGTATTCAGAGGTTAATATGTTGTTGCTTTTGAGTGTAGAACCTTCAAGTATTTGACCACTGATCTCTGATAGATTTTATACAAGAGAAATAATACTCGAATTATTTTACAGGTTCCAGACTACTATGACATCATCAAAAAGCCCATTGCCTTAAATATAATTCGTGAAAAGGTGAACAAATGTGAATATAAATTCGCATGTAAGTAATTTATAATTTTTTCTATGTTTTTGTTTAGAAAGGTAGAGGCTATTTTCTTTGTATATGATGTATATTAATGTAGTTATGTAGATAGCATCCTAAGAGGTCCTTAAAATGCTTATCCATGTATATGGTGGTGAGAGATGGATGGGGATTGAATGAGTGAAAGGTATTTTATAGAATCTGATCTTAATAGAAGTTATTTATTGAAACTGTGCAATTATACCTAATTACTATATTTTTTGGACCATAAGACACACCTAGGTATTAGAGGAGGAAAAGAGGAAAAAAATTTGAAGCAAAAAATGTGGTAAAATATTTTTAAAAATAGTTTGGACTTTTTATTTTATTTTTTTACTGTAATTTTATTTTTTATATATTTTTTTTAATTTTATTTATTTATCTTTAGAAGGGAAGGAAAAGAAAGAGGGAGAGAAATATCAATGTATTGTTGCTTCTCGTGTGTCCCCTGCTGGGAACTGGCCTGCAACCCAGGCATGTGCCCTGACTGGGAATCGAACTGCAATTTTTGGTTCATAGGCCCGTGCTCAATCCACTGAGCTACACCAGCCAGGGCTTTGGTAAAATATTTAACAACATAAATAACATACTATTTCACCAATGTAAATGTAAACAGAACTCAACAGCAGCATTAACAACCATTATTCCTCCCAAATGGGGGGGCATGGGGTAGGGGGTGCGTCTTATAGTCCAAAAAACACTACTTAATTGCAGTTTCACTAAAACAGTTTTAAAGTATTTGTAGTCAGTTTTAAGCTTCAGTTCTGCTAACCTTGTTTTCAGTCTTCAGTGTCTATAAAGAAAAAAGTGGGCTTCTGTCTCTTGACATTTCTAGACATAATACAAACAAAAATTTTACCTAAAAATTCTGTACTTTCATTTTAATCTCATTTGTTTTTTTCTTTCTAGCTGAATTTATTGATGACATTGAGTTAATGTTTTCAAACTGCTTTGAGTACAACCCTCGTAACACAAGTGAAGCAAAAGCTGGAATGAGGCTTCAAGCGTTTTTCCATACTCAGGCTCAAAAACTTGGACTTCACATCACACCTGGGAATGTGGATCAAGTTAGCTTGCCTCCGCCTGCAAAAAAATCACGAATCTAATTTTGTCCTTCTAAAGGATATATTTAAGAAAAACAAATTATTCGTGAAGTGAAACATTAAAATCATGCTATAAAGCACACATATATATATAAAGCAATAACAACTGAGTGACCACTCTGGAGTTTGGCCTGCACTATATTCTCAATTTTAATATTAAGCACTCAGGAGAATGTAGGAAAGATTTCCTTTGCTACAGTTTTGTTCAGTATCTAATAAGTTTGATAGATATATTGGATACAGTACTGGTTTACAGAGGTTTTTTGTACATTTTGAGATCATTCATGTGTCCTAATATCTTAGAAAATATTTTTTTGTCTATGATTTATTTTTGTCATTGACGACTTGTCTTAGACATGTGGTATTAAAGAAGATTTATCTACACAGTTTATAAACTGTTACATAGCACAGTTTATAAAAAATGTCTATGTCTAAGAATTTTTTAATGAGCATATTCTTGCAACACTACACATGAATGAATCTGGTTTTATACCCTTGAAGTGCTGTACCAGTGCTGGCTGGAGATATTAAGTCTGAGTTTATTAACTAGATATTTATTTAGATTCAGAGTAATTTGTGAATTTGTTTTGTATTTATAAAATTTGTACCTTGAAAATGTTCTTTAATTTTTTAAACATTTGTTGTGTTCCTGTTTTATATCTCTTAACTTCCTTAATGATCAATAAAAGGTAACCCCCTCCCTTTTCCCTGAGAGTTCTTCCAGTTTTACAGAACTGTATTATAAGTTTCTGTGTACAACTTTTTAAGTGTACAAATAAAGTGATACATTTTTTCCGAGTATTCTGAATTTCTGGAATTTTTATAAATCAGAATTGGACTTCTCCATGTGATACATAGGAACCAGTGTTTTATTGTACCTGAATCTTTCAAACAGTGGTTTGCATCTTTCTTCTGCCCCAGCCCTTGGGGAGTGAGATACCTCCCATCAGTAACAGTAGACATTCTACGGCACGGATTCTCATTAAAATGAGGAGAAAGTGAGTTTAGAATATACCCACTTAGTGAAGCAACACCACTCTGGAAATTTTTAAAAAATAAAGTGCTTTTTCTTTGGTGTGGAAGACATAGAGGGGCTTTCGTTTTGTAGGGATAGCTTTTCCTTATTTGGAAAGTTGCCCCTCTTTACTTTCATTTCTTTCTCAGATATTTTGAGATTATCAGATTTTCCAGATTCTTTGCATGAGTATGTTCGTATCTATAAATTTAGTAAATTTGTAATCATTTCACATGCCAATAACCAAATCTCTTTAAAATTTTATTTAGTATTTAAACATTCAGGAGGGAATTCTAAAATATCATTTTAAAGTAAATTTTCTGCCCTGGCTGGTGTAGCTCAGTGGATTGAGTGCGGGCCTGCGAACCAGAGGATTGCGGTTCGATTCCCAGTCAGGGCACATGCCTGGGTTGCAGGCAGGTTCCCTGCAGGCCAACTCCCAGCAGGGGACGCACGAAAGGCAACCATACATTGATGTTTCTCTCCCTCTCCTTCCCCTCTAAAGATAAATAAATAAATAAAATCTTTAAAAAAAAATAAAGTAAATTTTCTAATTACTTAATATTCTTTATTTGTTAATGCTAATAGCAAGTAACTTTTATATTTGCTTTTCTTCTACAAGAGATACATCAACTGGTTGCCCTTCACATGTCCCCATCTGCAGACCTGGCCCACAACCCAGGCATGTGCTCTGACTGGGAATCAAACTTATGACCTTTCAGTTCATAGGCTGGCAGTCAATCCACTGAGCCACACCAGCCAGGGCTTATTTTATTTTCTAGTTCCACATAAAACTGAAATCCTATGACATTTGTTTTTGTCTTTCTCTGACTTATTTTACTCAGCACAGTACCCTTCAAGGGTGTATAACCTGTGGCCCACAGGGCGCATGCAGCCAGGATGGCTAGAAATATGAACTAACACAAAACTGTAAAACCTTTTTTTTTTGCTCATCAGTTTTCGTCAGTGTGTGTGTATTTAATGTGTGTCCCAAGATAACTCTTCTTCCAGTGTGGCCTAGAGATGCCAAAAGGTTGGGTACTCCTGCCTAAATTCATCCATGTTGTTGCAGATGGTAAGATTTCATTCCTTTTATGGCTGAGTAATATTCCACTATATACAGAGGTTGGCAAAAGTAGGTTTATAGTTGTGAGCACACAAAACAATTTTTCTTGTTATTATTTATTATTTATTTGAATTACAAACTGTAAACCTATTTTTGCCCACCCCTGTATGTACCACAGCTTCTTTATCTGTTTATCTATTGATAGACAGTTTGCATTCATATTTTAGGCATTGTAAATAATACTAAAATAGACATAGGAATGCATGTCTTTTCAATTTAGTGTTTTGGGTTTCTTTGGATGAAATACCCAGAAGCAGAATTGCAGGGTCCTTTTTTATCTCTTTTTATAGCCTTTGTTTGAAAGTATATTTTTTATTTTTAGAGGAGAAGGGAGGGAGAAAGAGAGGGAGAGAAACATCAATGTGTGTTGTCTCTTGCACACCACCTAGTGGGGACCTGGCCCACAACCCAGGCATGTGCCCTGATTGGGAATCAAAGTGGTGGCCCTTTGGTTCGCCATTGTACAATGACACTCAATCCACTGAGTCACACCAGCCAGAGCTAAAGTCTGGTATATTTTTGTCTAGTGTGACTATTGTTATCCCAGCTTTTTTTGTTTGTTTCCCTTTTTTCATGAAATACCTTTTTTCATCCCTTTAGTCCATGTGTGTCTCTCAAACTGAAATGAGTCTCTTGTAGAGAATATGTAATGATCTTGTTTTGTTATCCATTCAGTCAGCATATATCTTTTAATTGAAACATTTAATCCATTTACATTTAAAGTGATGTTGATAGATACCTAGTTATTGCCATTCTATTATTCTTATTTTTAAGAATAATAGAATCATTTTTTTAAAGACCCTTTAATGTTTCTTGTAATACTGGTTTGCTGGTGATGAACTTCTTTAGCTCTTTCTTGCCAGGGAAGCACTTTATCTGCCCTTCAGTTCTAAATGATAGCTTTGCTGGATAAGAGTAAACTTGGTTGAAGGTCCTTGATTTTCACCACTTTGAATATTTTGTGCCAATTCCTTCTGGCCTGCCTGGAAAGTTTCTGTTGAAAAATCAGTTGCTAGTCTTATGGGGAACTCCCTTGTAGGTAACTAACTGCTTTCCTCTTGCTGCATTTAAGATTTTCTTTGTCTTTCACCTTTGCCATTTTAATTACAATGTGTCTTGGTGTGGGCCTGTTTAGGTTCATCTTGTTTGGAACTCTATGCTTCCCGGACTGAAATGTCTATTTCCTATACCAGGTTAAAGTAGTTTCTTGTCATTTTCTCAGAAAGGCTTTCTGAGATAGGTTTTCTGATAGGTTTTGCTTTGTCTCTTCTCCTTTTGACATCCTCATGATGTGAATATTGGTGTGCTGGAAATTGTCCCAGAGTCTCCTTAAACTGTTCCTTATTGTTTTGGATTCTTTTTTCTTTTTGCTCTTCTGATTGGGTGTTTTCTGCTTATATTCCAAATTGCTGATTTGATCTTTGTTTCATCTACTCTATTGTTGATTTCCTGTAATGTATTCTTCATAAAGAATATAAATTATTATATTCTTTATTTCTGACTGGTTCTTTCTCATGTTTTCTATCCCCGTTTTTATTTTTCTCATTTCTTTTTTGAAATTCTCACTAAATTTGTCTACTGTTCCTCTAAGTTCACTGAGCATCCTTATAACCAGTATTTTGAACTCTGCATCTGGTGGCATGCTTGTCTCCATTTTGTTTAACTTTTTTTCTAGAGTTCTGTTCTTTCACTTCAGACGTGTTTCTTTGTCTCATTTTGGCTCCCTCCTGCTTTTTTCTGTGTATTTAGTAGAGCAGCTACATCTGCCAGTTTGGGTAGAGTGGCCTGATGTAAGCGTCCTATAGGGCCCAGTGGCACAGCCCCTCTGTTCACCTGAGCTGGTTGCTTCAGGCCCTCCCCCACCCCTTGCCCACATGTGAGCTGTGTGTATCCTCCTGCTGTATTCGAGCCTTGATTGGTGTTGGCATATCAATGGGAGGGAGTTACCCCCAGGCTGATCATTTTCAAGGACTGCCTTCAACCACAGTGGAGGATCTGCTGTGCAGGGGCTGACACTGCTGAACCAGACTCACCTGGTACCTGATAAGTTCTCTCCTTGATAGTATTGCTCGTGGAGGTAGTTGGATGGTGCTACAGAGTGGTCTGAAGCTGTCCACCTGGTGTGCTAGCTCTGGGGCCTTGTGTAGGTCAAGGTAAGCCACTGCCTGTGCCTGTCTGAGGCCACTCAGCATAAGCTATAGGGCAATCTGCAGATGGCTGCTACTTGTGCTGGGTTTGGAGGTGTCTGGAAGAGGCCAAGCTGCAAACCAATGCCAGCTGCACTTAGCAAGAGGTATGGGGTTCTCTGAGGCCAGAGGATGTTTGGGGTTTGTGACCCCTTGAGAGATTTTAGGAAAGTCCTCAACATGGCCATTTGTGTGGAAAAGCCACTGGAAATTGTTTAGGTGGGCCCAAAAGTTGGGTGGTATGGGGTCTCAGAATCACGAGGGTGAAGTGAACAGTGTTAACCAGGTTGATGGTGACATAGATATGGCACCTGCCTGTCAGGTCTGTGTGAAATGGACTCTTCAAAGGAACCATGGCCTCTGGCAACACTTCTTTCTGGGAGAAAGCTGTCCCTCCAGCTCTTGCTAGATCATTCTGTTCATCCTTGTATGTCCCTGGTGCCTTTCAAGCAGCTGCCTCAGCACTGGAGCTCAGAGTGAGTCAGTCAGTGAAGAAGTCTGTGCACAGGCCTTTTAAAAGGAACATTTGGGACTCTAGCAGCCCACCTCAGCCACAATCCTTGCTGGTTTTTACAGGCAGAAGTTATGGGAACTTCTTTTCCTGGTACTGGAATCCTGGGCCGGGGGGTCTGGTGTGGGCCTGGGGACCCCCTGGCTCCTCAGTGGGGCCTCTGCAGCACAATACCCCTCCCATGAGTGTGGGACCAGACCATTCCTTTACCAGTTTCATCGTGGCTTTTTCTTTTTTAAAAAATATATTTTATTGATTATGCTATTACAGTTGTCCTATTTCCCCCCTTCATTCCCCTCAACCCTGCACACCCTCTCCCCCCCTTTTGTTCATGTCCATGTGTCTTAAGTTCTTTAGTTTCTACATTTCCTATACTATTCTTGCCCTCCCCTGTCTATTTTCTACCTACCATGCTATTTATTCTCTGTACCTTTGCCCCCTCTCTCCTCCTCCCACTCCCCTGTTGGTATCCCTCCATGTGATCTCCATTTCTGTGCTTCTGCTCCTGTTCTAGTTGTTTGCTTAGTTTGTTTTAGATGTGGTTGTTAATAACTGAGTTTGCTGTCTTTTTACTGTTCATGTTTTTTATCTTCTTTTTCTTAGATCTAAGTCCCTTTAACATTTCATATAATAAGGGCTTGGTGATGATGAACTCCTTTAACTTGACCTTATCTGAGAAGCACTTTATCTGCCCTTCCATTCTAAATGAAAACTTTGCTGGATAGAGCAATCTTGGATGTA
Source organism: Sturnira hondurensis (assembly GCF_014824575.4). Taxonomy (NCBI): domain Eukaryota; kingdom Metazoa; phylum Chordata; class Mammalia; order Chiroptera; family Phyllostomidae; genus Sturnira; species Sturnira hondurensis. Next base: position 5,311,693 of record NW_028081579.1, read on the forward strand.
GATCCTTGCCTTTCATGACTTGGAATACTTCTTTCCAGCCCCTTCTTGCCTGTACGGTCTCTTTTGAGAAATCAGCTGACAGTCTGATGGGTACTCCTTTGTAGGTGACTGTCCCCTTATCTCTTGCTGCTTCTAGGATTCTCTCCTTTATTTTAATCTTGGCTAATATCATTATGATGTGCTTTGGTGTGTTCCTTCTTGGGTCCAACTTCTTTGGGACTCTCTGAGCTTCCTGGACTTCTTGGAATTCTATTTCCTTTGCCAGATTGGGGAAGTTCTCCTTTGTTATTTCTTCAAATAACTTTTCCACTTGTTGCTCTTCCTCTTCTTTTTCTGGTACCCCTATAATTCAGATGTTGGAACATTTAAAGATGTCCTGGAGGTTCCTAAGCCTCTCCTCGTTTTTTCTGAATTCTTGTTTCTTCATTCTTTTTTGTTTGGTTGTTTCTTGTTCCTTCTGGTCCACTCCATCTGGATTTTAGTCCCAGATTTGTTTCCATCACTATTGGTTCCCTGTACATTTTGCTTCATTTCACTTAGTGTAGCCTTCATTTTTTCATCTAATTTCTGACCAAATTCAACCAATTCTGTGAGCATCCTGATCACCAGTGCTTTGAACTGTGCATCTGTTAGGTTGGCTCTCTCTTGGTCACTTAGTTGTATTTGCTATGGAGCTTTGATCAGTTCTTCCATTTGGGCTTTTTTTTGGTCTTGTCATGCCTGTTATGTATAGGGACAGAGCCTTAGGTGCTCACCAGGGTGGGGCAACCCACGTTGTTGGGTTGTGATGCTGTATGTCAGGGCGGGGTCAAGAGGGAACAATGGTGCTTGCTCCGCTCTGTCAGATTTCAGTCCCTTCCGCTGCTTCCCCCAAGCAAACTGGGGTTTTCTGGTGCTGATTCCTGTGTGGGTGGGTTTGTGTGCATTCTAGGACCCTGTGGCTCTTTCCAACACACTCTCCTATGAGGCTAGGAATGTCTCCCTGCACATCAGCCCCCACAGGTGTTTTTTCAATCAGTGTTTTGAGGCTTTATTTCCCAGTGCTGGGACCCTGGGTTGCGCATTCTGTCTCACCCCCCATCTCACCTGGTTTATCTGCACGCAAATGTGGGACCGCTGCCCAGTCTGCCAGCCGCCTTGCGCGCAATGCCCCACTTCACAATCGCAGCCTCACTGGGTCTGCCCGCTGCCTGCGTGCCTGGGGTCAGTGCGCTGCCGTCTTGCGCACCTGGAGTGCCTTGTGGGCCCAGTGTCAACCACTTTTTGTGCCATGACCCCTCTCTGCACAGCTGCCTGACTCTGCCCTGCTTACTGGTCTGAATGAATGTGTCTATTTTATCTCCTTGGTGGTTGGACTTTCATACAGTTCAATTTTTCTATCAGTTCTAGTTGTTATTTTGTTTCTAAATTGTTGGTGTCCTTCTTTGGGTTGTGCAAGGAGGCACAGTGTGTCTACCTACACTTCCATCTTGGCCAGAAGTCCTGTGGCTTTTTCTTTATATTATTAATTATAGGACTTCTGTTGAGCTAGATTTCAGGTGGTTCTCAATGATATTTGTCCTGTAGTTAACTGATAATTTTGATGTGGTTGTGGGAGGATGCAAATACTACATTTACCTACTCAGCCATCTTGATCAGAAGCCCTAAAACATTAGAAGCAGAAACAATACCTGTGCCAAGCTTTGACGGTAACTGTTCTTCCAAAGAGTTCATTGTCTCATTTGTTGCTTCTTTCTTCTCCATATTAAAGTGCTAAAATGTTTGGACTTTCTCTTGAGAGAATAGGAGATTTGGTGAGTTTCACACATGTGGGTACATTGTTTGATCTAAAACTAATGGGCAGAATGCTTAGGTTAATTTCACTAATAATACTAGAAAGAGTGTGCTTACTACTCTACGTTAGCCTTTTTATTCACCGTTCAAGAGCTTGCAGTGTTAAGATATCAAAGCACACCTCTAGATTAGAAGAGAGATGCGGAACAGCAGTGTGTAAGTAATTTAATATGCAAACAACTGAGCAAAACTTAACTCTTTCTATTCATTTCTTTTTTCAGTAAAAGTTTTGTCTTGGGAGCCAGTAACCCTTTCTATCAAGGAAATTTGAGAAAACATATTCAGTGCAATGATGTACAAATCTCTAAAATTTAAGGTTGTGATTTAAGCCTTTGATCTGGTCAGTATTAGAGATATATTTGATACTTTTTCCCCAGTAAAGTGAGAATTTTACTTCTTCTAGTCATAAAATTAATGAAGGGTGATTGTCCAATAAAGAAAAAATAATAAATATTTGAAGAAAAATTAAATTTGGTATATAATTGTTTAGATTATTTGCTTCATCAAAAATGGGATCAGATCAAACAAAGCATATTTTAAGCAGTGTTTGCACCTAGTGAAATACATTGTGCATACTTACATCCATTTATGTGCAACTCTACTGGATCTGGGACCCAACTCACTTAGAACCCTTTGCTCAACATCCCAGTCCTGCATGTATTTAACCAGTTATCTGATGACAGGTTATAAAAAGCTATTAGTTTCCTCGGGATATTTTGGCTAACTACAATCAACTCAAGTTAGTGATCATTTATATATATATATAACAGCTGTTTCTCTTATTAGACAATGGTCTACTGATCAGAGGAGTGACAAACTAAAAAATGGATAATGGGGCAATGTAGTATTTCTATAGCTTATAGACATTTAATTTTAAATATTTTCCTGCCTTGGCTTCTTGTGGTAATTTTTCTTGTGCCTGATCCCAGGCACTTTTTACTGTTCAGTCTGTACAATCCTCTAGGACAGGGCTTAACAAACTTTCTGTAAGGGTCCAGATAGGAAATATTTAAGGCTTTGCCAGCCATCTATGCCATAACAATTCAATTCTGCCATCGTAGCACAAAGGTAGCAATACAGAAACTAATCTGCGACTGTGTTACAGCAAAACTGTATTTGGAAAAAGAAGTGGTGGGCAAGATTGGGCCAGCAGGCTGTAGTTTGCTGATCCCTGATCTGGAATACATAATTCGAGAGATGATTTATAGAAAGGTATTTGACAAACAGGGAGAACTCTTAATTCCTTTCAGTAGTCCTTGCTCTGGCTACTCCTTAAAAGTTGAGATTCACCTGGGCTTTCTCATCTTTGGTTCTCTTTTATTCTAGGTCTGCAGGTAGCCCCATACAATCCCAGACAGTACCAGCAATCACATACAGTGCCATGGGGAAACTTGGCTTGACCTCTGAAGCTAGGCTGGGCCTTTACCCATGAAGGAGGAATTGGTACAGGATCTGACACCCTGCTAAACAACTAGAACAACTAGTAAACAACTAGAAAACCTGACGTGCTATCAACAAACTGTCCGTGCATTGGAAAACAGGCAATATAGACCTCTGCGAAATCTACCTATGCTGTACCTCTACTTTCTAATAACAAAACTAAGCAACTCAATTTCTTATCTATGAATTTCCTTTCCTTGTTACCTACGATAGGATTACCCTGACCAGCACAATCCGACACCATTCTGTCAGCCTCATCTGTCACTTCCCACCGCAACGTATGTTCCCACCAAGAATGTATTGGTTCCTATCACACTAGACTGTTATTTCTCAGGTATTAGGACCCTTTTAAGACTCCATGCCTTTTCACTTGCTGTGCCTTCCACCTGAAATGTCTTTCAACCACCACTTCACCAGCAGGAAGCACAAAACTTAAAAACTTGTTTAAAACACCCAGACCAGAACCGAGTTTCTGTTTGGGATGATGAAAAGTTCTGGAAATGGAGAGTCGTGATGGTCGCATGGCAGTATCAATGTACTTAATGTCGCTGGATCCTACACTTAAGATAGTTAAAATGAGCCCTGGCTGGTGTAGCTCAGTGGATTGAGCACGGGCCTGCGAACCACATGATCGCGGTTTGATTCCCAGTCAGGGCACATGCCTGGGTTGCGGGCCAGTTCCCAGCAGGGGACCATGCATTGCTATTTCTCTCCTCCTCTCCTTCTTTCCTTCCCTTCCCCTCTAAGGATAAATAAATAAAATCTTTAAAAATATATATAGTTAAAATGAAAAGGTTTATGTTGTATATATTTTACCACAATGTATTTTAAATGGTAAATTTGTTATTTATCTTTTACTGCTATAAAATATATAAATACATTTTAAAAACACCCAGAAATGCTAACTAAAATACATGAGCATCTGTCACAAGTCACAGTGCACCAGTGCAAAGAGAGTGGTTGACAGCCTGTGTGACGGTGACATGCGCTGAAGCGGTGGTGGTCCTGGTGAGGAGGGGCTTGGTTGTAAAACCTACATGGAGATAAGTCCTGAGGCTCATTCAAATCTGATTTGAACTGAAAACCCATTCAAAGCCAAAACCCGCAGAGAACTATTCCTTTACTGAAGATGTAGGCAGGCCCTGGCCAAGCAGTACAGTTGGTCAGAGCATCATCCCAACACACCAGGTTGCGGGTCTGATCCCTGGTCAGGGCATCCCTCCTTCCCTTCCTCTCTCTCTCTCTAAAAATAATACGTAATTTTTTAATTAAAAAAAGAAAATGTAGATGAGAAAAAAATTGCCAATATGTGGTCCAAAACATACAATGAGAAAAGCCAACTTTAAAAGGGGTCCTTAGGCACACTTCCGCTTCCCTGATCCTCCCACTCAGCATAACTAAAAACCCTGGACACTACATATCAAACAAACTTAAGGCTGAAAGGCATAGAAAACCAGAAAAAAAAGAAAGAAAACAAGAAAGGCTGAAAGGTGGAGAGAAGACAGACTTGTCTTTCTTTAGCCATAAAGAAAGACAAGTTTTGAATTTCCTGGGAGTTTTTTGACTCATATCCAAACAATGCTGAAGAAACTGGCAACCCAAAATCCAAGTGGCCCCTCCACCAACAGCAGAAAGCCACAACAAACTCTCTCTAGTGAAAGGACCAAGAAAGGAGCGGTCTAGCAAGAGAACACCATTTAGACGTAACTGCTCTCTATCCCAGCCAAACACCACAGAAAAAACCTGGCCTCACCACCACTCACACCAGCAAAGACTAAGTGGGGAGCCTAGACTTCTGCCCTCACCAGGATAAAATGAGGTGCCCAACATTCCTGCTGGAGTGGTGTCAGAGAAGCCCAAGGAGGGAGTCTGCACTTTCGTTCCCACTGACAGGTAATGCAGTGCCCGCTGCTCTCCCACAGTGCCAGTGGAGACTATGTGAGGAGCCAAGACTCCCAACTCCCCAACAGGTAGGAGGAGCACCCCTCTCTGGTGTCGACATGGGCTGGGTGGGAAAGTTGGGCTTCCACCTGTGTCTGGTACTAGGGTTAAATGAGAAAAAATGTGAAAACTCTTTGCAGACAGTACCCAATTTTTAATTTTTTTTCATTTCAATGAATTTCTCTTGGGATTTAGTTCCAGGAAGAAACTGTTTCTCCTTACCAATGTTATGCTTCTTTTTATTAGCTAATTTAGAGCTATTTAATTCAAGGACTTTCTCTTTTGCCTGACCAATGAGAAACTTAAGGCTAAACTTTGTTTTATCATCCCTGTGCCCGGTGAAACAATTGAAATGTAATATATGGATAACAAAGTGCAGTATCTCAACCCTGTGTCTTTCAAGCAACTTTGAACTTCTTTTTGGAGGACTTACAGTATAAATAAATAGATGGGTGGAACAATGCCCTGTGGTCATTTTCTCATTGTTTCAGACTCTATTAAACTTTATTCAACCATCTCATCTCTGTTATTCCATGTTTATCCCAAGACTTCAAGTTTCTATTTGAAGGGTTCAAAAAGCAATATGACTCAGAATAAGTCCATCTACAATATTATGGTAGCAAAAGAACTTACACTTTCAGAGTTCTTGGATGCTGATGCTAGGTTATGGAATGAATGACGAGAAGTATATCAGTGGGTGGTAGAAATGACGTAAACTCATGAACGATGTACTTTTTGTCTTAGTGCAAAGTGGAAGCTACAGAGACAGTTAAGTATTTTCTTTTTAAGATTTTATTTATTTATTTATCTTTAGAGGGGAAGGAGAGAGGGAGAGAAACATCAATGTATGGTTGCCTTTTGTGCGTCCCCTGCTGGGAGTTTGCCTGCAGGGAACTGGACTACAACCCAGGCATGTGCCCTGACTGGGAATCGAACCATGATCCTCTGGTTCGCAGGCCTGCTCTCAATCCACTGAGACAGTTAAGTATTTGATGTTCTTTTTCTCATTTTATAATGGTTCTTATTTTTACAGTTATTAAAAGTTGAGGATTGGTAGGGATGAGAATATCTCTTCTCTGGGTCCCTCAGAAGTTATCTATTCCTAATCACAAGGACAGATAAGCAGAGACAATCAAATGCACTCCCTTGAACACTGTATATCTGCTTGAAGAGCTATTGCTGAATTGTCTGCCTAGTTTGCCCTTAGGGTTAATAATAGATTAGTTAAGGCTTTTTGTAGAAAGAGTTGGGCAAATAGAATACCAAGAACATGGTGGATACTTAATAAAATACTATGGCTGTGAAACTTGCAAGAAAGCAAGCCAAGAGATGTGTGCAGGTTGGGTTACAACAGGGCATTTAACTTCATCCTGAGATCACATGGAGCCCGATGAGACTAGATAGTCTCACTTTAATTCCGAGCAAGAAAAAAAAAATTTTTAAGCCACAATCTTCTCCCTAGTACTACTCTTCCTCCATTTCAACTCAGATTTTTTTTCCTCTCTAAAGTCTAAACAACAGCAGAGTCTGCAAAGTACTGTATTTTTTAACTTATTGGATGGCCTAATAGTGCCATCTCTTAGGACAAAGATAAAGGGTCCACCAGTCCAGACTCTCTCTTAACAATTTCTTGGAGGGGAATGAGCAAACTATAAATCAAAAGACCATCTGGAAATCCATCCTATGAAATAGAAAGCAAGATATCTGTAAATAATTCAAGTTGTAAGTCAATAGATTCACTAGGAACAATCTGGCTACATCTGGTAAAACTAGAGGAAAATATGGTGAGAGTTCACATGTGTTAGAGATCCCAGGAGATCAAAGACTCTTAGCTTGAATTCTTTCCTAAAAGATCTAGAAACATTTGCCACTTCCCCAGACTCAAATGTGGAAGAAGCACTTCCTTTCTAAATATGCCTCTTCTTTGAAGATGGGCATTCCAAGAGCAGAATATAATGATCTTTTTGAGATGAAGGCTTTAGAAAAATTATTTTACTAGTTAAAAAATGGCAGTTATCATATTTAAAAACTTTGGACCAATGGCCAAAAAAAGAATAAATAGTCAAAGAAAGACCAAGTGTTTAAAAATATCTTAAGAAATGTCAAATACTTCCTTTGTTTATTCTTATTGCATAGCCATAATGGGCTTCATTCTTCAAATTTTGCTCACAAAGTATGTTTCCACACAGCCAAGACAAATTGTCCTCATTGGTTTAGAAAGGGCTTTCCCAGGACAAAGATTGTCACAGGACCCCACCAACCTAACAAGCGTAACCATGTTTGAATAGCTCAATAAAGCCTGTTCTCTGGTTCTCTTTTATGGTGCTTTTTCAGAGTAACCCAGGGATTAGAGGTGTAAACCCACAAAAAAAACAAAACTTTATATAGGAAAATATTTTATATAGAAGAATATTGGAAAGAGTTTCCTCTGTATTTTTATGCTTTTTATTATAGGAAAATTTAACATAAACAGAATAGCATAATGAACCCCTATGTACCTATTGCTCAGCTTTGACAATTACCAATTCATCATGGTCAATTTTGCTCAATCTCCATCTGCAACTTCTGCCCCATATTATTCTGAAGAAAAATCCACTCATCACACTATCTCACCTGTTAATATTTCATACCATATCTCTAAAAGAAAAGGGATTCTAAAAAAAGAAAAAGAAAGAAAAGGGACTCTAGCCCTGACTGGCGTGGCTCAGTTGGTTGAGTGTTGTCCCACACAGTGAAAGGTCGTGGGTTTGATTCCTGGTCAGGACACATGCCTGGGTTGCAGGCCCAGTTCCCAGCTGGCGCACGTGCAAAAGGCAGCCAATTGATGTTTCTCTCATACGTCAATGTATCTCTCCCAATTTTTCTCATTCCCATCTCCTCTCTCTAAAAATAAATAAGTGTATTTTTAAAAAGGGACTCTAAACAAAAATAACTTAATACCATTATTACACTAGAAAAACCTTTAATATTAATTCCTTGAACTCATCAAAAATCTGATCAGGAAGGATTTCTTGAAAGAAAGGAAGAAGGGTCTTGGAGAAGGAGGAAAATAAGCTGAGGAGAAGGAAGGGAAGGAAAGAAGGAAGGGAGAAAAGGAAGAAGACAAACCATAAACATAAAGCAAAAGGCACAAACCTACAGGAATAATTTGATGCATTCTATCACATAATTTTTAACTTCTTCACTTACAAGACACCATAAGCAAAATTAACAGATAGTGTAGAGAATGGAAGAAGATATTTTCAATGCATATAACAGACAAAGTGTTGGTACACTGAATATACAATATAAAGAACTACTACAAATAAGGAAAATTCAAAATGACCCTAAGAAAATTTTATAAAGTATGTGAACTGGCACAGCTAAGGATGGTCAATAGCACTAACAATCAGGGAAGTGCACATTAAAATCATAGTGAAATACCAGTTCACACAATCAAACTGGCAGGAGTTGACACATACTAGTGTTGGCAAAGATGTGATCAATGGGGATACATCCACCACTGGAGTGAGAATGGATTCCCCTAATCTGTATCAGGGACGCTGTTATCTTCTCACTAGACTACAAGCTCCATAAATACAGGGACCATATGCTTGAAAATATTGGATTTCATCAAAACAAGAAAAAAGAAAATTGATCATGGTAAATGCCATTATCAAAATTTTTCGATAGTAGGCATAGGTGGAAGCACTCTGCCTTCTCCCACAACCAAGTTTGAATACAACAAAGGTTTGGAGAAACAACGACACAACCAAAAGACAGAAAATTGAATTATATGGAAGTCCGACTACATCTAACCGTTCAATGGGGTAAGAGGGGCGGAGCCAGCAGCGAGCAGGGTCGGGCAGGAAAGGGCCCCCGACCCAGGCGCGCAGGCAGATGGGAACCAGTTGGAGTGCAGGGCAGACCGCGGGCACATATTCGCACACAGTGAGACAGACCACGCAGGCCCCAGGGGGCGAGGGCTGACGGCGGTGGCACACTCGCGTGCAGTGGGACAAAACTCGTGGGCCCGGTGATGGCAGCAACTGCGGCACCGGTGAGGGCCGTGGTGGCAGGCGGTGGACAGGACGCCATAGTCCCTCTTTGACCCCGCCCCCACATACAGCGTCACAACCCAGCAACTTAGTTGCCCTGTTCTAGTGAACACTTTAGGGCTCTGATCCTGCTATGGAACAGGCACGAACAACCCGAAAGATGGCGCAAGAAGAACTCAAAGTCCCAGAGCCAATAACTCTAAGTGACTGAGAAATTGCCAGCCTCTCAGAAGCACAATTCAGGACACTATTTATCAGGATGCTCACAGAACTGGTTGATTTTAGTCACAAATTAGAGGAACATATGAAGGCTAAACTAATTGAAATGAAGGGAGATGCACAGGAAACCAATAGTGATGGAAAGGAAATGGGGACACAAATCAATGGAATGGACCAGAAGGAAGAACAAAACATCCCACCAGAAAGGAATGAAGAAATGAGAATTCAAAAAAATGAGGAGAGGCTTAGGAACCTCCAGGACATCTTTAAACGTTCCAACATCCGAATTATAGGGGTACCAGAAGGGGGAAAGAAACAGCCACGAGTGGAAAACGTATTTGAACAAATAATAAAGGAGAACTTCCCCAGTCTGGCAAAGGAAATAGACTTCCAGGAAATCCAGGAAGCTCAGAGAGTGCCAAAGAAGTTGGACCCAAGAAGGAACACACCAAGGCACATCATAATTACATTAGCCAAGACCAAAATGAAGGAGAGAATCCTAGAAGCAGCAAGGGATAAGGGGACAGTCACCTACAAAGGAGTACCCATCAGACTGTCAGCGGATTTCTCAAAAGAGACCTTACAGGCAAGAAGGGGCTGGAAAGAAGTATTCCAAGTCATGAAATCCAAAGACCTACAGCCAAGATTGCTTTATCCAGCAAAACTTTCATTTAGAATGGAAGGACAGATAAAGTGCTTCTCAGATAAGGTCAAGTTCAAGGAGTTCATCATCACCAAGCCCTTATTATATGAAATGCTAAAGGGACTTATATAAGAAAAAGAAGATGAAAAATATGAACAGTGAAAGGACAGCAAACTCACAGTTATTAACAACCACACCTAAAACAAAAGCAAACTAAGAGGACAGCTAGATCAGGAGTGGAACCATAGAAATGAAGAACACATGGAGGGTTAGAAACAGGGGGGTGGGAGGGGGAGAAGGGGGGAGAAGGCACAGAAAATAGCATAGATGGTAGGTAGAAAATAGATAGGGGGGAGGGCGAGAATAGTGGGGGAATATAGAATCCAAAGAATTTGAGACACGTGGTTATAAACTAAGGGGGGGGGGAGAATGATGGGGGAGGGAGGGTGCGGGTGGAGGGGACTGAAGGGGGGAATAGAACAACTGTAATGGTATAATCAATAAAATATAATTTAAAAAGTAAATAAATAAATAAATAAACAAAAAAAATTTTTCGATAGTGTACAGTAAAAATTTAAATGTTACGTACAGGAAACCAATAAAAAATCAAGTCTTTGTTGTAACATTCGAAGGGGGAAAACTCATCCTACTGAAACCCATTTTGGCAAATCAGAAAAGAAAATGGAAAAAAATTATGTAACAGCAATGTATAGAAAAACATGTTTGAGACACTGGAATTTCTCCTGTAAATATCTTCTTGATAAAAATTTATTTTATTCCCAGTGTCTAGCACAGTTCCTGGCACATAATAGGAACTCAATACTTAAGTAAATAAATAAATAAACAAACAAATAAGTAAATAAAACATTTCCCTTGATACATTTACTAAGAACTAAATTTTCAGACACATAAGTAATCTAGCTATGAAAAACAAGAGAAATCTCTTTGTGGACATATTCATTGATTTTTAGAGAGAAGGGAAGGGAGAGAGAGAAAGAGAAATATCAATTGGTTACCTCCCACGTGCACCCTGACTGGGGATTGAAACTGCAACCTAGGTATGTGCCCTGACTGGGAATCAAACCAGCAACATTTCAGTGTATGGGACAATGCTCCAGCCAACTAACCCACACCAGCCAGAGTGAGAAACCCCTTATCAGTTTGATTCATCAGTAAGCAATTATAAATCTAAAAATTGATAGAGTTTTCGAATATGATTGCTGGCATTATTTTAATGGCATTCAAAAGCCAAATTTGAGGAAAAGAATAATGTCTTCAACAAATGGTGCTGGAACAACTGGATATCCTCATGCAAAAGAATGAAGTTGGACCTCTACTTCATACTAAAAAAGTAACTCAAAATAGATCGTACACCTAAATATGAAGTTGCAACTCTGATTAAAAGCATGGGAGCCCTGGCTGGTGTAGCTCAGTGGATTGAGCTCCGGCCTGCGAAGCAAAAGATTGCGGTTCGGTCCCCAGTCAGGGCACATGCCTGGGTTGCAGGCCAGTTCCCAGCAGGGGACGCATGAGGGGCAACCACACATTGATATTTCTCTCTCTCCTTCCCTTTCCCTCTAAAGATAAATAAATAAAATCTTTTTTAAAAAAAAGCATGGGAGCAAATCTTTATAAACACAGATTAGGCAATGGTTTCTTAGATATCCCACCAAAAGCACAAGGAACAAAAGAAAAACTAGATAAGTAGAGTTCATGAAAATTTCAAAGCTTTTTACTTCAAAGGACAAAATAAAAAAGTGTAGACAACCAACATTATGAAAGAAATTTTTGCAAATCATATATCTAATAAGGGACTCATCCAGAATACATAAAGAACTCTTATAACTTAATAAAAAGACAAATAACCAATGAAAAATGGACTAAGGATGTTAATAGGCATTTCTCCAAAGAAGTTATATAAATGGTCAATAAGCACAAGAAAAGATGCTCAACATCATTAGCCATTAAGAAAATGCAATTCCAAACCACAATGAGATACTTCACACTCACCAGGATGGCAAAATATAAAAGACAAACAGTAGCAAGTGTTGGTAAGAAGGTACAGAAACTGGAGCCCTGTACATACATTGCAGTGAGATTATAAAGTGGGGTGGCCACTTTGGAAATGTTTGGCAGCTCCCCAAAATGTCAAACATGAAGTTACCATGCAACCCAGTAATTCTACTCCTAGGTATAGACTTCAAAGAAATGAAAATATATGTTTACAAAAAAATTTGTACATGAATGTTCATGGTAGCATTATTCATGATAGCCAAAAAGTGTAAACAACTGAAATGCCCATCAGCTGTTGACTAGACAGAGCAAATGTGGTCTATCCATGCAACAGAGTATTATTTGATTATAAAAAACAATAACGTACTGACAGATACTGCAGTGTCGATGACCCTTGGAAACATTACGCTAAATGAAAAAGCCAGTCACCAAGACTACGTATTACACGATTCCATTCACGTGAAATATCCACAACAGAGAAATCAGCAGAGACAGAAGAGTAGTGGTGGCCAGGGTCTCAGGGGAAAGGGGATGTCGAGTGACTGTTGATGAGGGGTTTCTTAGGGGAGGGGGTGATAAAATGTTTTAAAATTAGATAGTGGTAATGGTTGCACAATTGTGAGTATCCTAAAAAATATTGAATGATACTCTTTAAAAGGGTGAGTCCTGCCTGGTGTGGCTCAGTGGGTTGAGTGCCAACTTGCAAACTGAAAGGTTGCTGGTTTGATTCCCAGTCAGGGCACACACCTGGGTTGCAGGCCCAGGTCCCCAATAGGGGGATCATGGGAGGCAACTAATCAATGTATCTCTCACATATTGGTGTTTCTCTGCCTCTCTTTGTCCCTCCCTTTCCCTCTCTCTAAAAATAAATAAATAAAATCTTTTTTTAAATGGGTGAATTTTATGGTATGTGATTAATATCTCAATTTAAGCCCTGGCTGGTGTAGCTCAATGGATTGAGCATGGGCCTGCAAACCAAAGATCATAATTTGGGATCATAATCCCAGTCAGGGCACATGCCTGGGTTGCAGGCCAGTTCCTAGCAGGGGACGCATGAGAGGCATACATTGGAACCATACATTGATATTTCTCTCCCTCTCTCCTTCCCTTCCCCTCTAAAGATAAGTAAATAAAATCTTTTAAAAATCTCAATTTAGCCATTATTAAAAATACACATTTAAAAAATCTCTATTGTCTACCTCACTGCCAGAAGAATAAAATTCTGCCTGTGACTGTATATAAGGCTCATAAGAGCTGATACCTCCTACCATTCCATCTTTTTTCTCTATGAAGGGTAGAGGCTCTAGCTACAGCAAACTACTCAGGGTTTCTTACGCCCTACTCACACTGTTCTCCCTGCTTTGACTGCCCTTCCCCTACCTGCCTAGTTAACCCCCACCTGTCCCTGTGACCCAACTCACTCCAGGCTGGTGGCCCTCCTTTGTGCCCCTAAGGCATCCTGTCATGTGTCCTTGCAGTATACATAGGATTACTCCACACAAAATGGCTTCCTTGCTGTATTTTCACAGAACTGGCTTTTTTCAAGGCAGAGTCTGCATTATTTTTATCTTTGCATTCCCAGCCCCTAGCAGAGGTGCTCAATAAATGAAATGAAGGAATACATGTATGAATGAAATGAATAAACTCTCCTCATTCCTGGTTTTGATCTCTTGCCTTCTCATATTCATGTCTATTAACATACAGTTTTCACATTACATTTTTCATGCCTGTATGATTTTTTCTATGATTTAAAAACCTCCAGCTTTTGTAATAAAGTAAGCTAAACAAAAGATTTCCACCTTAAATTACTAGCAAGTTGCTTTTCTCAGACACTGTTTTTATCTTGTTTGTATAATTTGGGTAACCGGTTGCTGTTTACTATGATGATTGAATTACTACCACAAGCAACTGATAGTGGATCTGATAAATGTGTCTGTGAGTTAATAGTTGAAACTGGCATTTATAAATACAGATTTTGAAACCGTTTTAAACTACAATTCACTCTTACTACATTTCCTGCTGCTATCCTCTAGTCTAGCTCTCATTACCTCTTCACGTGACACGGACTGCCACATTCCTTCATTGTGAGGTCATGTTCCTAAATTAGAAAGAATTAGAGATGAGACATGTAAGACTCAAACTGAGTTTTGTGGCTCAGGGAGTGAGTCACAGAGACTAGACACCAACACATCTCCCATTACTTTTATTTTCTAGTTCTAAGATCAAACTTAAATTTAGAAAAGTACATGACTTGCCTCCTTACCAGCCTTTTAGCTCAGGCGGTGGGTAGGAGGGATATGTCAGAGTAAAGAAGGCATGTGGGTAGAAAGGTACCTTTTGAAGTTGTGTCTTCATGCTTACATTTGTCTTTGTCAGGAAGAGAGAGGCTTTGGGAACTGAGAGTGATGTGTCTTGACAAGGAACGGGGCTCAAACAGAATTTGTCTGCATTATCTTCCAAATTTGTTGTTTTAGATAGAACTTGAAAAATGACTTTAAACTTTTACATGCCACAGAAACTTCATCTAGATTGTTTCTCGGGAGAATGTGCATTAGGAAGTGCTTCCTTAGCCCTGGCTGGCGTGGCTCAGTGGATTGAGCACCGGCCTGTGAACCAAAGGAAGTGCTTACTTTCCAGATTTTCTAAGAAATCCTGAGTAAACAAACTTCAGCTAAGTCTTACAAATCAACACCAGTGAGGTTTGGGATGCTTCATGACTGCTGCCTGTGAGGCTAAAATCATGCTCTCACCTTCATTCATTCTGCAACAGTGATAACAACAGCCCCAGGCTCCCTATTCCTGCCCTGGTAGGAGCTTTACATATATTACCTCACTTGATCCTCACCGGGACCCCAAGAGGAAGGAGGTAACGTAATCCCCATTTTACTCGAGGAAACAACCTTAGAGCAGTTAAATAAATGACACTACTGTGTCAGAGCTGAGATTCCGTGCAGATCCATCCTCTTTGAGATTGCTCTCACTTAGTTCCTCATGGTGGGTTTATGCTGCCATCCCTGCGTCTAGCAAAGGGAAAATGGTAGCTTAGATGTGTGTTCTAGTACTGGATCGTCCAGGGTCCTTCTGTCCCACCTGTCAATTGTTTGTTTGGGCTTGAACTTGCTAAAGGGAACAAATGTGGTATGGTAGGCAAAATAATGGCCCCGAAAGGTGTCCCTGTCCTAAACTTGAGAACCCATAACACAGCAAAAGGGGCGGCACGTAAGGGGCGGCCAGAATGATTTTGAGATGGGAGATTGTTCAGAATTATACAGTGGGTCCCAATGAATCACAATGGTCCTTGGGAGTGAAAGAGGGAGGCAGGAGAGAGTCAGAGATACGATGACTGAAGCAGAGGTGGCAATGCTGCAACTAGAGCCACAAACCAAGGAACGTGGCAGCCTCTAGAAGCTGGAAAAGACAAGAAAACAGATTCTTCTCTACAACCTCCAAAAGCAATGAAGTGAGGCTGATCCCTTGGTTTTAGCCCTGTGAGAATCATTTCTGACTTCTGGCCTCCAGAATTGTAAGATACTAAATTTGTGTTGTTTTTTACCCACTAAATTTGTAGTGATGGAAACTAATACACATGATGTATGACACTCAGACCCTTCCACTATACAGGGGCCAAAGTTCATGCAACAATGCTTGATGATGCTGTCCCTTTACCAAATAAGTGGTGTTAGCTGTTATAAATAACAGGTGTGAAGAGAAGGAGTTGCTATGACCGCGAGGTTCTAAGAGCCACTCTTACAAGGACATGTAGAAAGGCCTTACAATCTTCAGAAAACTCCTTTTTGTTCTCTTTATAGCACTAAAACATCTTAAATTTATTACTTCATCATTTATTGAACATCTACTATGTACCAAGTGCCAGAAATTCAAATATGAGTAGGACTCACATACTTAAGGAACTTACGGTCTGGGGAAGGTGAAGGACACAGGGAGGTTTGGAGAGGGGTTGCCGTCACAGCTGGGAGTGCCTGACATCTTTAGAATCCCCAGGTTTGATAGGAAAGGTTCTGATACCTAATCTAGGTGTCCATAGATCTGGTCTGCATCAGGGCTACAGCCTCTGTGCAATCTCTTTACTGCAAATTTCAAGGCTGAAAAGGCAAGGAGACCTTAAGAGGAGGAGTATAGGAAGGAAAGGAGTTGCCAATATCTACACATAGCACAGTTTTGGAGCCCTGGAGATCCATTCTCCATTATTTCCTTGGAATTTCAAAAGAGATGAAGGGAAAGGTTTCACAAACTATAATGTACCAGCTACATGTTAAAGTGTTATTATCTACTTGCTTGGGATTCATGCTTAGACATTAGGAAATTTCTTCTCAATTTTTGTCTCTAAACTTAGTAAATCTTCCCATTAAGTCCATACACACAAGCTATGGATATAAAAACTAGATCTATGTTTCATGGGCAAACCTAACATGCTCCATTTAAAATATATTAAGTTTTGGATACAAGAATTTATCACACAAACTAGGACATAATTGCTTCTCATTATGATTTTCCATCCTTAAACTTACTTAATCCTGAGAACATATCCACACTTTCTTGAGAAACACTGATAAACTAGAAAACTAAACTTTTAAGCTGAAAAGGACTTAGAAGGTAATTTAATCATAACTTGTTTAATCAGGGACTTATCTAAGAAAAAGAAGATGGTCAAAAATATGAACAGTAAAATGACAACAAACTCACAACTATCAACTGAACCTAAAAAAACTAAGCAAACAACTTGAATGGGAACAGAATCACAGAAATGGAGATCACTTGGAGGATTATCAGCCAAGAGGGTGGGGTAGGAGGATGGGGGAAAAGAAACATAATTGGTAGGTACAAAATAGACAGAGGAAGGATTAAAATAGTATGAGAAATGGAGAAGCCAAAGGACTTGCATGTTCCACCCATGGACATAAACTAAGTAAGGGCTGGGAGGTGGGGGGAATGTTGGTGGGAGGGCAGTTGCAGGGCAGAGGGGAATAAAGGGGAGAGAAAAAAATGGGACAACTGTAATAGCATAATCAATAAAATACACTTTAAAAAAGTTTCACTATTGATCACAGTTTCAAATTCATTTTACCAATTTTACAAATGAAGAAAGTTAAGATAGAAACCGTAAACATTTAGGGAAAAAGGAGGCATAAATCAGCCCAGTTATCAAACAATTAAATCTTTTTCATTATAGAGAACATATAAAGTGTTTCATTTATAACATTTTCATTATAAATTCATAGTTAAGTCTTTATGGAAAATTTCCTCAAAGGATAAAGTGCCTTTTTTCCTTTGATAAATGGCATACTTTTAAAGGTTAGTTAGAAAAAAGCCTTGGCTCAGTTATACAAGCTTTGCTAGAAGAGGCTGTGAATCTCCACCCTTCCGTCCACTTATTTGATGTCAGCTGTCATAACTGGGGCTTCATGACTGCTAGCAGAGACTACAGACCATTTCCTATGCGATCTGATATATAAAAGTGTATTATTCCAAAGGATGTTACTACCATTTTTCCCCTATTATTATTTCAACCACAGACTTTAAAAAGTGATTTTCCACCTGTTTATCATTTTGTTTTTCCCGAAGTAATTCAATCAACTGGGTAACCCCCTAGAGTGTGTATCTCATTTCTTTGGAGGAAGAAGATGTGACAATTCACGCCACGTCTGTACGAGGGCTTTCCAAAATGACTCAAAACGCTGTAATTCGGTCGCTAACGGTGGAAACCTCGGGTGAATAAAAGAAAGACACCCTAGTGCGCCGTTCCCCGCAAACGCACCGACCGCGGGAGTAGCGCCCTCGCGCAGGCAGCGTGGAGACGCCCCTCCGCGAGCCCAGCGCCTTCCACAGACAGCGACCGGCGGTGCCCTGAGGCGAAAGGCTGCTCCGCCAAGCTTCCGAGCTCTGGTCCCGGCGAGTGGTAGACACGCCTGGCTGTGCGCGCGCGCCCGGGTCAGGTCGAGGGCGCGGGCGGGGCCGGGAGGCCGAGGGGCCGGCCCGGGGCGTGCCCACGTGATCGCCAGCCCGCCGCCCGCAGCCCCCCGAGCCGCCGCAGCTGCCGCCTCTCCGGCTGAAACTCCCGGCGTGCCTAGCACTCGCTGCTGTCCGCCAGCCCCTCCTTCTTCTCCTCCCATTGCCGCCGAGCCGGAGCCCCAGCCGCCGCCACAAGCACAGCCGGGGGCACTATGGTGAGGCGGGCGTGTCAACGGGGGGTCGATGGCCGGGGCGCGGCGAGCCACCGGCCCTGCAGGGCCTGGGAGTGAGGCCGCCATTTTAACCTGATTTTGGCCTCAAAGGTGGGGGCTTTTGCGTTGCGGCCCCGCTACTCTGTCTCCACCCGGGCCCTGCCTCTCTTCGGATTCCTGGGGGTGGGGAAGGTCCGGGCGGTCGGGCCCGGGCGCCGGCCGGGACTCCGGCCTGAGCGGAGCGGGAGGCGGCCGGAGGCTTCGCGGCACACGGGGCGGCGACCGGGGCGCGGGAGGCTGCGGAGCTCGCTCTCGTCGCGTTTGCCCTTAGCTGCCTAATTGTACTTAACTGGCGCGATCTAAAATTGGTACGTGTTTTGAAGCCCTTACTGAAGGATCTGGATGGCCTGTAATAAAAGTCCTCTGAGGCGGGTGGGAAAAGTCTTAAAATGCTTTCTCGCGCTAAAAAATCTTTTACACTAGATCCGTTAATTTTGGCGTCTGCATTTGCGCTGTGAGGCAGTTGGGTTGAAGCTGTGGGCGGTTTGGCGTTTACACTTGATTCTCTTTCCTTATGAGGAAACGGCTCTGGCTAGGATGACTTTAAAGAAAAAATAGTAGAAGCATTAACTGAAATCCTGAAGTGTTTTTTTAAGGCCTGCAGAGTTGACACAATACAGAAGGTATTTTACTGCTGTTCCTGAAGCTCTGACATCACCCAGTGAAAGAGGAAACATTTCAGGGATGGGACAGCCTGTATTTGTCCCTTTCCTTCTACCTTCTATTTACTTCAGGCAGCAAACCGCTTTAGAAAAGATGAATGGGGCAGAGTGAGTTAGAATCCTTAGGTACATCATATACTGATACTTAAAACGTGGCAAATCTGGTTGGACTACTTGCGTGGAAAGTTGCAATTTTTTTATATGCAGACTAACTTGAATCTTCTCTAAGCAAATAGTAATTTGGGTTAAGACCAAAATAGTTATTCTGAATTACTGTTCTTTTTTTATTATTATTTTTAGGCTTCTGGAGTTACAGTGAATGATGAAGTCATCAAAGTTTTTAATGATATGAAAGTAAGGAAATCTTCTACACAAGAGGAGATCAAAAAAAGAAAGAAAGCAGTCCTCTTCTGTTTAAGCGATGACAAAAGACAAATAATTGTAGAAGAAGCAAAGCAGATCTTGGTGGGTGACATTGGTGATACTGTAGAGGACCCCTACACATCTTTTGTGAAGTTGCTACCTCTGAATGATTGCCGATATGCTTTGTACGATGCCACATACGAAACAAAAGAGTCTAAGAAAGAAGACCTAGTATTTATATTCTGGTGTGTAAAAACAAAAGAAAAAAGTACTTTTAAAATGCAAGGATTGTTATTAACATAGTCAGTTTTGCCTTTGTTTTTCTTTTCATTGGGATTCAACGATTGTTTTTTCTTCTGTAGGGCCCCTGAAAGTGCACCTTTAAAAAGCAAGATGATCTATGCCAGCTCTAAAGATGCCATTAAAAAGAAATTTACAGGTACAAACACTGAATATTTTGTGTGGAGGAATTATTCTTTCTTAATTATAATAAAGTAATGGGATTTTTTTTCTTTGTAGGTATTAAACATGAGTGGCAAGTAAATGGCTTGGATGACATAAAGGACCGTTCGACACTTGGAGAGAAATTGGGAGGCAACGTAGTAGTTTCACTTGAAGGAAAACCCTTATAAAATGACAGTCAAGTGCCATCCAGATCTTAAGGAGCTTTCATTTCTCTAGCTCAGTCAATTGGAATAGTATTAGGTTTTGTTTTTGTTTTTTTCCTTTTCCCACTGGGTCCTTCCAACATAATGAATGAAGGAGATATCATTCATGCAAGCAGCCTATCAGTGATTGCCATTAGACTGTTTAATACTGTTACTTTGATGTAGAATCCAAGGAATGCCTTCCCATTATATTTTAGCCAAAACAACTGGTTATATGCCTCCCTTGCAGCAGCAAGCACTACAACGAATGTGATTGTCAATGTGAATAGCTTAGAATACTGCAAAGGGTAAGCTAATTGAATGCCTTGAAAGTATTATCCACTGGTCAGATGGTAAACTTTATTCAGTATTATTTATAGTTGCATTTGATTGAAGTTCTGTGAGGCTCCAGCATTCATACACCTCACCTGCCTTGGCAAGCCTATTTTTGTGACATGGCAGCACGGATATAACACTATGCATTGAAAGCACTTTTTGTATTGAGTTTAACTCCCCACCCCAAAAGGAATGCCAATTAAGTTGTGTTAACTGTGTCATCAACTTATCTTAGTACCTCAGTGTTCATTCTTGTTACCTGCGTACCTTCTTAAAAGAACTAGCTGTTATTAATGCCTTTTTGTTTTCCATTGCGTGTACACTACTGAGTAAGTGTAGAAGTTTTATGTTTACCATGTAAGTCTTGCAACACTAAAGATATTTTATCAGTCAAGATGGCAATTTCTGTATAAAAGAGCCTTAAATGGAACGTTTTTGAGATCAAACTCCCCATCCTCACAAAATGGCCACGTTGCAATAAAAATTGTGGCATACTATGGAACGTTGCCTTGTTTTCCTTGGACATTTTGCAAATGTTATGTGAAGCAAATTCTTATGTAAATGCTATTATTAATCTCTGCACTGGTCATTTAAGAATTTTTTGTACAGTATTCATGCATGACATTTTCCAGTTTGTTGGGTTTATTTGGTTTAAAAAATACACTATCCTAAAGCCAAGTAATATAAGATATTTAGTGGAATACTTTTATAAGCATTAGTTTATTTATTTTCTTATGTGTTAATATGGAAATCAGAAATTATTTTTTGGCACTTTAACATAAATACTCGTCAATATCTGATTTGTTCTCTAGATAAATTAGGGTTATTTTTTAATTCACGTTTACATTTCTAAGTGGTTAGTAGAAGAAGGAAGCTCTTACTGTGTCTTTGATTATAATGAAAATAATTTGTAAAATATCCTTCACAAGTTTAATAATACTTCTCATTTATCACTTGAGCTACTGTTTCTTAATATATTTTGCAAATTGGGAAAAAAGAATTGGTATCGCAGTTTTAAACAGTAGGAGTGGTATTTGGCTGTGGTCCAGACTGCTCTCCTTATAGAGAATTTGATCTGCTCAGTGTGAGCAGTTTGCTGTTAGCCAGAGCTATTTATGGCAAACACATGCTTTTGTATCTTGTCATAGTTATCCACAAATGGCAAAACTGGACTGGATTCTACTGGTATGCAAAACAGGCATGCTAGTAAGCAGTCAGTCGTAGCTTTGAACTTAACCCTTAACCCCATAGCTCTGAAGAATGCTCTTATCCCAAAACAGGAAGTGAAAAATCCCCTTTTTTTAATGTGTGGATGTAATTTGAATAAAATTAGGTATTTTTCCACATTTTCAAAAGATTTTTTAGTTGAAAACAAATAGGAGTTAAATATCTAGGTTTTCATTTAAAATTATATGAATGGCTTGGGATCTTTTGCAATGAGCGTTTTATTTTAGGCTTCCAGCTGTCCTTGTGAATTACCCTGAAAATTCTCATGGCTTTTTGGTAAAGCCAAACTCCTAAGTAAAGCATGAAGATACTAGTATACACCAAACCATATGTGTAACTGATATTTGTACCATGGAATATTCCTCATTTTTCAAAAAAATAAGAAACTCTAAATAAGTTATGTAGTATCTTTTGTTTTTATAGCCAGTTTCTCAACTTACGTGCCTCTTTAATCATACAATAATTTCAGAGGGTACATACTGCTTTAAACTGTGGTACTTTGATTTGTTAGATTGATAGAACTGATTTGACTATTAAGTTCATCTTTGAAATACATCTTTGTGCAAAAGCCAAAAATAATGATAAAGTTAATGATTCACATGTTACTTGAGACTGATTTGGCATTTGAAATGATCATTTTATTTTACAATCATTTACAATGAAATTGTTCCAGTTAGCTTTAAAAGGTATACGGTGCTAATTAGTAAAATATTAAGGACAATATTTTACTGCTAGCTTGCAAAATTCTAAGTGTTAAAAAAATAAAATATATGAAAATATATAAAGCTGTTGAGATGTGTTTACTTATACTTCAGAACATTAAAATTTTTTAAACTAATATTGCAAATCAGAGAGGCACTATTATCTTGAGTCTTTTTAGGATTTAGTTGATTATGATTTCTCATTTAGAGGTAGTGATACTCTTTGAAAACAGTGTTTTCACAGTTAATTTTTTAACGTTGTCAGACAAATGGGAACAGTTGGCATTTGTCCCAAACTGGCTATCAGCTGTTGTTTTCCATCATTATGTAAATAATGTGGCCAGCATTGGGTGTTTAATGTACCTTTTAGTAGATTGGGAGAAAAGCCTCTTGTTCATTTGGAGTTTCTCTGATATTAGATCCTTTGTAGTAGCTAATTTATGGAATCTGGCAAATGAGCTTTAGGAGAAAATTGCTTTAAAAGTGTTTTCACATTAAAGGATAATTTCAGCAATGGTAAATCACAGAGTGGTTGAAAACACCTTTCATTATTAACATTTGTCACTCAAAAAATAATCTGGTTCTGCTCTTTATAGGTCCTGGTTTTGTTTGCAAATCTAATAATAGTTTGAGATCCAAAACAAATGAGTATTCATTTTCCTATGACTAGTAAAGCTATTAGAGAGGTACAGGCAGGCCCCAGTGAATATTGCTTTTCAGACAGCATAGGTATTCTGTATTTTGTCTGTAATTTTTAGATATTCTATAATTTACAGGTATTCTGTATTTTATCTCAGCCAACAAGGAAGTCTGAGGCTATTCTTTTACTCAAGCATTTAAGTAATTGCTTTCTTTCCTCATAGAATTGGGAGTCATCACTTCACTTTAATTTCCTGTCGTACTTGAGCAAATTAATCTCTGAGCCTGTTTCTTCATAGTAGAGAATGATAGTATCTGTCCACCCCACTTGGTTGCTAGGATCATATATGGAAATACTTTTTGCAAAAGAGGAAGATACTATATAAATGTAATAATTTCAACCATTCTAAATAAATGCAGTTAAGTAAATAGAAAACCATGTTAAAAATAAGTATTACAAATCTCTGAACCTCTTTATTTTTGTAACCTACTTAATGTCACATTTTAAAGAATTAGTTGATACGTAGCACCTTTTTCAGAAGGAAGTGTAAAGTGTAGCCTCTTGAGTTGATGTTTGTGACTACTCTTAATCTTTTTAGTGTAGTTTGCTTTTTCTCATGTGACCTATTAGATACTATTTTTCCTCCAAATAATTTTGAAGTAAAAAATATGAGGAAATAAAGTTAGAGAAATACTGTTTCCTAAGAAAGTCCATGCTCATAAAAATTTGAACGATTATGGTTTTACCCTTCAAAGATTTTCTTAGACATTTCAGGATTATGAGTTTATGAGATTGTGGAATCATAAGGACTTACTGTATAGACATTTTTTACAAAGCTAATACCTCAGTTTTTTAATACTACTTAATTCTAAAAACTTGGATTCCAGCCCTGGCTGGTATAGCTCAGTGGATTGAGTGCGGGCCTGCGGCATGGTTCGATTCCCAGTCAGGTCACATGCCTGGGTTGCAGGCCAGTTCCCAGCAGGGGACTCCCAAGAGGCAACCATACACTGATATTTCTCTCCTTCTCTCCTTCCTTTCCTCTCTAAAGATAAATAAATAAAATCTTTTTTAAAAATAAAAAAGTAATAAATAAAAATAAAAACTTGGATTCCGTTCCCTTCCTCTCCCTGCTCCTCCCCCTTCCATGCCCATCTTCCTAGGAGAGACGGTACTGTGTATTAACAGTGTTTTAGGTACTAGGACTTTGGTGTCAGAGGTCTGGGTTAGTCATATATAGGCCTTGAACACTTACTATCAATCTTTGGAAAATTATTTAACGTCTCAGAGTCTTAGTTCATCTATAAAAGGGACAATAATTATACCCCATTTTATAGGATTGTGAGGGTAAATTAAAGAACCTGGAATAAAGAGTCCTGGCATGTAGTAAATACTCAGTAGGATATCCCCTGAAAGTTGTAGTGCAGACCAGGACACCTGAGAGTGAAAAGGAGAGCTAGTAATGATTATGCCAGACAACAGGCTTGATTAATCTGGGACAGTCTCAAACAAACCAAATGTGATCAAGTAGTCTGATATCAAAATATATATTTAAATGGAAGGAACTGTATTGCAGTCTCAAGGTCATTATTTCAATTGTATAATGTACTAGCGTGCTGACTTGAGAGTCTCCTGAATGCTCAAAGTAAGTAACCTTAGAAGGGGTCAACTTTGGCTTTTGATCCCCCCCCTTTTTTGTACCTTTCCTTTTGACTTTGAGGCTTATAAACTCAGATACTGCATCTCACTATTATCAGTATGCTTTGCCTATAGTAGCTTCTCATAATTGTTGCTCTTCATCTTGTGTGGATTTGGAAAGCCAAGTTTGGTAGACTTGTGTTTAAGGAAGTGCATTGACTCAGAATACATTACCTTTGAGAGCAATGTGCCTGAGCACATTGAACCTTCTAACATTTCTGTTGGTTGTTCAAAGACCTTTGGTGTACTTTCTGGGTTTGGATTATAACTAAAGTATGTAAGATAGCTGAGCTGTAGATAAAAGAGCTATTACTCCATCTAAGCAAGGTGTCTAAAATACCAATATTTAAATGAGGCATATTTGCCTTTTTATCTATCATTAAAGACACACAAAAGAATTTGTTTCCATTAGAAAGAGGTTTATTCTTTTTTTTTAGATTTTTTTCTTTATTTATCTTTAGAGGGGAAGGAAAGGAGGGAGAGAAATATCAATATATGGTTGCCTCTCATGAGTCCCATGCTGGGAACTGGCCTGCAACCCAGGCATGTGCCCTGACTGGGAATCGAACCGTGATACTCTGGTTTGCAGGCCCGAGCTCAATCCACTGATCTACACCAGCCAGGGCAAAAGAAGGTTTATTCTTGATCAACTTTTTTAAATTATTAAAAGATAAAGTAATCTTTAAAAAATGTAAAATTCCAATTGACTTTTTTTTAGCCTATTAGATTTTTCTCACATATACCCTGACATGTTAACTTGAGAGTAGATATGATGATTATTCATCTAGATATATAAATACTTTTCATTTATTACTGACTTCTGACAGCTACTTTATATATACACAACATTTTAATAATTTGGCATAACAAAATTTTGGAACAGATTTTTGTTCAAAAGTATAATTTTCTCACTGAAACAAAAAACACTCATGTTAATGAATACTATTTTCTTGTAGCACTTTTTGCTCATTTCATATACTTTTTAATAGTGGAATTTCAAATATTTCCTTTGGGAGGTTGATAGTTACTGAATGAATCAGAAAATTCCTGGGCATATCGCCTAAAGCCTTCTATGTGTTCCTGTGAGCTGATGGGGACTTTTATTTTTAGTTTAGTTTTAGTTTTTGATTAGCTGCAAACTAAGTCACCAAATAAAAAGAAAAGCAGTCCCCAAATTAGCATAATTAAACAGTTTTGTAAAAATTAGAGATTATTATGTTCTAAATCATAAAGCTTTGCCATTCCACACAAAATATAAGATATGAAATAAGTGGAAAAGAATTGTACATAAGGATTAAATTATGGTTTATACCTTTTCTATAAAGTAGCTATTGATCAAAGATTGAAAGAGTGATGTTCCCTTTATTCATTACTGTTGATTGATCATTGTGTTATGAAGAAACGGAAATTGTATAGTTTCCATTTCAAAAAGTCTTATATGAGGGTAAAGGGGATGAATTAAAACTAAGCCATTTTACTAATTTAAAATAGATTTTAAAATGTTCAGGGGTTTTCTTTTAAGCTTAACTGATTTTTTAAAGTACAATAGTTGATTTACAGTTTTTAATACTATTACATATTGAGGAAATATGTACACTTTAAATAATTGCTGCATTAGAATTATATTTGTTGTGAAGTTGGTTTAGCAGTACTTCCCTCACTTTGGTTTTGTTTTTATCTGCCTGCTAAAGAATCAGTGCTTTATAATTATTATAGTACAGCACTTTTTAAGAAATACCAGGTGACTGAATTAATATCTTGTATCCTGGCTATAGAAAAAGAAATTTTAGCCCTAGCTCGTGTAGCTCAGTGGATTGAGCACGGGCTGCTAACCAAAGGGTTATTGGTTCGATTCCCAGTCAGGGCACATGCCTGGGTTGTGAGCCAGGTCCCTGGTAGGGGGCACACGAGAGGCAACCACACATTGATATTTCTCTTCCTCTTTCTCCTTCCCTTTCCTCTCTCTAAAAATAAATAAATAAAATCTTTTTTAAAAAAGTTTTTGAATTATTTGAAGTGTCATTCAGTGTCACTGCAACAAGAAGTTTCCTTCTGAGCTAGATATTTTATTTCATTACATATTCTCTTGGCACAATTAAAATAAGCCAATAGAATTCTAGAAAATGAGCCTTAAATGAAACAAAAAAGAAATCTAATGACATACTCGTAGGAAACTAAGAAAATGGGCTAAGCTAATATAGTTGGTATTCTTACATTATTTAAAGATTTTATTTATTTTTTAGATGGGAAGGGAAGGAGGAAGAGAGAGAGAGAGGAAAAGAGAAACATCCATGTGTGGTTGCCCCTCTCGCACGCCCATCTGGGGACCTGGTCTGCAACCCAGGCATGTGTCCTGACTGAGAATCAAATCAGTGACCCTTTGGTTCACAGGCCCGTGCTCAATCCACTGAACTACACCAGCCAAGGCTAGTTGGTATTCTTTAAAATAATTGTGTTTTTATTTTATAAATAATGTGAATTTCTGTAAAGTAAGAGAACAGGTAAGAAAGTTAAATCATGAGCTAATACTAAATACTGCAGACAACTTAACTTGTGTTAAACTCTTATGACTATTAGGGATATTCCTGTAATTAAAATTAGTCAAGTTATTTGTGTATGCTGATAAGAGGAGAGACTTTATTATTAAATACAGGGGTGGGCAAGAGTAGGTTTACAGTTCATATGGAAAAAGACAGGTTATGATTATTAATGTCACTCACAACCGTAAACCTACTTTTTGCCAAACCCTGTATTGTTTGTGCAAATTCCCTAGTATTTTTCATCCCAGAAAGAAGGTTTGTTATGGCTGTAGTCATGGAAAAGTAGATTTGGATCTTGAAGATAATTCACCTGAATGCTTGCTGCATGACTTGGTGCCATTTGCCATTTTGTGGACATTTGCCACAAAATGTCCCTGTATTTGCCTTGTCGTGCCACCTACTTTTGTTCTATTGGGATTTGATAATAGGTGACTGTGGTATAATTTGTACTGTTCCCAAAAGGAACTATTTCACAAAATAGTTTCCAGTGTTTCAGAACTCTGCTTTTCCTGGTACGGGTACATAACATTTAATAGATGCTAGTTCCTGGTGGAAAGTGAGAACTAAATAAACCGTTCTTTAACATAACGTATACAGTGTGCAGTAAGCCAGAAACAGTTTATATTTCAGAGTTTATGTTTTGTGTGCTATTCCAAGAGGGTCTGGTAATCCCTGTGATTAAAAGCACACAAGACTTATGTTTGCTGTGGAGAAACATGATCATCCTGGCCATCGTGAGTCACTCTGGAAACTTACTTCTGTTTCCCAATTACTCAGATCATTAAATCAAATTCAGTTCAGTTCAACAAACATGAAACACCTTTATGGTTTCATAAGCTTACAGTGCTATAGGAAAGGTAAGCATATAAACAACTAATTATCATGCAGTGTGATAACAGATTAATTTTGAAGTTGGATGGACTTCAAGAAGGCCTTATAGAAGTAATGTTTGAGCTGGGTTCTGAAGGACGATGGAATTCACTAGAACTCAGTGTGAAAGGATGATCTGGAGGAAGAAGAGCTGTGCAGAGGCCTGCAAATAGTTGATGACCGCTGATTCATCCAGCATGAAGCACTGGAAAGAGAAGTGCAGAAGGTGGGTATGACCGGGTCATTGAGGGCCATGGATACTGTGATAACAAATATGAAAACTACAATGAGGAGCCAGAGTGGAGTTTTAAGCAGAGGAGTGGGATGATCTTGGAACCACATACCTCATAGTGTTGGGAACACGGGAGGGTAAGGAAATTGAAGGCAGTTGTGAGGGGAGGCCTGAATTAAGGCAGTGGCAAGTACATTTGGAGCGAATGTATTTGAGAGGTACATAGGAGAATTGACAAGATTTAATTAACTTCATAAAGGGTGTAAGGCTTTAATCTTTTGGAAAAAGTTATATTCTACTATTGACATTTAAGGTTACTTAAGCATCAAATTGGCTCAGAAAAGACAATAGGAAATCTAAATGTGAAAGGAAAACATTTTTTTTTTTTTACAAAGACTGGGTATAATTTAGTGGGGTTTTTTTTTAGATTTTTATTTATTTATTTATCTTTAGAGGGGAAGGAGAGAGGGAGAGAAACATCAATGTATGGTTGCCTTTTGTGCATCCCCTGCTGGGAGTTGGCCTGCAGGGAACTGGACTACAACCCAGGCATGTGCCCTGACTGGGAATCGAACCGCGATCCTCTAGTTCGCAGGCATGCGCTCAATCCACTGAGCTACACCAGCCAGGGCTGGAAAACATTTTTAATAAAAGTAACGCTTTGAAAGCATGAAATAAGTAATTGGCTAAAAAATCACAGGTCTTGTATTTGAATTTAGACCGATGAGCCTGATTTGCCATAATTTTCATATAACTGGTTTCAGTAGATAAGAAAAATTTTAAAACTACTATAGCTATGGCATCTTTGAAATGAAATATCCTATAATTTTAAAAATCACAGTTGTATTTTCCATTATTCTGCATGTGCGCTTTAATTGTAGGATTCTTGTCTGTCCAATATAAGCCACAGCTAATTTCCTGGATCAAAGATTTTAGAAGTTTAGCAGTGTGTTTTGTCACATCGTCTTCTCATTAGAGAAAGCCTAGCCATTCTGCTGGTGATAGAGAATGGAATTTTCAGGTCATCTGAAAGATCACTTTCTATTAAAGAGCATTTTTCATTCTTTTTTTTAAAAAAACATCGTATTTATTTTTAGAGAGGGGAAGGGAGAGAGAAAGAAAGGGAGAGAAACATCAATGAGTGGTTGCCTCTTGCACGCCCCCTACTGGGGACCTGGCCCACAACCCAGGCAGTTGCCCTGACTGGGAATCAAACCAGCAACCCTTTGGTTGCATTCAGTCCACTGAACCACACCAGCCAGGGCAGAATAATGTTTTCATATTAATAATGTGTATGTTGTATATCATCAAAACTGTGATACCTTAACGTGTATCCTTAATAAATTA
This sequence comes from Sturnira hondurensis, assembly GCF_014824575.4. Classification (NCBI taxonomy): domain Eukaryota; kingdom Metazoa; phylum Chordata; class Mammalia; order Chiroptera; family Phyllostomidae; genus Sturnira; species Sturnira hondurensis. The sequence continues at coordinate 5,341,324 of NW_028081579.1, forward strand.
CATAATGATACCTAGTAGCAGTGTAATAACTACCATTATATGTAGTAATGAATGTAAATTATACTTTGAGATAGCTGCATGAATGTGGCTGTGATTTCTCCCTCCTGATACTCTGTGGTTTATAGCCTATATTTATACTTGAAGGCACTGGTAGATTTCAAGTAGTGGTTAGTTGGAATAAAGATACAAGTTTTCATGGTTCCCTGAATTCTTTCCATGGATCCTTTGGGGGTCCAGAGGTCCCAGGTTAAGCAATAACCAGTTTAGCAGTTACCTGAGAAACCCCAGTAAGTAAAAGACTGAATGGATATGGTTCACATTCATTTCAAAGAACTGCTTTTCTTTTGTTTTATATATTGGAATTCCATATGACATTTCACTTGGAATAAAAATGGTTTCTCAAGCTAAATAATGTATAATTTTGAAAATTGTACATGAAAAAAAGATAATTGTTTAGCTTGCTTTTTTACCTTAAAACAGATTTGTTTTGCAAGTGTTCTAAGCATGTTAATGTAGCATTGAGTTTATAAGACTGGAGAGAGAAGTTTAGAAGTCAACAGTATATAGTTGACTGTGGAACATCGGTAGGATTGTCCAGCAATAACATGTGTGGGTGTAGTATGGGAAGAGAAGCCTGGAAAGAAGACCGAAGGAGGTGTTGGGTAGCTCCTGGAACACAACCTCTGTAATGTCACACAAGCGAAGGGTGTCAAATGCTACAGAGATGTCACATATGATGAGGACAAAAAAAGAATCCACCAAACTTGGCTCTAAAGGAGGTCAGTGACCATTCTTTATGGCAGTATGGACCAATATGGCATTTCTTATTTTTCTCCCTCACCTGAGGACATTTTTTTCTATTGCTTTTACAGCTAGAGGAGAGAGAGAGAGACAGAGAAACAGACAGACAGACAGACAGACATTCATGTAAGAGAGAAACTCAATTGGTTTTCTTTTGTATGCACTCCCCCTCCCACAGCCTAGGTATGTGCCCTGACCAGGAATCAAACCCAAAACATTTTGGTGTATGGGATGACACTCCAACCAACTGAGCCACACCAGCCAGGGCTCCTCCGACATTTTTAGCAGAGCAGGAAGGGCAGATGCCAGATTGAAATGATTTGAAGACTGGACAAGGGATCAGTGGAGTTGGTATTGGTGTACAGACCAGTGCATTTCAAATGTTTGTGGGGATGCACAACATCTGTAATTTGCAATGTGTTGTGGACTGGTGACAGCCCTGCTGTATGACTAGTAAGCCACTCGTGCCAGGGCCCAGTTACCCTAAGATCTGGATGACAACCAAGCTGGTCTATATTCTGTTCAACAAGACAAATCTGCTGGCAACAGGCTTGAATGTTGTGGCCAGGTCAAATTGCTATAAAAGGTCCTAAATGCTTATTCTTAATTCTGTACAGTAGTAGAGGTATACACTACTTTTAAAAGAAGCTTATCTGTCAAGGAAAAGAGAAGAGCCAGTACTCTACAGAGCTTATAGGGTTGAGAGAAAGTATCTACCAATATTATTCCATGAACTTCTCCTCTATCTCCTAATGTTCTTCATGTTGCACATTCTTTGCAGCCCCTAACTTGGATCTCCAGCACCTACAATGGTTTCTGGTACATAGAAAGTAGTTAAAATTAAAAGGTTGCTGAACATATGAATGAAATTTCGTGTGTACTGTGGAGGATTTAAGTGGTCTATGTTTCCAGATTTCACAGTAGAATATCCTGCCTCAATCTCTGGGTATTTATTGCCATTAGAGAATGATCAGGAAAGTGCATAATCTTCATAGTCTCTGCGTGCATTACACTGCTGTTCTCTGTGTTTGAAGGTGAAATCACTTACTTTTACTTAGTAGGAACTGTGCCTTGAGTTTCATTTGTTTGTTTTCTCAAAATTGGTAGTGGATTTGCCTCTTGCTTTGCCTTCCCTTCACTCTTAATGGGTATATGTTAAAAGACTAAATACCAAAAAAAAATAATGTACAAAAGAAGAGAAGCATCCAAATGTTTTTCTAATTAAAGAATGGATTGACTTGTAATTTATGTAAAGCAATAATATTTTTTATTAATAACATATCAATACATTATTATAAATAAAGCTGAGAATTTGATGGGGGATAAAAAGGATTAACAGATTTGGAACTGACCATGGCCACAGAATAAAGAGAATAAAGAGAATAAAGAGAACTGAATTGACTTGCACAGAGCTCAAACCCTAAGATAATATTTGCGTAAAAGAACTATTGGATATTGGATATTTTTGTAGGGTTTTGGTTCTTTATTGTTTGGTTTTTTTTTTGTAAATCACTGTCTCTTTTTCTTTTCTTTTTTAATATTTTATTTATTTATCTTTTTAGAGGGGAAGGGAAGGAGAGAGGAAAGAAACATCAATGTATGGTTGCTTCTCATGCATCCCCTGCAGGGAACGGGCCCCTGCCGGAAACAGGCCTGCAACCTAAGCATGTGCCCTGACTGGGAATCAAACCGCGATCGTCTGGTTGGCAGGCTCTTGCTCAATCCACTGAGCTACACCAGCCAGGGCTCACTGTCTCTTTTTCTAATTGGGCTGTTTTCAAGCTTTCCTTTTATTTTCTCATCTACAGTGCTGCCCCTAGACCACACAGTAGAACTCAAATCTGTGCCTGTGGAAATGAGAATTCCAATATAAAATGTGGACAGTATGGATCGAAGCCAAAGAAAAGCATACATCTTTAGTTATTCATACAGCAGGCATTGACTGAATGCTTAGTGTGTGCCACACACAGCACTGAGTGCCAGGCTTATAATTTCCCTATGAGGAGGTGTAAAGTTCAGGTCCAGTGGGTGTGGCAGGTTAGACTTCTATATTTAAGAATTCAGCCAGACTTGTTTCGATGGCAGCTGGAAGGCTCTTCACATCCATACGGCTTACACAGCTCCAGTCTATCCTATACTAAATTGTATGTATGTATGATTTAGGGAGTGGAGTAGAGATAGAAGTGATTAAATGGGAACTTTCAGTACTTTGAGGGAATAAGCAGTAGTTGTTTTTAAGTCTTTATAAGTTGTTTGTAGGTCTTACCCTTTTTTTTTACTGTAGGTAATAAGATTTACTGGAAACTTCTCAGCCACATTCTGTGCTGGTTTGGTGGATACATCAGGAGGTTGCATAACATCAGGCAGGTGGAGGGGCTGGGAGGACCCGTGGGCACGTGCAGGGGCTGGGCTGTGGTGGTCAGTGGGTGTGTGGGTGTCGGCGCATGCGTGCCGGTGTGTGTATGAACAAGAAGAACCAACCGGAAAAGAAAATGTATTTTGTCCTGCTGCATGGTGACAAAAAGCTAGACTTTCTCCTACCTGTGGCATCAAAAGAGAGTAAAAAATGATCGAATCATCAAGATTATAAATAAGGTTATTTGTTTTTCAAAAATCCCTATTAAAACATTAAATATCAGCTCTTTGGGGAAAGAAATGTAGGTCTTATTCTTCATCTGGTCCTTAGCATGAAGAACACATCTGTAGGAAAATGTATTGCCACGTTAGAGCCAATGACTGTTGAAGTGTGTGACTTGTATGTATCCATTCATTCATTCAAAAATAATTTAGTAAATACATTCTATGTTTAGCATCCTTAACTGTGCTAAAGGGTCCTGGCTGAGAAGAAATATGTGTCAATAGCCATAACACAAGGTGGAAAGTGTTCATTGCTGTACTTAGATCAGTGATTTTCAATGGGTGAGCCACAAGAATTTTTAAAATATGCAATTCCTGACTATTTAGTCAGGGGCACTGACCTCTTTTCCCTTAGATTGTCAAATTTAAAAAATGACAACAGCCAACAAAAAATAGCTGTCTGGCATGAATGAATCAAAATTATACCTATTATTGTGTTAGATTGGCAAAAATCTACGGGGGCCTGCAGAAGGAAGGTTTGCTTGAGTGGGAACATCTCGCACGAGGTGAACAGCAGTTTGAACATTTTACCTAGAATGTCATATGGTGTGCTTGACCGTAACATATTGTTATGTAACAGAATTACATGCTTATGGTTTTGTAATAAAAGATTTTGTAGTAAAAAGGGGTGTTTTTTGGTGCCAGGCCCTGTGGGGGTTTTTTTGGTGTGCCGCAGAATTTTAGTAATTAGTTCATGTGTGCCATTAGATGAAAAAAGTTGAAATTGCTGACTAGATAATACATAATTAACTTCATTAACCTGGTCATAAAAGACGTCCCAGGGCCTTTCAGAAATACCACATGCATAGACGAATTGTCTGCTTGTTTCTCCCAAAGCCAAACTGTGATCTTTTGATCCTGTGTATGTCAGATGATCAAGCTCAAGATGTTTAAGGAATAGTAAATAAATAATATCACTTTGGCATAAAATTATATGTGTGTTTTTTAGCATATTGATTTCTCATAAGCAATTAAATGATTCTTAAAGCACCTTCTATAAATGTATAATATATTACAAACAGTCCGTCTGCTCTGGCACAGGCAAAATTACATGGCAGTAAAGCCTGGCTTTTACAGTCATGTGTCATCTGAAGTCCACTCCTACTTACTACTCGGTTCATGATCTTGGATAAACTTTCCACTTTTGTGGGACTCAGAGAGTACTCATCTTAAAAATGGGAAAAAGCCCTGGCTGGTGTGGCTCGGTGGATTGAGTACCAGCCTGCAAACCAAAGGGTTGCCAGTTTGATTCCCAGTCAGGGCACATGCCTGAGTTGCAGGCCAGGTGCCCAGTAGGGGGTGCTTGAGAGGCAACCACACATTCATGATTCTCTTCCTTTCATTCTTCCTTCCCATCTCAACAACAACAAAAAAAAAGAGAGAGAGAGAGAGAAAAGAACAAAACTCTAGGGTTGTTGGATAATCAATAATAATAGCTAACATTTATTGAGCATTTACTATGGGTACTTCACATAAATTATTTCATAGATTATTTCCCCAAATAAGGCTAGTGGTGGTGCCACTACTCCTATATTCCTATATTAGAAACTGTAGCTCAGAGGTTAAACAACTTGCCCAAGACTATGTGACAAAGAAGTGGTACAGACATGTACAAATCCAGTCTTGACTCCAGACTCATTATTTTTTTCTTTTTTGAAAACAGCTTTATTTAGATATAATTCACCCATTTAAAGTGCACAATTCAGCAGTTTTTAGGATATTCACAGTTAATGTAAGCATTACCATAATCTAATTTTAGAACATTTGTGTCCTAAAAGAAACCCCATACCCATTTAACAAGCACTCCACCCATAATCCTCCATTCCTAGTCCTAGGCTGCCAATAATCTGCTTTCTATTCCTATATATTTGCCTACTCTGGACATTTTATATATGTCTTTGAGACAGGAACTGCCACTGCCTTTTCCTGCCTCGATCCCTCTCCGCCCTTTTATCGGTCTGGTTGAATGGTTGTCAGACTTCCATACAGTTCAATTTTCTGTCTGTTCTGGTTGTGGTTTTGTTTCTAAATCTTTGTTGTCCTTAATTTTGGTTGTGCAAGGAGGCACAGTATTTCCACCTACACCTCCATCTTGGCCGAAAGTATATAGTCATCTATTAAATCAAGCAGTTGGTAAAGAGGAAGTACCTACAGGCAGCTTTCTTGAAGCTGATTGGGGACTTAAGAGTTGGAAATTTTTTGTTTAAGTAATAGCTAATAAGCTTAGTAATCAATGGATGTAAAAGCTTTTGTTCCAGGAACTGAAGGTATGACCCACCCTGACTCCAGAAAACCATAAGCAGTCCCACCTTTGTGCCTCAGGAGGACTGCAAGCAATTTCAAGACAGTATCTGAGCCACTGTACTCCAGGGTGAGATAACCACCACCCAGGACACCGCTAAAGACCACCACCCAGGGCAAGAATGCTGTAGTTTTTTAATCCAGTTAACTTTTCCCTGAATTCCAAACCCCTTACCTACACTCTGTTCTCCTTATAAAAAGGGCCATTTAAAAATGGATTTAAGATGATCTGTTAGGATATGAACCCACCATCTTCTCAGCTCGCTGGCCATCTGAATAAAGCGTCCATAAAAATTCAGTCCCTGTCTCTGCATATTGGGTTTGGTAGTGGTAGGTAGCCTGAACTTCAATGACTTTTCTGGTTTCAAAGCTAGGTCTGGGACAAAGGAGGAATCAAGGGGTTATTCTACTGAGTGAGTTCAGGGAACAGAATGCCACATGAGAAAGGCATTCTCCAGACTGTTGTGAAAGGAAAACCCAGCTGCAGACAGTGACTTTGATGCTAATGACAGTGAGAATGATGAAATGGAAGGAAATAATACAGTGAATTGCACATGGGAAAAGAGCACAGAGACCTCTGTGAATGACTCCAGGCACCACAGGAAACACACTCACTCATGGTCATCTAGTGAGGAAAGAGAATGTGGTACCAAAAGCCACACAAAAAGTTCCAAGTCAGGGGGACATGAGAAAAGGGAAGATAAACCCCACAAGAGACAATCCAGGGACCAGAACTACTATTACACTGACCGTGATTACCGAAAAGAAAGATTCCCATAGGCACAGAGAGGCCAGTCATGGAGACTCCCATTGGAAGAGGCATGAACAAGAAGATAAACTGAGGGGGAGAGACCAAAGAGAAAGAAATGACAGAGATTGGAACAGGGAGGAAGACAGAGAAACATCCCACAAGAGAACAAGAAAGAGATAAGCAACAGAATGATTATGACCAACACAGTGAGAAGGGAGGAGAGAAGAAAGAGAAAAGCAAAGAAAAGGAAGAATATGTAAAAGCAAAAAAAGAACGACATGAAAGCAGAGATGGAGAAAAATGAGAAGTAAGTGTTCGATCTTCAGAAAGAAAGCAAGACAGAAAAGAAAGCAGCCAGAAATCTAGGGTAAAGGATAGGTTTCTTGACCAGGAAAGATCCAATAAAATGAGAAACATGGAAAAGGAGAAAGAAAGAAGCCCAGAGAAACTCTCTAGTTGTGAAACATCAATGGGAGCAAAATACAGAATCACAGAGGAATGCCAAGAGATGGGCAAAGAATGAGAGAGACCACACGAGACACTGAGCAAGTTTGCAAAATGGAGCAATGAAGAAACTGTAATGTCAGCCAGAGACAGGTACTTGGCCAGGCACGTGGCACAGGTTAATGCAAGATATACATCAAGAAAGAAGAAGACTGACTTCCGGAACATGCTGTGTGAACACATAAAGGAGTGTGTTAGAAGTGGGAAACTATAATTTCAAGATTCATTTCTGGTTTAGGGTTAAGTCACTCCTTTTATCTTGAATGTTTGACTGAACTGATATATAATAATTACTTATCAATATCAAATTCCTGGTTGTATTCAGGCAACCTAAAGATTGCTAAATCCTAGTAGATATTTTATGAGGACAATTGCTCTACTATACCCATTGAAAATAATTTAAACAACTTTCCTAATGTTGGTTATGTCTCAGGAGCTGTTTGTTTTATAAAGACTGTGTTTCAGATAAAAATTAAGTGGATTTGAACATAGAGAATATTGGTATACTTTATATTGGTATACTTTATATTTTGAAATTTGTATTAAGGTATAAAACATGGATAGATACACATCTTTAACTTTTTAGCTCAGGCATACTTGGCTTAAATGAAAATGAGAAGAGTGATATGTCTGTACTTAAAAAAATAGAACTAAAGTAGAAAGCAAAAACAAAACCCTAACATTTTTACCTTAAAGAGAGGTGAGCAAATAAGCACTGACTGAAGTCACGTAGTGAAAGGCAGCTGCTGCCGCAGAATCCCTCAGAGCTGCTCATACCATGGTTGTGAGCAGGAAATAATGTAGCCAAATCGATTTGACTTGTGTCAGGAACATAGAGGCCAGCTTTGAAATCTGGAGAACCCTCTACTCAATGGGCATAGACTTACATGATTCTCTATAGCAAATTGGTAAACTGGCTCTGCAACCAGGTTGACAATTTGGGCATCGTGTTCCAGTCAGGGCCATGTGAAGTCAGGGAGACCAACTTTGAAACAATTGTTAGGTTTTCTCTAGGGGAAAGACCTAGTTTGAATCTCAGCTCCACCACCTACCCAGTTTTATGAGTTTAGGCTAAAACTGAACCATTCATGAGCTTCATTTTCTCATTTGTCACTGGGAATAATGGTTCATACTTCCCCCGAAGGCTGTGCAAATGGAAAGAAGTGATGTATGTGAAAGCCTAGAACAGAGCCCTGCAACTGGCAGGATCAAGGCATTACTTCCCACCTCCAAGCTTCCCGCGCCTGTATCTGAGCCCGGCTACTGCAGTGAGGCATGCAGCCCTCATCCGTGATGGGACATGTGGCCAGTGAGCAGGGCTTTCTGCCACGTGGTGGAGGCCCTCAGGCAAGGGACTGAAGCAAGCCCTGCCTTCAGGAAGCAGCACGCCTAAGCAGCCCTTCCACGCATCAGAGCAGTTCAGACCGTTAGTGGTTTTAAATAGACGATGATCACATTTGCTTTCTTGAATGCTTATACTTCCGAAAATTTCTAAATATAAACTTAAACCATGATACTCCCTACACACACACACACACACACACACATACACACACACGGTGCTTGAATCAGAGACTGGCTTTCCCCTAACCTTTTATTCTGAAAAATGTCAAACATATAGAAATGTTGTGGATAGTACAATGAATATCATGTGCTGCTCATTTAGATGTATTGGTTGCATTTCACTGCATTTGCTTTCTCCCTTTCTGTTCTTTTATTTTTCATTTGTTGGTGAACCATTTCAGATTTAATTATAGACACTGTGACACCTTATCCCAAAATACTTCAGCATGGTTTTCCTAACAAGGACATTCCTCCTACAGAACCATAGATTAAGTGTTTCAGGGAATTTAACATTAGTGCACTGTATTATTAACACACAGTCCATAATCAAATATTCCAATGGTCCCCAAAATATCCTTTGTAGGTTGTTTTTTAAAATGCAGACTTAAAAACAAAGAGGGGGTGGGGAATCACACATGCCTTCTAATTGTCATGTCTTACCCAGTCACTCCAAAATGCAGCTCTTTCCCCTTCGGCATTAGAGCTCATTGTTTTCCTTTGCATTGTTCTGTACATCAGTGAGCCTCAAACCAGCAATCTCTTATCTTCATTTTTGACCCCTGTACTGAAAATAAAGGGGAGGTGGCTTGTACTGAATATAATCCCACTACTTTTTAATTCTTAGCTTTAAACCATATTTAAACCAAGTGTCAAGAAATGTTAACAGCATCTACACAATGACAGGGCAGGGAAGGAGCTGGGCATTCAGTCTGAAGCACCTTCAGGTGTAAGTAACGAGACCCAATGACAAGACCAATATGTCCTGATTGAAGATGGGAACCTGAATTTCTCCCTAGGTAAGATAAGGAAAGTCACCTACAGAGATGTGAGAGGGGAAGCCACAGAATGGGTGACTTTCCCAAGGAAAGGACTACTGAGAAGAGCCAATCTGAACCTTGGGAGACTTCCAAGCCAGAGGGGAAGGAGCAGGGCGTGCTGGAGACCCAGAAGAACCAAGGAAGTGGGGTGCCCTGGGAGCCAAGGAACGAGAGGGGTGCACAGATAATGAGAAGAAACAATGAATCCCACCCCTGAGCTGCTTAGGGTTTTCAGTTCCAGGTGCAAATTAATTCTCAGGACCAGGCCAAGAGAAAGGCCCAGGGACCTGGAGCTAAGACAGCTGGAGTCAGATCAGATAACCTCCCGTAGAGGCAGGGTGGAGGCCAGGCTGGAGGGGTAAGCCCCACTCCTCAGATCTCCTGAGGCAAAACTCCTTCAGGTAAAACTGGAGACAGAATCCAAGAAAAATCAATGGGAAGTGAAGTTGCTAAGAAGACCGTGAAAGGACGGGCTAGGGGACAAAAGCCAATTCAGTTGGGATAGCCAGGGAACAAGTGGAAAGAATCTGTGTCCTTGACAACACTGAGCCAATGAATTAACAAACTCCAAAACTGCCCCACCTTTCGACTAATAGCACTTAAAATAATAAGTTTCCATGCTATCAAGAAAAACAAGAGGAGTCCTGGCTGGTGGGGCTCAGTGAGTTCGGCAGCAGCCTGCGTGCGAACTGAAAGGTCATCGGTTCGATTCCCAGTCAGGGCACAGGCCTGGGTTGCAGGCTGGGTCCCTGGTTGTGGGATTGTGAGGGGCAACCAGTCAATGTATCTCTCACACAGTGGTGATTCTCTCCCTCTCTTCCTCCCTCCCCCTCTCTCAGTAAATAAAATCTTTTTTTAAAGAGGCAATCTAAATCAATAAATTAAGAAAGTCTCTTGAAAAGCATGTTTACCAAGAAGTCTTAAGAACCAAGAGAATGAAGTAAAAATATCAACTAGGTGAAGGTAACATAGTCACAATCAGTGAAGGAAATTCACTCAGCTTGTTACATAGATCTTATACAGATGATCATATTTGGAATTTTTGTCTCAAGACAAAACATATAAACACGTATGTTACATGTGCATGCATATATGTATTGTGTGTGCATGTGTGTACATGGATGCACACATATATGTACACATGTGCTTACAATATATGTGTTTATGTCCACGAAATTCATCCCTCACAGGAAGCACCCATGAATCCATAAACATACTCAGGTGGTGAGAACAAGACAAAGCAGGGTCCAGACTACTAAGAACGGAAAAGGGGCTTGAGGTGCTCTTCCCACCTAACAAGGGAACTGTGGCCGCAGTAACTAGAATTAATCGAGCTGTAACAATGCACCAGTTTTAACACGGCAAAGCAGCGTGAGTCACAGAAGAGGGGAAGTGTCGTGACACTGTTCCCACTGTCGAGCTTCTCTGCGTAAACTCTTCTCAGCAGACACTGAATCATCGGGGTGGGGTGGGGGGAGGCGATTAAACCCTTTCTGTGTCTAAGAAATGATCACCCTAGCACTTCAGTTTCGCCACAAACCTTACTTCAAAGTTGTTTACAGGACGGTGAATGGATTGAACAGGCTCCAGTCGGTAAATTTAACCCTAAAACATTTAAACTCATTTCCTTTCATTTATTATGAAAACAGTCTGCTGGAGTTATGAAGAGGAAAAGGGAAAGCATATTTCCCCCCCTCAAATTGATGGTATAACTGCAGAAGTGAAACATCATTTATCTCACTTACAGGCTGTAGTACTGACTGCTTCTTCCCTGGTCCTGAGGCCCTCTGATTCGGGGGTGGTGCTGGGCGGAGGGAGCGGGGGCGGGTTTGAACAGCTGCGCATTTCCAACATAGTATTCCCTAAATGGTGTCAAATGACCGGGAGTGAAGTTTTGGTGACTGGATGATTTATTCACTTAGTCATCGCTGTTCCATCAAGAGAAACAATAAGAGTCTTTTGTTTGTGTTTCTGTGTGTAGGGTGTAAGGGTCGAAGAGATGAAAACAGCCGTATAATGAAATCTTGGTCCTCCTTTTTCCTCTCTCAACAGAAGTCTTTATCTTCAAATTACTACATATATCATAAAAATAGAATACATACTGCATTGTGGCTCTTTCCACACTTTTTCCACATGTTTCTGAAAAGGTTCTTTTTTTCCTTCTCTATAAAAAAAAAAAAGGAATGCATGAATATGTTCTGATCATGAAATCGTCAAACATTACAGAAGACTACAGAGTGCCAAACCAAAGCCTCCCTTCACTGTCCTTGGCCAATCCCTTTCTCCCACGATTCAGCCCCAACAAAAAAGTTCTTCTTTTGTTTATAAACTGCAATTACCCTGGTTTAGGGCAGTTTCATAACAACAGATGGCATCTTTCAGGCAGCAGGCAGATTCCAAAATACAGACAACTAGGAATCACTGAAAATGAACCTCGCTGTGGAGTGCCGTCCCAGAAAGTGCCAGGGAACATTGTCACACAATGGCCTAATACAGATGAGGGACGCTCCCCTGCGAAAGGGCACACAGAGCCAGAACTCTCTGGGTTGCTTCCACCCTGCCCCTGGCTAGTCCTTGGGCAACTTTTGTTTCCCCTGCCGTGATGCAGGCATGATAGTAGGAGCAGGAAATGACACCATGTGTATGAAACGCCTCACAAGTGCCTGATTTATCCTATGTCCTTGGCAAATGTTAGTGTTCCTTCCACTTCCAAAGGAGCTTGTTGCATGGAAAACACATTTTGGTTTGTATTGGATGATGTTCTAGTTACTCCTGAGTGTTTATGAGGAAATTTATAATTCTGTTTTGTACACTGGTCATCAACAGTGAAAAAGTGCATGCTTTGCTTTCCTGCCAAACTCTTCAATACACATCACTATTTTACAGGTTAATTAAAAGCTAGTTGGAAATAGATCTGCATTGCATTTGGGTTCAGGCAATGTACAGGGGTGGGCAAACTAAGTTTACAGTTATACAAAATTAATAAGTAATAATACAAGAATAAACTGTGTTTTACGTACTCATAACTGTAAACCTACTTTTACCCACCCCATATGTGAATTCAGGAAAGTGTTCAGGATTGAGAAATCCTGATAATCGTGGGTTTCTCATTTGCTGAAATTCTGAATCATTAAATGACTGATTCAAAGAACAAATTGAAAGTTTGGGAACACTGATGCAAGAGCATTGGACTATTTTAAAATTATTAGTGTAAGGTTAACATGACTATTTGGAAATTCAGAATTTCTGGTTTTCATTATCAAGAAAACTACTCTGCTATCATCCAATAAACAAACTCATAACAAGATCATAGTCTCTTGCAGGAGGTAAGAGATTAAGGCTTCTGAATGGAACCTCCCCGCCCTTCTCACAGTCTATGAAGCCTAGAGTGCCCCCTATTGGTTACTTTTCAGAAAGCCAGGTTTCACAGAGGACTCAAAATTTTGAGACACTATAAATATAAAAGTTTCTCTGCCTTCCCTAGTAAGTCACTCTCTTCCGAAGGCTAATTGTTTGGGTGAAAAGTCAGTGACTTTTTCGAATACCAACTTGTTCCCTTAATCAGAGGTGTGTATGAGATACCATTTTTTAAATTATATTTTATTGTTTATGCTATTAAAGTTATCCTAATTTTTCTCCCACATTCCCCTCCACTCAGCCCACCACACTCCCTCAGGAAATTCCCACACCACTGTCCACGTCCATGGGTCATGCATATACGTTCTTCAGCTACTCCATTTCCTATGCTGTGCTTTACATCCCTGTGACTATTTGACTATTCTGTAACTACCTATTTGTGCTTCTTAATCCCTTCTCCTTTTTCACCCATCCTCTGGTTCACACCCGCATCTGGCGACCATCAAAACATTCTCTGTATCTATGATTCTGTTTCTGTTCTCCTTCTTTGTTTCTTTTCTTTATTTAGATTCAATTTTTCATACATATGTATTTATTGCCATTTTATTGTTCATACTTTTGATCTTTTTCTTCTTCTTAAAGAAGATCCATTAGTATTTTATATAATACTGATTTGGTGATGATGAACTCTCTTAGCTTATAGTTTCCGTTAACTGGGGAACTATCTGTCTCTCAATTCTAAATGACATCTTTGCTGGATGCAGTAATCTTGGTTGTAGAGCCTTGCTTTCCATCACTTTGAATATTTCTTCCCAATCTCATCTAGCTTTCAAAGTTTCTTTTGAAAAATCACCTGACAGTCTTATGGGGGCTCCTTTGTAGGTAATTTATTGCTTTTCTCCTGCTGCTTTAAAGATTCTTTGTATTTAACCTTTGGCATTTTAATTGTGATGTGTCTTGAAGTGGGCTTCTTTGGGTCCATCTTGTTTGGGACTCTCTGTGCTTCTTGGGTTTGCATGTCTCTTTCCTTCACCAACTTAAGGAAATTTTCTGTCATTATTTTTTCAAATAGATTTCTAATTTCTTGCTCTTTCTCTTCTCCTTCTGGTACCCCTATTATGTGAATGCTGATGTGCTTGAAGTTGTTCCAGAGGCTCCTTATACTATCCTTGTTTTTTGTTTTATTCTTTTTCTTCTTCTCATTCTGGTAGGTTTGCTTCCTTATATTCCAAATGACTGAATTGATTCTCAGTTTTATCTACTCTACTGTTGATTCCCTGTAAATTGGTCTTTATTTCAATTAGTGTATCCTTTGGATCTTTTTTGGCTTTTGGCTGTTGAGGTCCTAAGTTCCTTGAGCATCCTTATAACCAGTGTTTTGAGCTCTGCATCTCATAGATTGCTTATCTCCATTTTGTTTAGTTATTTTTCTGGAGTTTTGTCTTTTCCTTTTTGGGGGGCTGTTTTTTTGTCTCGACATTTTAGCACTCCTCCCATGTTTGTTTTTATGTGGAGCTACTACATCTCCCAGGCTTGATAGAGTGGCTTAATGTAGTAGGTGTCCTGTAGGGTCCAAGGACACAGCCTCCCCTATTACCTAAGCTGGGTGCTTGAGGTACGCCCACTGTGTGGGCTGAGTACAACCTCCTCTTGTAATTGAGCCTTGGTTGCTGTTGGTGCATCCAAGGTCAGCCACCACCTGTATTCTGTCCACGGTCACACAGCATTACCAAAGGGTGATCCACAGATGGCTGCTATTTGTGCTGGGCTTGGAGGTGCCCAGGCAAGGCCAGGCTGTGAATCAAGGCTGACTGCTGCCTGTGCCAGGCCTGGGGCAACTTAGCAAGAGGTACAGACAGGGCTTGTGGAAGCCAGATGCTGCTTGTTTGAGAGAATTTAGGAAAATCTGAAGCATGGGCCAAGACAAACTGTTTGTATGGGAAGGCCAATCCCCAAGGTAGGGCAAACAACATGAGCCAGACTGATGGAGTCTCAGATACGGCACTCTCCTTCTGGCTCCGTGTGGAGAGGGCTCAGAAAAGGGAAAACGGCCTCTGCCAGCACATTTGCCTGGGAGAAAACTGTCCCCCAGCTCTCACCCAGATGCCAACCAATTCAGTTCCTCCGTGTCTGTTTCTGATGCCCTTCAATCTGCTGCTACAATACTGGAGCTCAGAGGAAGTGAATCCAAGTGAGTCTCTGCACAGGTCCTTTAAAAGGAACTGCCTGAGACTCCAGCAGATTCTGTCTTCCACAGCCTCAATTCCTGCTGGTTTTTACAGCCTGAAGTTCTAGAGACTTATCTTCCTGGAACTGGAACCCTGGGCCAGGGGGCCTAGTGTGAGATTGGGACTTCTTGCTTCTGAGATATCCCTCCCAATTTTTATCCACCACACATGGGTGTGGGACCACCTTATTCTGCATCTGCCCCTCCTACCATCTAGATGTGGTCTCTTCAATTCCAAAGTTGTAGGACTTTCATTCAGCTCAATTACTGATGGTTCTAAATGATGGTTGTTCTCTAGTTTAGTTGTAATTTTGATGTCCTGAGATACCATTTTGAATGTGATCAGTTATGTCTGTTGTATCCTATGATCTAAAGTAATCTGCATTTCAGAAGAATAATTAAATGGAAAAGGTGGCCCGAAAATATTTAACTGAGTTTTACTTTTTAATGATATATTTGCCTTGGCTGGTGTGCCTCGGTGGGCTGAGCACCGGCCTGTGGACTGAAAAGTTGCTGGTTTAGTTCCTGGTCAGGGCACATGCTTGGGTTAGGGACTGAGTTCCAAGTGGAGGGGCCTGCAAGAGGCAACTGATCAATGTTTCCCTCTCACATCGATGTTTCTCTCCATCTCTTTCTCCTTCCTTTCCCCTTTCTCTAAAAATAAATAAATAAAATTTTTACAAAATATAAAAATATATTTTGTTGTAGGCTGCACTAGTCTTACTTCCTGGGAATCTCTAATTATTTCAAAATAAAAAGTTGAAAGAAAAATTCAGTGACTACTTCGCAGCTTTAAATCATTTAAATATTTCTTCGAGCTTGTTGAACCATAAATAAAAGAAAATACCAGTGACAAAGAAGGAAATAGGTGCATTTCTTGAAATTTGTATTTTCTATTCTTTTTCTTTTCCTGTTTCTCCCTTTGCTGGTAACCAGTAGCCCTCCCTGATGATCCTTGAGGGACCTGTAATAATCCAGCAAGAGTAGGTGCGCCCACGCTCATAGGAAATCAGAGCTGGCCAGACTTCCAGTGTAAACTAACTCACTGCTTTTCATATATGTGTTGTAAAGCACAAACCTGGTATTTTAATGCCATGTTACCCAAAATTCATTAACTTTTCATTCATCCGTTTATTCATTTATTCCAGTTACTGAGCACCCATTATGTACTATACACTGTCTACAGGTCATGAATTTGTGTTCCTTCTACCAGACAGAGGTCTAAAATATAATCACATTCCTCTTAATATTAAAACTGAAACTTTCTCACCCTGGCCAGTGTGGCTCGGTTGGTTAGAGTATCATCCCATGCACCAAAAGTTTGTGAGTTCGATTCCCGGTCAGGGAGGAGGCATAGGTTGCAGGTTCGGTTCCCTGCCAGGGCATGCCTGGGCAGCAAACCATCAATGTTTCTCTCTGACATCGATGTTTCTCTTTCTCTCTCTCTCTCTGAAATCAATAAATGCATTCTCAGGTGAGGACTTTTTTAAAAAACTAAAACTTTCTTTTTTCCCTCCCCAGAATTCCTTTCTGTAATAAATCATGAACTCCAAAGAGCAGACTCAGGCTAGGACCGTCCTTCTCTTCACTTGCCTAGTGCTCTCTGATGAAAGTGTAGGGACTTAGACTTGAGCTTGTTTCTATTGCTCCCCGCATCGCCCTGGATTGTTCCCCACCACAGATACCTGCAATGGGACCTAGAAGAAGGAGGGATGATGTTCTTCCCCACACAGCATGAATGCACACAAAAGGCAGAAATCCCAAACTGCTCTTTAAACACATGCATAGCCCAGAACCTACCTTTCCCTGGACACCTAGTAACAGAGTGCAGCCAAGAGGGGGACCCTAAATAAGGGTTTGGAATGGGGTCCAGAACTCAAGGTGTCCAGGAAATATTAGAAAAATATACAGGATGTCCTCACCCCTCCCCCACTGCAGGTTTGAGTTGGGGGAAGGGACACATGGAGCAGGGCCATTGGGAGCTGTTTTGAATAGCAACAGCTTTGCAGATAACTTCTGGCATGGTCATTTAATGAATCTATAACATTTCATTGGTTTCATAGATATGTTCAATAGCTGTGGCCATGCTTTGAGCCAGGGGGATAGACTTGACTTCAGCCCAGGATGTAACTGGGAGGCAACACCCCCTGGTTACAGCACCTGCGTGAGAGCTTGGAGGTGATTGGCTCCACGCCCTGGGGCCATGCTTGCCCAGACTTGTTGGGAACCTCTCTGCCTGGTTTCAGGAGTTGTAACTGCCCCCCATGGCTAAGACTGAGTGAGTGATCTCCAGAATGCGAGCCACAAAGGAGACAAAGCTTGTCTCTGCTTTATTACCCTGCTTCCAAAGCTTGGTCAGTTAGTCAATGACGGGTATGACTCCTCAGAGGGGGGGTAACCTAAGCCAGACACGATCACTTGGGAGGCCCTCAAGGAAGGACTTGGGGGGCTGCAGCAAAGAGGGGGTGGTGGACTCTCTCTCCCCAGCTATTCTGACACAGCCTGAGTCCCCATTTCCATCTGAGGGAATCATTTCCTGGCTCTAATCCACTTAAGCCTGAAAACCTGTGATGGGGGAGGCAGTGCAGCCCCTTGCCTGACTAGAGCAGGATCTGGGGTGGTGGGGCATAAAAAAAGAATTCCTAAAAGTCCTGTGAAGCCTGCTTTGCTAAGAGTGCTTTCATTCATATGTTAAGTGTCCAAGCAGGAAATGAGTATGTCTCCCAAAGTTTCTGCAACCTCCTTTCCTGACAGACACTGACTCAGACTAAGCCCTCAGATTTTTTTGAAATGTTATCTACTGTTTGATCCTTGTTGCCTGTGTTCCTGTGTATTACAACCCAATAAAAGCCATTGAGAAGAGGTTCTTGGCCCTTCTCCTCTGAGAGATTGGCCACCTCTCCTCCCCAAGCAGATCATGTCTTGGTAGTGTTACTTTCATTCATGGTGGACGGGGGGACTTGCTGGCAAAGTCGTCCCCACATGGACTCACTATGGCAGCCCAGTAAAACTGGAAGGATACGGGAATGCTGGCAGGTGTAACCAGTTGTAGGAGTTGAAAATGGGGCTACAGAGGAAGATTGGCGGGGAGATTTAAACCCACATGTGGCAGCCATTGGAGAGAGAATCAAGTGGCTTTGGCAGAGTGGGGACCCCTGCAGCTTTGGGGTACTCCCTTTTGCCACTTGGCTTAGGAAGCAGGGGAAACTTTGCCTGGAAGAAAAGGGGTGAAAAGACTCTTGCTGGTGCGTCATGAGAAGGTGCCACATGGCTCTGGATTAACTAGAGATTGCAGCGGTGACACAGCTGATGGTGCCGGGAGACTTCTGCTTCTTTTCCTGAGATACGGTACCTCAGACTAGGGCAGAGGGAGAAGGAAGGACTGTGTGTGTCTGTGAGTATACTAAAAGACTTTAATATTTTAATGAAGACATTGGGTCACTACTTTAAATCTGTATAGCTTTAAATAAATATTTCCTTTCCTTTTCACAATCTCTGGCATTGAGAGACGTCTTTCCTCTGGTGGTGGGCATAGGAACCTAGTGGGGGGTCCTTTCAGTAATAGTATATCATATACCCGCCTTGGGTCTGTTCAATAACAAAAGTTCCAGGAGGAAACAGATGATACACTCAAATTAGGGTAATTCAAGGTCAGTTTAATAAAGGTACTATTTATACAAGTGTGTGGAGTGTACAGGAAGACTACAAGAGATAAAAGTATCAGAGTGGGTGTAGTGTGTAAGGAAACCACAAGAGAGCAGTATAAGGGCATCCAAACTCACGCCTAGAAGGATGAAGAGAGGGACCAAACTCCAGAGAAGCTTGGAGTCTGCAGGAAGAGGACTTGTGACCTTTAGTCAAGGGACCAGGCAGCCCAAGGTGACCTTTTAGGAATAAAGTTGGACAATTATTACACCACCTTGACTTTTCTCAATTCTTCTAATCTCTTCTGGGGATCTTCATTGCTTGAACCCAACTGGAAGTCAGGTGCATTGAACTAGTGAAGGATGGAGAGTGGATCTAGAGGGCAAATGAAAAGTATCCTTTCTTTTTTTAAAATATTTTATTCATTTATTTTTTAGAGGGGAAGGGAAGGAGAGAAGGAGAGAAATATCAATGTATGGTTGCCTCTTGTGTGTCTCCCGCTGGGAACTGGCCCACAACCCAGGCATGTGCCCTGACTGGGAATCAAACCACGATCCCTTAGTTCACAGGCCTGCGCTCAATCCACTGAGCCACACCAGCCAGGGTGAAAAAGTATCCTTTCTACCAGGCTATATGCAATTTAGTAAGGGAATCCTGGAATTATCTAATGATGGCTCATTGTGATATTGTGATTTATAATAAGAAATATGTATTTGGTCTCAGTCCCAGTTTCTAGAACAGAGCTCCCAAAATCTTTGGAATTTCCCAAGCTGACAGTGACAAAAGTGTTCTTTGTTGTGTTACTGAGGTGACTTTTCCACCCACCTCATTTACTGGCTGGTTGCCAGTAAAGCCCACCGTGTGATTAGTGAGTTTGAACTTTCAGTCCCATGCCCCTGACCTCTGGGGAGGGGAGAACAGCTGGAGGATGAATCAACAATGGGGCAGTGGTGCAATCAATTATGTCCGTGTGATGAAGACTTCATAAAAACCCAAAGGACTGGGTCTGGAGAGCTTCTAGGTTGGTGAACCAGAATGCTGCCACATGTCACTGTGCCATGCCCCAAACTCCATTAGGACAGAGCCTCTTTTGTTCAGATCTTTTAAAATGTCTTCTGTAATAAACTGGTAATCTAATGAGTGAACCAGTTTCCTGAGTTCTGTGAGCCACTCTAGAAAATTAATTGAACCCAGGAAGGGGGTCCTGGGAACCTCTGACTCATAGCCAGTCAGTCAAAAGAGCAGGTAACAGTCTGGGCCTTGTGATTGGCATCTGAAGTGGGGGCAGTTCTGTGGGACTGAGTCCTTTGCCTGTGGGATCTGATGCTGATTCCAGATAGCCTCAGAATTGAGTCAAATTGGAGGATACCCAGCGGGTCTAGAGAACTGTTTGATGAGGGGAGAATTGGTAACAGAATCATAGTCACCTAACAATGGTGGCAACATAAGAAATGCCCAAACTTGTCTATAGCCATACCACCCTGAACGCGCCCAGTCTCGTCTGATCTTGGAAGCTAACCAAGGTTGGGCCAGTACTTGTATGGGAGAAATGTCCAAACCTGTGGAGAATTTTTATGAGTTCTCTTGAGCCAAAATGATGACAATTACCAGGAAGCAAAATCTCAACTGATTGAGAAAATACCTCCCCCCAAGGAATAGGAGTTTTGCAGGTTACTTTCTACTTTGGAATAAAAGGAGGAGATGGAAGGAGAGTTACAAGAAATCCATTGGTGGTAGATGAATGGGGCGGGAGAAAGCAGAGCAGGGCAAAATCTCTGGGAGTGTACAGAAAGCAAAATGGAGAAACACATATTTCTTTAATACTTG
Organism: Sturnira hondurensis; assembly: GCF_014824575.4. Taxonomy (NCBI): domain Eukaryota; kingdom Metazoa; phylum Chordata; class Mammalia; order Chiroptera; family Phyllostomidae; genus Sturnira; species Sturnira hondurensis. Next base: position 5,361,755 of record NW_028081579.1, read on the forward strand.
TGGGTACAGAATAGGGAATAATTAACATCTATAACACATAAAGATAGTAGGCAGGGAAGAAGAGAACTAGGAAGGCTTCTGTGATCTCACTCTCTAGTGCTAGTAGTGCCTTTGATAGGGGACTCAAGAGTTGAAAATTTTTACTTTAAGGAAAACACTTATAAGCCTAGTAGTAATGCGTATGTTAAAGCTATTGTTTCAGGACAGCAGATGAGGCCCATCCTGGCTCCTGGGAAAGACAGCTGCTGAGGATTATGTCCTGGGGAGCAAGTGGAGGTATCCAGGCCATTGTGTTCCAGGGAGAGACAGATGACTGCCTGTCCCGGGTGGGGGAGTGGCTACCCGCCCAGGGTGAGAATGCTGCAGTTTTCTTTATCTAATTTTCCCTGAATTTCAACCCCCCTCACTGCACCTTGTATATTCCCAGTTATAAAAAGGCTGGTTGCAGAGAAAATGTAAGATGGTCCATTAGGGTAAAAATCTCCAGTCTTCTCAGACTGCCAAACATCTGAATAAAGCGCCCATAAAGATTCAATCCCTGTCTCTGCTTATTGGGTTTGGTATGTGACAGGCAGCACAAATGCAGGTGTTTGGGTTTTTTTCCCCGTTTCACCTTGAGTTCTGGCAAAGATTATTCTGACATTCAAAAGGTATGTTATCTTTGACGCAAAAGGACAGTAGATGGGCTCACTTACGGTAAAGATTGGCCTTTGTCAAGGAAGCAACAGGCCTAGGACATGACTACCTGCCATGGCTCACTTTTAGTTAGGAATTTTTTTTAAAGATTTTATTTATTTATCTTTAGAGAGGAAGGGAAGGAGAGAAATATCAATGTATGGTTGCCTCTTGTGAGTCTCCTGAGGGGAACTGGCCTGCAACCCAGGCATGTGCCCTGACTGGGAATTGAACCGCTATCCTGTGGTTTGCAGGCCCAGGCTCAATCCACTGAGCTACACCAGCCAGGGCTTAGTTAGGAATTTTTATGTTCAGACCATCCTATGTGGATACCTTCGGTCTCTACTTTGTAAGGCCACCACGCGGGCCTATCCTGAGCTTGTCAGATTGAGTATGTGGCCCTTTTTTATCCACAACAGGATCTCAGGTTCTGGGGAAAAAGAAGGGCAACAGGTCTTTGGGAGAAAGCGTTCCCAAATACCCTCAACTCACACCACAGAACCTATATTGGAATCAATGTTAATGCAGCCTGTTGCTCTATGTATTTTTGACACAAGCACATACAGGAATTTTTATATGAAAGTGTTATTTCTTTTTTAAATTATGAATTTTAGAGAGAAAGAGAGGAAGGGGGGAGAGAAAGGAGAGAAATATCACTTTGTCATTCTACTTATTTATGCATTCATTGGTTGTTTCTTGTTTGTGCCCTGACTGGGGATCAAACCCACAAACTTGTTGTATTGGGATGACACTCTAACCAACTAAGCTAGCCAGATGGGCCCCAAAGTGTTACAATGTCTTAGGTCCACACGGGCATCTGGGCAATCCCTCAGAGTTGCCCAAGCAAAGACGGAGAGTCTTGCTTAGAGTCAAAGTCATAACAGGGGTTCAGAGGCATGCATTTGTTGCAAGGGGAGAGCTGAGGTAAAATGGAAAGAATTACTCAACTTCACATAAATATTTTTTCAAAATAAGAACTAGTAATTACCCAAAGATTTCTCCAAAGTAAAAAGAAAACATTAGGGACCCCAGTCAAGATGGAGGCATAGGTAGTAAATAGGGCTCACATCCTTGCACAACCACATCAAGATTACAACTAAAATATAGAACAGCCATCACTCAGAACCATCAGCAATCAAGTTGCATGGAAGTCTAACAACTACAGAATTAAAGAAACTATAGCCATCCAGACTGCTAGGAGAGGCAGAGACATAGAATGGGCTGGTCCCATATCCATGTGCAGCGGATAAAAATTTGGAAGGGATATCTCAGGAGTGAGGAGTCCCAGCCTTACACCAGGCCCCCCAGCCCAGGGTTCCATGGCCAGGAAAATAAGTTTTCACAACTCCTGGCTACAAAAACCAAAATGAGGATACAAAGAAACATGGGCCAAGTGAAAGAACAACAACAACAAAAAAAAAACCCACCAGAAAAAGAGCTAAACAAAATGGAGATAAGCAATCTATCTGCTGCAGATTTCAAAATACTGGTTATAAGGATGCTCAGGGAACTCATTGAAGACCTCAACAGTGTAAAAAAGATCCAGTCAGAAACAAAGGACATAGTAACTGAAATAAAAGAACAAGCTAGAGGGAAACAACAGTAGAATGGATGAAGCCCAGAATCAAATCAATGATTTGGAACATCGGGAAGCAAAAAACAACCAGTCAGAACAGCAGGAATAAAATGGCAATAAATACATACCTGTGGACAACTGAATCTAAAAAACAAGTTAACAAGAACAGAGACAGAATCACAGATATGGAGAGTATTTTGATGGTTGCCCAATGGGAGAGGGTGTGGGGAAATGGGTGAAGCAGCGAGGGGATTAAGAAGTACAAATAGGTAGTTACGGAATAGCTATAGGGATGTAAAGTATGGTCCTGGAAATGGAGTAGCCAAAGAACTTATATGCATGACCCATGGACAATGATGCCAGGATGGCTGGAGGGAGTGAGGGGTGCTGGGTGGAGGAGGGCAAAAGGGAAAAAACTGGGACAACTTTACTACCATAATCAAGAAAATATAATTTAGCCCTGGCTGGTGTAGTTCAGTGGATTGAGTGCAGGCTGAGAACCAAAGGGTTGCCAGATCGATTCCCAGTCAGGGCACAAGCCTGGGTTGGGGGCCAGGTCCCCAGTGGGGGCTACGTGAGAGGCAACCACACATTGATATTTCTTTTGCTCTCTTTCTCCCTCCCTTCCCTTCCGTCTAAAAATAAATTAATTGAAATCTAAACAAAAGAAAATATAATTTAGAAAATAAAAAGAATAAAATCACCAAAAAACATTAAAAAACAAAAGACCTTAGGAGATTAAAGTTACTCTTTTTTTTTCTTGGCTAATTTCTTAATGGGCATATCTTTAAGTTTTGGGGTTTTTTAAAAGATTTTATTTATTTATCTTTAGAGGGTTGGGGAAGGAGAGAGGGAGAGAAACATCAATGTATGGTTGCCTCTCATGTGTCCCCTTCTGGGAACTGGCCCGAAACCTAGGCATGTGCCCTGACTGTGTATCGAACCATGATTCTTTGGTTCACAGGCCTGCACTCAATCCACTGAGCTACACCAGCCAGGGCCATATCTTTAAGTTTCGACTTAGTTAAAGTAATCAACAGGCTCTTAAATATCAGATTATATCATGAATGTCTTAAAAATATGTTTTAGTTTAAAAGAACATTTAAAATGCAAACTACATTTTTAGTTTTTTCTTTAAATAAATTAATTTTTAAAAGGGCTTATATGTGAAAAATATTGAACAGGAAAGTATTTTTAAAACCATTTATTTTGCCCTGTTGTCCTGGTGGCTCAGTTTTTTGGAATATCATCTTGTACACCAAAAGGTTGTAGGTTTGATCCCCAGTCTGGGCATGTACCTAGGTTGCGAGTCTATCCCTAGTTGGGACATGTAAGGGAGGCAACTGGTCAGTGTTTCTCTCTCTCTCTCCCCTTTCTTCTCTTTCTAAAAATCAATAAATATATCCTCAGGTGAGGATTTAAAAATAAAATAATATAAAATAAAATAAAAAGTATTTACTTTAATAAAAACACCCAACCATCCCCAAATTATGGGAGGGTAGTTATAGCTAGTACCTATTATAACTTCACATAGTCCAATGAGGTAAATAAGTTTTTCTTGAATAAGAATGGGACTTTCAAGTGGATATGTCTGAGCTGTGATGGAGAAGCAGGATGGGCATTGGAGTGAATCTTTTGTAGCGAGCAGACAGAGCTGGAGAACCTATACATGCGGCAAGATTCTGGAAGACAAAAAAAAAAGAACACAGAAATCATTTTAGTCCCTACCTTTCCTGCACTAGCCAATCCAGTCCCTTAATGGAGGTAGTTCCATCTTTTATAAACGTCTTGGTCCATTTCTCTAGCCTCCAGTTTAATTGTTACTCACTTAGTTTTGCTCCCTACCGCACGCATCGTAGCTGGATACTGTGACAGCTTCCTAATTAGTGTCCTGCCTTTAGTTCCCCAACTTCCACCATGTTTATCCAGGCAGAACTATTTCTAAGATGCAAGTGTGGCCATTTACTTCTCTGCTTAATATCTTCCAATGATTTAACATCACCTCAATACATCTGTATCAGTAATAAATTATTCTAAAATGTAGTAGCTTAAAAACAACAATCACATACTCTCTCTCAATATTTCTATGGGCCAGGAATTGGGAAAGGGGTTGGCCAGGAAGTTCTTGCTTGAAGTGTTTCGAGAGGATGCAATCAGATTTTGACTGGGGCTGCCCTTACCCAAGGCAAGGCTCACAGGAGGCCGTCTTGGAGACTGGCTATTATAATACCTAGCATATTGTCTCTTCCTGAAGTTCCCTACAAGGCCATTCGCCCTCGTCATCAGGAACAAGGACCTGCATCTCCTAATACATCTTCAAGGTTGCTATTTCAGAAGTAGGGTAGTTCTTGATTTATTTACTCCTAAAGCCCAATAATTAGAGGTGAGGGCTCTACTCCAGTTGGCTAATTTATTTTATTTTATTGGGAAGGGTTAGTGATACTTAAAAAGAAAACATTCTAGTCCTGGCTGGTGTAGCTCAGTGGATTGAGTGCGTGCCTGTGAACCAAACAACCACAGTTCGATTCCCAGTCAGGGAACATGCTTGGGTTGCAGGCCAGTTCCCAGCAGGGAACACATGAAAAGCAACCATACACTGATATTTCTCTCCCTCTCTCCTCCCCTTCCTCTCTAAAAGATAAATAAATAAAATATTTTTTAAAATATTTTAAAAAATAAAACATTCTTTGATTAGCATTACTGACAAATACAAATTATTTATGACATATATATAAAATACTATACATTAAATTAAATATGTATATGTAAAGCAACATAATACTTAAAGTTTAATATATATATTTTAAAGATTTTATTTACTTATTTTTAGAGAGAGGGGAAGGGAAAGAGAAAGAAAGGGAAACATCAATGTGTGGTTACCTCTTACATGCTCCCTACTGGGAACCTAGCCTGCAACACACACATGTGCCCTGACTAGGGATTGAACTGGTGACTCTTTGGTTTGCAGGCCAGTGCTCAGTTCACTGAGCCACTGCAGCCAGGGCATGTTTAATATATTTGATAATTTAAGTGCAGTGTGCTCAATATTTAAAAAACAAAATTCAGTTAATAAAATATAATATACCCAATATTTTTCATCTACTCTCTCTTCCTAAGACAAGATAATCACAGCATTCTTCTATATTTCTTCCTTTTTAAAAAATTATATTTTATTGATTATGCCATTAAACTTGTCCCATTCCCCCCTTCACTCCCCTCCACCCTGCACACCCCTCCCCCACCATTCCCCCCCTTTTGTTCATGTCCATGTGTCACAAGTTCTTTAGATTCTGTATTTCGCATAGTATTCCTGCCCTCCCCCCTATTTTCTACCTACTGTCTATGCTACTTATTCTCTGTACCTTCTCCCCCCTTCTCCTCCTCCCACTCCCCTGTTGCTAACCCTCCATGTGATCTCCATTTCTATGGTTCCGCTCCTGATCTAGCTGTCCTCTTAGTTTGCTTTTGTTTTAGGTGTGGTTGTTAATAACTGTGAGTTTGCTGTCCTTTCACTGTTCATATTTTTTATCTTCTTTTTCTTAGATAAGTCCCTTTAACATTTCATATAATAAGGGCTTGGTGATGATGAACTCCTTGAATTTGACCTTATCTGAGAAGCACTTTATCTGCCCTTCCATTCTAAATGAAAGCTTTGCTGGATAGAGCAATCTCGGCTGTAGGTCTTTGGATTTCATGACTTGGAATACTTCTTTCCAGCCCCTTCTTGACTGTAAGGTCTCTTTGGAGAAATCCACTGACAGTCTGATGGGCACTCCTTTGTAGGTGACTGTCCCCTTATCTCTTGCTGCTTCTAGAATTCTCTCCTTCATTTTTATCTTGGCGAATGTAATTATGATGTGCCTTGGTGTGTTCCTCCTTGGGTCCAACTTCTTTGGGACTGTCTGAGCTTCCTGGATTTCCTGGAAGTCTATTTCCTTTGCCAGACTGGGGAATTTCTCCTTTATTATTTGTTCAAATAAGTTTTTCACTTGTGGCTATTCCTCTTCCTCTTCTGGTACCCCTATAATTCAGATGTTGGAACATTTAAAGATGTGTTGGAGGTTCCTCATTTTTTAAATCTAAGTCTCTCCTCATTTTTTTGAATTCTTATTTCTTCCTTCTTTTCTGTTTGGTTGTTTTTTCCTTCTGGTCAAGTCCCTTGATTTGAGTCCCAGTTTCCTTTCCATCACTATTGGTTTCCCTTCATTTCAATTAGTTTAGCCTTCATATGTTCCTCTAATTTGTGGCTAAAATCAACCAATTCTGTGAGCATCCTGATCACCAGTGTTTTGAACTGTGCATCTGAAAGGTTGGCTATTTCTTGGTTGCTTAGAATTATAGGCTCTGGGGCTTTGAGTTGTTCTTGAGTCATAATGTTTTGGTCTGTTCACGCCTGTTATGTATGAGGGGCAGAGCCTTAGGTGTTCACGAGGGCAGGGTGACCCAGTTGCTGGGTTGTGATGCTGTATGTGGGGGTGGGGTCAGAGAGGGGAAAAAAATGGCACTTTGCTCCTCTCTGCTCTCTCTCAGATTTCTGTCCCCTCTGCAGCTTCCCACAAGCAAATTGGTCCCTTCCGGTGCTGATTCCCGGGTGTGTGGTTCCACGTACTCTCTAGGACCCTGTGGGTCTCTCCAACAAACTCTCTGTGGGCCAGGGAGCTTCTCCTGGCCCCTCGACCCTGAGAAAGTCTTTCCAGTTGGTGCTTTCAAGCTCTAATTCCCATCACCCGGGCCCTAGCCTGAGCGGTCTGACTCAGTGTTCACTCCTTCCTTAGTTTATCTGCGCACTAAAGTGTGACCACAGTCAGCTAGCCATCCTGCACCCTCACTGGGTCCACCCCTCACCACCCCAGGCCTGGGATCCACCAACCGCCTCCGCCTCTGCTCCTGGGTTGGTCCGACCGAATGATCTTTCCAGCCCAACCCCGCCCTGCCGCTGACTCTGTCCCTCTTACTGGTCTGGCTGAGTGGTTCGTTGTTGTCGGACTTCCATACAGTTCAATTATCACTGTTTTGGCTGCATTTTTGTTTCTAAAACTTCGCTGTCTTTAAATTTAGTTGTGGGAGGGGGCACAGTGTTTCCACCTATGCCTCCATCTTGGCTGGAAGTCCTATATTTCCTCTTATAGCAGCTTCCAGCCCAATTCTTAGCATAAAGTAAATGGCCACTAAATATTTGTTGAATTGGATTGAATAGTATTAGGAATAAATAATCCCCCAGTGTTTGCAGTTTTGTCTGAATTTCTGCAGAGCAGGGGATAATATTATGTTCAAGGCACTATGTTAAGCACTTTACATGTACAGCCTCATTTAATATTTACTTATAGCAATCTTATGGAGGTGGCACTTTATTTTACCCATATATAAATGATAAAACTGAGGCTTAGAGAAGTTGGTCTTTATTATTCATATTCTTTCCAAATTCTTTATATTTCATGGTTTCAGTCCAGAAAAAGATTATTCAGTTAACCTGATGCCTAGTTATGAATATACTGATCCTACAGTTTTTATTTGAAATAAATTATGCATGTACATAGCAACAATATCATTCAAAATGCTTTTTTCTTCAGGATATGTAGGAAGGTGCTGTAAAGGGCCTAAACAGAAAGCACAATATTTCTTGCTTCTAGGGTAGTTTTATTGTTCTCATTTTAAAGTTTTGAAATCAAGACACAGCTTTATCATTGCTGTGATCATTTAACACACTGCCTTTTTTTGTTTCCCCCAAATTCTGCTGGTACATCTTAGAGTTACAGAAATACATATGTCAAATATGTGCCTGGCTCATGTCTCTTGCTTCCCTGTGGCCTGTTAAAGAATGTGATGACTACAACAATATATACGCTTTATAAAGCTGGGCTGACATCCTGTTGTCTTCCAGGAACTTGCTGGCTTTCTGCTATACATATACATTTACCAAATGCAACTGCAGAGTTAAGCATTTTTAAATTTGAGAGCTTAAAGCACTTCAGACTCTGGTTTCTGTCGTAAACAGGGGTATAATATGCAATCTCTTACATGTCAAACAAATGACCATTGATTTTCCTGAAAAAGATCATTTTTCTCTTCATACAACAACTTCAGCATATTTAGTTACTTAAAGATTATTGTCATTATCTTCATCATTACCACCATCATCACCATGTTCATGTAGTAGGGGGAAAAATCCAACAACCTCATGTTTACTCCAGAGTTATAAGTGTTAAAGTTTAAGAGCACATTTTAAAACTAATCATAAAGATGACTTTTATGAATAACTTGCATAGCCTGGAGCCAATAGAGAAAGAACTAAACTGCTCTGTAAGAAATGAGTGAGAATTTGGAGGACAAGTAAGTTAGGGAAGGATTGGGGCTAAAGCAGGACGAGCAGCCACTGGGGCTGAGGTCTGGCTCACTGTCTGCTGTCAAGTTGTGAATTGCAAAAACTCCTGAAGGAGAGCTGCCTTTTCTAAATGTGCACAAATGTATCACATAGGCCAGCAGTGACCCCAAGAAAGATTCAACTCAATGCCAAGAGACTACAACCTCAATGGAAGAAACACAGCGTGATTTCTCCATAGGAAAGAATGGACCACAGAATTCTGAGTTTAGAAATGGTCAAGTTCAGTTTAGGTCATTCTGCCTTAGAATATCACCTCCTCCATGGCTTTCCCTTTGGAAATGTCTGTTCATATGCAGTGTGGATGAGTGGTGCTTCGGGCAGAAGAGATTGAGCAGGCTCCAGGGAGGGGATGAGAGGGGGAAAAGAGAGAAGAAAGGCTGAGTAGAAGAGCTATAGTGTTGCTGAAAGCAAGACTGCAACCAGAGGACACCATGAGGAGACTAAGGCCTCAGAGACACTGGGGTGAATAGTTGAACCAAATGTTATTTGAATTTCAAAGAGCTTGGGGACATCTATGCAGCTGACATTTGTACTATACACATATTAATATAATTTAAAATCATTGGACACCCCCATGTTCATTGCAGTATTATTCACAGTGGCCAAGACATGGAGACAACCAAAGTGTTGTTTGACAGAGGATTGAATAAAGATGATGTGGTATGTATATACTATGGGATACTCCTCAGCCATGAGAAAAGATGAAATACTGCCATTTGCAACAACATGAATGGACCTTGAGAATATTATGCTAAGTGAAATAAATCAGAAAAAGCTAATAACAATTTGATTTCACTCATATGTGGGATATAAAACTGAAACTCATTGGCACAGACAGCGATGTGGTGGTTGCCAGAGGGAAGGCGGGGGAGGCTCGATACACGGTGACAGAAGCTGGTCTGACGTTAGGGCGTGGGCACACGGTGCAGTGTACAGATCTAGTATCATAGAGTTGTACACTTTAAATCTATATGACCTTATTAACCAATGTCACCCAATAAACTTAATTTTTAAAAAAGAAAAAATATCACTGGAGTTTTCAACTAACCCCAAAACGCTGGCTGGTGTGGTTCAGTGGATTGAGTGACAGTCTGCAAACCAAAGGGTCTCTGGTTCAATTCCTGGTCAGGGCACATGCCTGGGGTGCAGACCAGATCCCGGGTAGGGGGTGTGTGAGAGGAAACCACACACTGATGTTTCTCTCCTTCTCTTTCTCCCTCCCTTGTCCTCTTTCTAAAAATAAATAAACAAAATCTTTTTTTAAAAAGAAAGAAAATAATTCAATTAAAAAAAGGCCCAAAACCTTACCAGATACCTCACTGAAGAAGAGATGCAGATGGCAGATAGGTGTAGGAAAAGATGCTCTACATCATATGTCATCTGTGGAATTAAATGAAGACAATGACATACCACTACGCACCTATTAGAAGGGCCAGAATCCAGAACACCGACAAAGTCACGTGATGGTGAGGACGGGGAGCAACAGGAACTCTCACTGCTGGTGGGAATGAAAAATAGTACAACCACTTTGGAAGACTGTTTGGCAGTTTCTTTTTTTTTTAAGATTTTATTTATTTATCTTTAGAGGGGAAGGGAAGGAGAAGGGGAGAGAAATATCAATGTATGGTTGCCTCTCATGCATCCCCTACTGGAAACTGGCCTGCAACCCAGGCATGTGCCCTGACTGGGAATTGAACCGCGATCGTGTGGTTTGCAGGCCCGCACTCAAGCCACTGGGCTACACCAGCCAGGATCGTTTGGCAGTTTCTTACAAAATTAGATATACTCTGACCACACTATCCAGTAATCATGCCCCTTGGATTTACCCACAGGAGTTGAAAAACTTAGGCCCACACAAAAACCTGCACACAGATATATACAGCAGCTTTATGCAAAATTGCCAAAACCTGGAAGCAACCAAGATGTCCTTCGTTAGGTAAATGGATAAATAAACTAATACATTCACAACAGAATTGTATTTAGTGCTCAAAAGAAATAGTTTAGCAAGCTATTAAAAGACATAGAGTAACCTTAAATAACCTTAAATGCATATCACTGAAATGAAAGAAGTTAATACGAAAAGGTTACATATGGTATGATTCCAACTATATGACATTTTAGAAAAAAGGCAAAACTATGAAGACAGTAAAAAGATGAATGGTTGCCAGAGGTTGGGGTGGCAGAAAAGGTGAATAGGTGGAGCACAGAAAATTTTTAGGGCAGCGAAACTACCCTGTATTACACTATAATGCCAGATACATGTTATCGTACATTTGTACAAAACCATGGACTGTACACCACCAAGAGGGACCCCTAGTGTAAACTATGGATGAGTTTACCCCTAGTGTAAACTCATCACTAATGATGAGTGAATGTGGATTTATCAACTGTACCGTAGATACCACTCTCGTAGGGAATGTTGATAATGGGAAAAGCTCTCCACGTGTGAGGGCAGAGTGTATAAGGGAAATCTCTGTACATTCCAATTAAATTTGCTGTGAGCCTGAAACTGCACTGAAAATAAGTCTTTTTTTTTAATCATTTGAGGAAGTGAGGTCTGAGAAGTAACTAACTTGCTCAGGGAAAAAATGGCTCATCTCTAACCGAAATATGGCTCCTGGGACTTCTGCTTTCTGTTATGACAGAGTAATAGGAACTTGCTGCCTTCCTTAAAAAACTAAAATACTGGACAAAATATTTGAAACAGCAGTTTCAGACATTGGACAACAGGCAGCATAGGACAGTACTTTCTGGAGGGAAACAAAAGAAATGAGCTCCATGGCCGCCTCAGCCCACTGCCTGGAGAAAATTTCCAGACAGGAGCACAGAGCGGAGGAAACAAGGTCTCCCTGAGTTGAGGAGACAAGAGATGAAAACTTGGGAAAAGTCTATTTTGCAGGGCAGAGTACCAGAGAGATTTATGGAGAAAGGGGCCCGGGGCGGGCGTGGGGGAGAGACCTAAAGGCCTGAAGAGGGCCCCCCTTAAGTCTTGAGCTGAGTACTGCTACTGGGGAAAGACCTTAGGAAAAAAATGATTGCTGAAGCTCACACAGGACTAATAATAGTCTGCATTCTCAACACCCAGACTGAAGAAATCTCTCCCGATCAGGGCAGCAGATAGAGTGTCAGAAGAAGGCTATTTGCTTCAGTAGTAATGAGATCATTTAACCTTAGATTAAAGGCTGCTCTAATACCACCTAACAAAGCTTAAAAACAAGTCTCTAATGAACCAAATTAGTTATTTAACTGTGTGCCAAACCAAAGCTCAAAAATATTTAAAGGAAGCCCTGGCTGGTGTAGCTCAGTGGATTGAGCGCAGGCCTGCAAACCGTTCGATTCCCAGTCAGGGCACATGCCTGGGTTGCAGGCCAGTTCCCAGCAGGGGACTCACGAGAGGCAACCATACATCAATATTTCTCTCCTTCTCTCCTTCCCTTCCTCTCCTAAGAAAAATAAATAAAATCTTTTTTAAAAACTTTAAAGGAATACAAAAAAGTCCAGCACCCAATAAGCTAAAATTTCACAATGTTTAATACCCAACTAAAGCATGAAAAGAAGAAAATAAAACCAATAGTGAAGAGAAAAATCAATCAATAGAAAGAAATCCAGAAATGAGATAGATGGTATAACTAGTATATAATGCTATTAAAACAACTATTATAAATGTAAAAGTGCTCCTTGACTTAAGATGGGGTTACATCCTGATAAATCCATCATAAGTTGAAAATACTTTAAGTCAAAAATGCATTTAATACACCTAACCTACTGAACACCATAGCTTAGCCTCGCCTACCTTAAGTGTGCTCAGGACAATTAAATTAGCCTAGAGTTGGGCAAAATCTAACACAATGAATAGACTGTAGGGTACTGGTTATTTACCCTCAGGATCATTTGACTGACTGGAAGCTGAAACTCTCTGCCACTGCCCAGCATTACTAGCCTAGGAAAAGATCAAAATACAAAGTTTTAAATACAGTTTCTAGTGAATGTTCTTTACTTTCACACCATCATAAAGCTGCAAATATCATGAGTCAAGGATTGTCTGCAAAATAATATATTGTCATTGTCTGCAACATTCTATATTTCAAAATGATAGTGAAAAGATAAACAAGGTAAAGAGAGACAATGGAAAATACAAAAAAGATCCAAATCCAATTTCTACAGATAAAAAAAGAAACAGTATTTGAGATGAAAAATACACAGGATGGTATTACTGAAGATTATGCACTGGAGAAGAAAATATCAGTGAGTTTGAAGACATAGCAAAAGAAAAAAGAAAATATACAGAAGAAAAAAGACTAAAAAAAAATTGAACAGAGAATCAGTGAGCTACGGGACACCCTTCAAGAAGCCAAATATACATTAGATTTGACTCCCAAAAGGAGGAGGGAAACAGAAAAAATATTTGACTAAATGGCTAAAGTGTTTCTAAATTTTATGAGCTTTATAGATCTCAGGCAATAGGCTCAATAACTATCAAGCAGAAGAAATATAAAACTACACCAAAGTGTATCATAATTCATGTGTTAAAACTGATGATTAAAAAATCTTAAAACCAGTAAGAGAGCTCAGGCCTGGTGGCTCAGTTGGTTGGAGCATCATCCCATACACCAAAATGTTGCAGGTTCAATTCTCAGTCAGGGCATATACTTAGGTTATGGATTTGATCCTTAGTCGGGGAATATATAGGAGGCAACCAACTGATGTTTCTCTCTCTCTCTCTGTCTCTCTCTCTCTTCTATCCCTTTCTCTTTTTCTAAAATCAGTTTTTTTAAAAAACATATACTTGGGTGAGGATTTAAAAAAACCAGGCAGGCCCTGGCTGGTGTGGCTCAGTAGATTGAATGCCAGCCTGCAAACCAAAGGGTTGCTAGTTCAATTCCCAGTCAGGGTGCATGCCTGGGTTCAGGACCAGGTCCCCAGTTGGGGGTGTGTGAGAGTCAACCATACACTGGTGTTTCTCTCCCTCTCTTTCTCTCTCCCTTTACCTCTCTCTAAAAAGCAAATAAATAAAATCTTTAAAAAAAACAGCCAGAGAGAATAACATACATTTTATACAGAGAAACAAATATAAGAATGACTATACACATCTCTTAAGAATCAATACAGTTGAGAAGTCAGTGGAGCAATATCTTTGAATGAATGAAGGAAAAAAACTGTTAACCTAAAATTCCATAACTGACAAATATCCGTTAGTAACAGAGTTTCAAAATAAATGACCAAAAACTGATAGAACTAAAATGAGAAATAAACCCACAATTATAGTAAGAATTTTCAACATATTTCTCAATAACTGGTAGAACAAGTAGACAAAAAATCATGAAGCCTATGAAATATTTAAACAATACTGTTATCAATGCAGCCCAGCATTCACACTTACAGAATACTTCCCCCAAAAGCAGTATACTCATCCTCTCTTAAGGACACACAGAACATTTATCAAAATAGACCATAGTCTGGGCCGTAAAAAAAGTCTCAATATATTAAAAGATTCAGTTATACAATGTATGTTCGATGACCACAATAAAATTAAGTTAGTAGTCAACAGTAGAAGGATAACTGGAAAATGCCCCAATATTTGGAAACCACTCATCACACTTTTAAATAACTCATGGGTCAAAGAAGATATCAGAGAGAAATGATCACATGTGGCCTTTAATCTACATTTCAATTTAGTGAAATAAACTTACCCCCTCAAATGCTAATTTATTACATCTCTTCAAATCCCTTCTCCTTTTTCTGCCCAATCATCATGCAGAAGTAATCTTGTCATGATATCTTTAAGGTGTAACATATGTGTTTTATTTCTGGAGCTCTATTTTCTGTTCCTAGTGAGAAGTGCTGTTTTATAATGAGTCATCTTTGTAAATTGAGTTGCAGGAGACCAAAACCCAACTCAGACCAGCTTAAGTGAAAAGGAAGATTTGTTAGAAGGATCCCGGAATAGCTCACAGAATTGAGGAATGCCACGTACATTAGTTTCCTATTGCTGCTGTACCAAATTACCATAAACGTAGTGACAAAATAACACGTGTGTGTTATCTTTTTTCACATATATTATCTTACAGTTTTAGACATCAGAAGTGAAACAGTCTCCTGGGCTAATATCACAGTGTCCCAGGCCTGTGTTCTACCTGGAGGCTTGAGGGGACAATCTGTTTTCTTGCCTTTCCCAGCTTCTAGAGGCTGGCCACATTCCTGGGCTTGTGGCCCAGTTCTTCCATCTTCAAAGCCAGCAGGGTTGGGCTGAGTCTCACACTATCTCACACATTAATCCCACAATAATCTCCCCGTCTCAAAATCAACTGATTAGAAAGCTTAATTCCATCTGAAAATTAAACTTCCCTTTGCCATCTAGGTAACATACTCACAGGTTCAGGGATTAGGTGACAGATCTCTTTGGGGGGCCTGTATTCTGCCTCACACACCATGTAGACTACTTGAGATTAGAAATGTGGCATGCAATGTCATCTGTAATGAGGGCAGGAAGCTTTGAGCAACTTCACGGGAAAATGAACTTGGTATCTTCAGGGTGTCCTTTTTTTTTTTAAGAGTTTGAGGTGAAAGAGTTTACTAGCAAAGCAGTGAAACAGGGAATGGGCTGCTACTCCACAGTCAGAGCAGCCTCCTCAGGGTGCCCTTAAAGCCGAAGAAAGAAGTTTATGAGCACTTGCAAGTCCTTTTCAGGAGGACTCAAACAAAAGGCCCATTTATATGAGGATTGTCTTGTTATCAGCCAATTTAAGTTCTACAAAGGACATGCAGAGTACTCTCACGCTATTTCTTGTCCCTTTAAAATTTATGAGAGCATGAAATTAGCCAGTTGGTATAAAAGCAATTATTAAATAAATGTGCTAGTGGAAGATCCACTCAGCAGGGGCTTCCGTATAGTTAGTTTCGCAACATCTATGGTTTAATGAAGCCTTCCCATCCCCCCTTTCTTCTTCTGGGAGCCTGAATCAGACAACAGAGAGCAAGGACAGTTTATCTTTCCAACTAAAGATCTCACCTGCCAATTCCCACTTAACCTTCGTTTGTTTCCATACTAAAGGGATTAGGAGGAGGTCTCCCACTCCTCATTACTATTCACAGGGTCATTCTAACAATTCTAAATTTTCTTCTTCCCAAAGTAACCTGATGTTTAGCTTTCCAATTTCAAGACCACTTCCTCTTATTCAGTGGTGACTCAGGTTTGTAGTCTTCCATCCCAATTCAAGTTCCGTCATTACCTTTGATCTGCTCTTCTGCAGTGACCTTTGCCTCCACTCAGCTTTATCCACTCCCTTCCCTTGTTACCCCCCAACCCCCACCCCAGGATCTTCCTGTCACTAGAAAATGCTACCCCACTGGAAAAATAGTTTCCAACTCTCCACCTTCTGGCCACAGGATTTCATTCTTCCAGGTCCCTCACTAACTATCCCAGCCCCTGTTTTAGTCTGCTATAATAAACAAATTAAAATCTAAGGGTTTATATTAGTTAGCCGTTGCCATCTAGCAAAACACCCTAAAATTTATCAGGTTAAAACTGCATTTGTTATGAAGTACAGATCTGTGGGGCATCTGGAGTTTGGCTGATTTATACTGGGCTCATGGCCATGACAGGGACAAATGAGTGCCATCAAAAGCACAAGTGATGTCTTAAGGCCTAGGCGCACTGTCAGTCACTTCTACTCACATGCAGCTGGCCAAAGCAAGTTACCTGGCCAAATGCAAAGTCAAGAGGCCAGGAAGTACAAGGGGCCTTGGCAAAAGTGTGGACATAGGGAGGATGAATGCACTGGGGACAGTCATTCAATCAACCGCAGTGGCTTAACACAATATAAGAGTTTTCTCCCACACTTCACAGTCCAGTGTAGTCAGCAGGGAAACTGCTCTACTCAGTCATTCAGGGACCCAGCTTTCTTTTATTGTGCGTCTCTCCCGTCTCTTTTGGTTTTATCGTTCTCTGAAATTAGCTGGCAAATACTGAACGAGAGACAAAGAGTGTAGGATCAGTATAGTAGGCTGACTAAAGGCCCCCAAAGATATCTAATTCCTGATCTCCAGAATCTGTTAATGTTATCTTATATTGCAAAAGGGATTTTGTAGATATGATTAAATTAAGGATCTTGAGATGGGGAGATTATTCTGGATTATCTGGGGAGGCTCTAAAGGTAATCACCAGAGTTCTCACATACCAGGGAGGCAAGGGGGTCAAAGGAGGAAACAAATAGGAGATGTGAAGATCAAAGACAGTAGAGAGATGTGAAGGAGGGGTCATGAACCAAGAAATGCAATGACCTCCAGAAGTAAAAAAAGGCAAGGACATGGATTCCCCACTAGAGTGTCCAGAAGGAACCAGCCTGACAACACCCTGGCTGATGGCCTCTAGAAGTAAGAGAATAAATTCTGTTGTTCTAAGTGACTAGTTTGTGGTAATTTGTTACAGAAGCAATAGGAAATGAATGCAATTACGTAAGAGGTTTTTCATGTGCACATTGAAAGGGTAAAGCCAGAGCCATTTGCTATTGTGGCCCCACATGCTGAGCAGGCCTGTGACCTTGTTAAACATGACTCACATTTAACTGTTCTGAGCTTACGTCCCCAGGACTGGAAATTCCCGGAAGCAGGAACAGAATTTACCATTCCCCGAAGCTACAAGTGGAAGAAAACTTGAACGAACTGCAACCCCAGGTTACAAGGCCCCCAACAGCCCAGGGGCCACATAATAGCAGTAGCAACCCCCCATTCTTCTTTAATTCAATTATAATCCAAGAAAAGGTCAAAGCCTCCACCCCTCAATGCTGGAGTATCTCTCCACACCCTGTCCCTCTCCTTTCTTGGAGAGCAAATGAAAACTTGATTCTTTACACTTTCTTCTCTTTGTGAATTCCTTCACAGCTTGTGTCACCCATCGCCCTAGCACAAATTATTTTTACTCATGTTGATGGGGGACTCAAAAGTTGGAAAATTTTAGTTTAAGTAATAGCTAATAAATGTAGTGATCTGTGCATGTAAAAAGCTATTGTTCCAGGAACTGGAAAGGTATGACCCGCCCTGACTCCAGGAAACCATAGCAGTTTCACCTTTGTGCCTCAGGAGGACTGCAAGCAATTAAGATGGTATTTGAGCCATTATATTCCAGGGTGAGACGCCCACCATCCAGGGCAGTAATGCTGTAGTTTTTTAACCCAATTAACTTTTCCCTGAATTCCAAACCACTTACTTCCACTTTGTTCTCCTTACAAAAAGGGCCATTTTAAAATGGAACTTTAGATGGTCTGTTAGGGTACAAACCCACCATCTTCTCAGATCACTGGCCATCTGAATAAAGCACCCATAAAGATTTAATCCCTGTCTCTGCTTTTTGAGTTTGGTAGGTGACAGGCAGCACGAACAATGGCTTTTCGGGTTTCAACATCCCATTGACTTTAGTCATACATCCTAGTCATACGCCCAGCTCTGTGGTGTCTAGGGAATGTAGGGAGACTATATTCCCCAGGGAAAAAAGTATAGGGGAAGCAGTTGGTGACTCTCTGGTCAGTCTCCTTTACAGCCCTTCATGGAAGCTTCCGAACCATGGATCCCAGCAGCCAAATGGAACAACGTTTAGCACCCCCTAAAACACCATGCTCCTGCCCCACACCAGGCCGAGACTATTACTGCCTTCTCAGTGTTGCCATGAATTCTGTAGCAAATGATGATAGTTTTTACCAAATTTCTGAGACCTTCCAATAGCAAGTTTATACATGGTCCCCATTCAGTTAAATGTAGGAGGGGAAAAAGAAATATCTTTAATAATTTACAATTTAGTGGATGCTGCCAAGAGGCCTTTAAGATGAAGATACACATGTTCTGACTTTAGAAACTGCAAGGCAAAGGAAATTGTGTAAATAGCAAGGTCAGAGAAGTAACTGAAAAATGTGGATGTAGAATATAAAAGAGTAAATAATTCAGTACATTTTCTGAATCAAAAAGCACAAAGAAACCTCAAGAGGTCATTTGGCCCAACTCTGTACTTCTGAGAAGGCTCAGACTGAAATCACCCCAGATTGGCAGGGGTCCAGGTTGGAGGTCAAGAGGAGTGAAGTCAGGAAGGTGGACTAGAAAGTATGATCTGTTCAGTCTCCATACCTTCTCCTTCTGTAGGTATGGAGAAGGTTGTATAAAATTCTTCAAAGCTTTGTCTGAGTCCCCAAAACATCTCTACATAGCCAACACTCTCAATACTAATATCTGCTGGGTGCCTTATGCCTGGAAAACCTACTGCCTTCTGACTTTGAGGAAGAGCTAAAGGTTGGGGAAACTTCTGGGCCGCAATCACATCCCAAGGAAAGCTACACCTCGAGGCTTTTGTCTGCCTTATTGGGCTGCACTGCTAAGTTAGCAAGTGGTAACCCTGTGGACAACTTGTCTCAGAATCCTAAAACTTAGCACAAGCCAGTATATCTCCCTACTGTCAGCATGTGCCTCAGTACATCTGATGCCCTCATGCCCTCCAAAACTAAATTTTGAAGAGAGGAAATCAAGATCCATGTGTCTATATGTACCCCTCTTCTCTAGCCTCCCCTTCTCTGCCCAGTCCATCAGGGACTCCAGAAGGAGCTAGCCCTACTGTCTCCCTCTCCACTCTAGCCTCAAAACAAGGTGTTAGATGTAGGCAAGACTTGCTTACACTGTTGGGGAGCTCTAACTACCATGTTCTAACTACTCCACCATCCAAGTGTCCTACACACAAGAGCAAATGACTGCTCTCTCTTGCTCTGGGACCGAACTTCTAGACTCAGGCCAGAGTCAGAGAGCTAGGGAACACAATTTAGGGACATATTTATATTCAGTGTTTTAATATTTTTAAATATATTTTATTGATTATACTATTACATTTGTCCAATTTCTTTTCTCTCCTTTATTTCCCTCTGTCCTGAACCAACCTCCCCACCCCAGCATTCTCCCACCTTAGTTCATGTCCATGGGTTGTACATATACGTTCTGTGACTTCTCCATTTCCCATACTATTCTTAATTTCTCCCTGTCTATTTGGTACCTACCATTTATGCTTCTTATTCCCTGTACCTTTTCCTCCATTCTCCCCCTACCCCTCCCCAGCGATAACTCTGCATGTGATCTCCATTTCTGTGGTTCTGCTCCTGTTCTGGTTGTTTGCTTAGTTTGTTTTTGTTTTTAGGTTCGGTTTTTGATAGTTGTGAATTTGTTGTCATCTTACTGTTCATATTTTTTATCTTCCTCTTTTTCTTAGGTAAGTCCCCTTAACATTTCACATAATAAGGGCTTGGTGATGATGAACTCCTTTAAGTTGACCTTATCTGGGAAGCACTTTATGTGCCCTTCCATTCTAAATAATAGCTTTGCTGGATAGAGTAATCTTGGATGTAGGTCCTTGCCTTTCATGACTTGCAGTATTCTTTCCAGCTCCTTCTTGCCTATGAGTTTCTTTTGAGAAATCATCTGATAGCCTTATGGGAACTCTTTGTAGGGAACTGTCTCCTTTTCTCTTCCTGCTTTCTAGATTCTCTCCTCATCTTTAACCCTGGATAATGTAATTCTTTTTTTTTTTAATATATATTTTTAAAGATTTTATTTATTTATTTATCTTTAGAGGGAAGGAGAGAGGGAGAGAAACATCAATGTACGGTTGCCTTTAGTGCGTCCCCTGCTGGAAGTTGGCCTCCAGGGAACCGGCCTGCAATACAGGCATGTGCCGTGACTGGGAATCGAACCGGGATCCTCTGGTTCTCAGGCCCGCGCTCAATCCACTGAGCTACACCAGCCAGGGCCTGGCTAATGTAATTCTGATGTGTCTTGGTGTATACTTCCTTGGGTCCAACTTCTTTGGGACTCTCTGGACTTCCTGGAAATCTATTTTTTTCACCAGATTGGGGAAGTTCTCCATTCTTTTTTTAAATAAGTTTTTTATTTCTTGCTCTTCCTATTCTCCTTCTGGCATCCCTATGATTCACATGTTGGAATTTTTAAAGTTGTCCCAGAGGTCCCTAAGCCTCTCCTCATTTTTTTGAATTCTTGTTTTTTCATTTTTTTTTCTGGTTGAACATTTATTTCTTCCTTCTGGTCCACATTATTAGTTTGAGTCCCTGTTTCCTTCCTGTAACTGTTGGTTCCTTTATTTCACTTTGTATAGCCTTCACTTTTTCTTCTATTTTGTGACCATACTCAACCATTTTTGTGAGCGTCCTGATTACCAGTGTTTTGAACTCTACATCTGATAGGTTGACTATCTCTTCATCGCTTAGTTCTATTTTTGTAGCTTTGATCTTTTCTTCATATGGGCCATATTTCTTTGTCTTGGTACACACAATTTGTGTTAAGGGGCAGAGATTTAGGTATTTGCCAGGGCAGGGCAACCCACAAGGGGGGTGCTGTATGTGGGGGAGGGGTCCAAGGGAACATGCTGCTTGCTCACCTCTCTGCCAGCTTTCAGTCACTCACAAACAAACTGAGCCCTTCTGGTGCTGATTCCCAAGTGGGTGGGTTTGTGTACATTCTAGGACCCTGTGGATCTCTCCAACAAACTTTCCTGTGAAACTAGGAGTTTCTCCCACCTCTGCCACAACCTTCACAGATTTTTACAGTCAGAGGTTTTGAGGCTTTATTTCTCCTGGCTGGAACCCTGGGTTTCTGGGTCTGTATCACTCCCCAGTTGTTACTCCCGGCTTATCCACAAGCAAATATGGGACTGCCCTGTCTTCCAACCACTGCCTCACCTGGCCCATCAGCTGCCACCTTACCATGAATCCTCTTCAACCCAGCTGCCCATCTCTGTTCTTCCTACCAGTCTGAGTGAATGTTTCTTCTTTAACTCCTTGGCTGTTGGACTCCCATTCAGTTTGATTTTCTGGCAGTTCTGGTTATTTTTTGTTTTTTAATTTATTGTTGTCCCTCTTTTGGTTGTGTGAGGAGGCATAATGTATCTACCTATGCCTCCATCTTGGCCAGAAGTCTCAGTGTTGTAGTATTTACAAAACTACAATAGTATTTTATTTCACTAAGTTGCAAAGCCTAGACTCAAATGAAGTTCTGTCTGACTGAAGTCTTTGCACTTAAAGAAGTCATTCTCTAACTTTCCTGTTCAAGCTCAGCCTTGCTTTACAATATATTTTCCAGCTTTACAATTTCACTTTATTGCAATTTAATTAAAACTTTTTGAGGATACATTAAAGACTCCCTTCTATGTTCCTGCTATGGGAGAATTAACTTAGCTCTCGGGAAGATTTACATTCTTTGGAGCTTTTGCTGGCCCTGGTCTTCAACTTGAAACTTTTACCATAGTAAAGCAAATAAACTGCCTTGGAATCTCTTTTTAAATTTTATTATTTATTTATGTATTTATTTATGCATTTATTTATTATTTTTTAGAGCATGGAGAAGGGAGGGAGAAAGAAAGGAAGAAAAATGTTGATCAGTTACCTCTATCCAGTACATGCCCTGACCTGGGGCTGAACCCATGACCCAGACATGCACCCTGACTGGGAATAAAATCCAAGAACTTTTGCTTTTTTTTTAAAAAGATTTTATTTATTTATTTTTAGAGGAGAAGGGAAGGAAACAGGGAGAGAAATATCAATGTATGGTTGCCTCTTGTGCATTCCCTGGTGGGAACTGGCCTGCAACCCAGGCATTCCCCAGATTCCCTGGGGAATCTAACCATGGTTGTTTGGTTCCCAGGCCTGCGCTCAATCCACTGAGCTACACCAGCCAGGTCAAGAACTTTTGCTTTGAGGATGATGCCCACCCAACTGGGCCACACTGGTCAGGGCCTTCATTGAATCTCTTAATTTGAGTGTGACATCTGTTTCCTATTAGAATCCTGACTGATAGAAAATACCATATTTTGCCATGTATAATGTGCTTCCATATACAATGTGCACCCAGGTTTTTGACCACACTTTCAGGGAAAAAACTTTCATTTTAACTTACTATTATTTTTTTTTATTATTTGCCAACTTTATATGTATTTTATTTTTAAATTATATTTTATAGATTATGCTATTACAGTTTTCCTGATTTTTTCCTCTTTGCTCCCCTCCCCACTCCCTCAGGCAATCCTCCCACCCTTTTCATGTCCATGAGTCATGCGTGTAAATTCTTTGGCTACCTCTTTTCCTGTCCAGTACTTCCATCCCCAGGGCTATTCTGTAACTACATGTTTGTACTCCTTAACCCCCTACCCCTCACCCACTCTGCCACAGGATCCCTCCCATCTCTGAAACTAGAATAGCCAGCGTTCGTGCTGCCCGTCACCTACCAGACCCAATAAGTAGAGATAGGGATTGAATCTTTATGGGCGATTTAATCAGATGGCTGGCAATCTGAGACGACAGCAGGTTTGTACACTAACAGACCATCCAACATTTCCTTTCAAGCCAAACTTTTTTGTAACAGAGAACAAAGTGTGGTGAAGGGGTTGGAATTCAGGGAAAACTAGATTTTAAAAAAACTGCAGCATTCTCACCCTGGGAGGTCAGCTCTGCCCCAGGCATTCATCTGTCTCTTCCTGGATCACAATGGCTCCCAATATCACCTTGATTACTTATGATGTCTTGTGGAGCACAATGGTCAATTGCCACGGTCTCCTGGAGTCAGGGTGGGCCATACCTGTAATTCCTGAAGCAATATCTTTTCACATGATTTAACAACTAGGCTTATTAACTATATTACCTTAAACTAAAATTTCTCAATTCTTGAGTCACCCCCATCATCTTTATCTTTAACCTTTGGCGTTTTAATTATAATGTGACATGGAATGGGCCTTTTTGCATCCATCTTGTTTGGGACTTTGTGCTAAGTCCTTCCAGGACTTGCATGTCTATCTCCTTCACTAAATTAGGGAAGTTTTCTTTCATTATTTTTTCAAGTAGATTTCCAATTTCTTGCTCTTTTCTTCTTCTAGCACTCCTCTGAAGTGAATGTTGGATTGCTTAAAGTTGTCTCACAGGCTGCTTACACTGTCCTTGATTTTTTAAATTCTGTTCTCGTTGTTCTGACTGGTTGTTTTTTGCTTTCTTGTGTTCCAAATCATTGATTTGATTCTCATCTTCATCCACTGTGCTGTTTTTTCCCCTGTAAATTGTTCTTTATTTCAATTAGTGTATCTTTCATTTCTGTTGTATCTTTTTAATGCTATTGAGGTCCTCACTAGGTTCCCTGAGCATCCTTATAAACAGTGTTTTGAAGTCTGCATCTGATAGATTGCTTATCTCCATTTCGTTTAGCTCTTTTTCTGGAGTTTTGATCTGTCCTTTCATTTGAGCCATGTTTTTTTGTCTCTTCATTTTGGTGGCTTCCCTACGTTTGTTTCTATGTATTAGGTACAGCTGCTTTGACTCTGCATCTTGGTAATGTGGCCTAATGTGGTAGCTGTCCTGTAGGTTCCAATGGCCCATCCTCCCCTATTACCCAAGCTGTATATTCAAGGTGCACCCTTCATGTGGGCTGAGTATACCCTCCTCTCGTACTTGAGCCTTGGTTGCTGTTGGCAGATCAATGGGAGGGATTTACCCAGGCCAGTCAGCTGCAAGGATTGGCTCTGACCACTTACCACCACCTTCCACCCTCCATGGAGCATCAACTGTGCAGGAGCAGGGTAGTGGTGCTTCCACGTGGTCTGTAGATGTCCACCTGGGTGCGCTGGC
The DNA here is from genome assembly GCF_014824575.4 of Sturnira hondurensis. Taxonomy (NCBI): domain Eukaryota; kingdom Metazoa; phylum Chordata; class Mammalia; order Chiroptera; family Phyllostomidae; genus Sturnira; species Sturnira hondurensis. The sequence continues at coordinate 5,386,035 of NW_028081579.1, forward strand.
CCTGAGTTTTTCCAGGTGGTGCAGGCCAAGGTCAGTCCCAACCTGGGTTTTGCCCAGGGCCAACCTGCCTGAGTTATAAAGCAATCTGAGATGGCTGTTTCTTGAGCTGGGCTTGGAGATTTTCAGGTGAAGCCAAGCTTCACAGCTTGTTAGTCTGCTTCTAGACTGCTAGTTCCTGGCTTGGGGCTCACTGAGGCCAGCTGCTGCTTGTTTGATAGGATTTAGGAAGTTGTGAAGCATGAGACATTCATATGGAAAAGCGGTTTGGGTGGGCCTATAAGTTGCGTGGGGTAGAGTCTCTGTGGATCTGCCAAGGACAGTCAAAGGTCAAAAAATGTTGGCCAGGTTGATGGAACCTTAGATATAGCAACAATCTGCTGTCTCTTTGGGGGAAGGACCCAGAAAAAGGACAGCGGCCTCTGCTTACCTTGATGCCAGATACCTCAGCCTCATCCCTGCACATCACTGGTGCCCCTCAAGCTGCCTTTCCAGTGCCAGAGCCCAGAGGGAGTGAGACTGAGTAGGTGATTATGTGTGTGGGTTCTTTAAGAGGAACCGCTTGGGGATCCAAAATTTTCTTCTACTGACTCAATCCCCTCTGGTTTTGCAGATAAAAGGTGTGGGAACTTATCTTCCTGGCACTAGAACCCTGGGCTGTGGGGCTTGTCGTAAGGCTCAGACTCCTTGCTCCCGATATATCCTTTCTGGATATTTATCCACCACATGGATGTGGTACCAGTCTTTTCAGTGTCTGCATCCCTCCTAATAGTCTGGATGGATGTGATTTCTTTAATTCCATAGTTGTCAGGCTTTCATTCAGTTCTGGGCAATGACTATTCTATATTTTAGTTGCAATTTAGTTGTGGCTGTGTGAAGAGGCGAGCCATGTCTGCCTCTGCCACCATCTTGAGCAGAAGTCTCATTTTAATTCAAGTTTTTATTTATTTATATTTAGAAAAAAATGATTATTGTATTCGCGGTGTAATTTTGCATATGGCTATTGTTATTGTTTTCTAAAGTTATGCTTTTAACTCATAAGCATAAATAAAAGAGTTAAAAACATTTATATAGATATGGAATTAGTACTACCCATAAATAATGCACATCCTTATTTTTCCCTCAAAAGTTTGGACAAAGAAGTGTGCATTTTACACGGCAAGTGTGGTATGCAACTCAACTGCTTGAACTAGGGTAGTGGATGGCTAGCTGAGTCGTCTGCCCTTCCATTACACAGAGTCATCGCTGCCCAGCCCAGGGATTACTGTCATTTCCCAGACCTCCTAGGTTCAAGACAGGCCATGCAACTGAATGTGGGCAGAGATGTTCCTGCCGACATGTCTGGACCACAAAAACTTTTCATCTCAATTTTGGTACCCTTCTGTCCTAGTTCCCAGTAGTATCTGAGTCTCTAGGGCAGGCAGTCCTAATAATTTTGTGCTATGAATGTCTGAATCCCTTCTCAGAGTATTTTTTTAAATAAACTTTTTATTTTGGAATAAATTTAGAGAAGTTATAAAGATAGCGTCTTAGCCCCTTGGGGCTGCTATAACAAAATATTGTAGGTTGGGTAGTCTCTAAACAATAAATTTGTGTCTCACAGTTCTGGAGGCTGGGGAGTCTAAGATCAAGATACAGGCAGATCGGCCATCTGGTGAGGGCCCACTTCCTCACGGACAGTTGTCTTCTTACTGTAACCACACAGGAAAGGGTGAGGGACTTCTCCAGTGCCTCTTTTATAAGGACACTAATCCCAATCATGGGAGGCACTGATCACATCCCAAAGAACCCACTCTCTAACACCATCACCTTAGGGGTTAGGACTTCAACACATAACTGTTGGGAGACACGTTCAGACCATTGCAATGGTAGAGAGAATTTCTATACACTCACTACTCTGTTTCAGCTTCCTCTGATGTTATCATCTTACATTACCGTGGTACATTTGCTGAAACCAAAATTGGTATGTTACTATTAACTAAACTCCAGACTTGATTCAGATTTCATCAATTTTTCCAATGACTACCTTTTTCTGTTCCAGGTCCTAGTCCAGCGTACCACGTTGTATCTCATTGTTATATCTCCCCAGTCTCCTTTGGTTTGTGACAGTGTTTCAGTCTTTCCTGTTTTTATTTTTCCCATGACTTCAACAGGTACTGTTCAGATATTATGTAGAATTCCAGAATAATGTTTTAAATGTATAAAATAGGATTGTAAAAAAACAAATCATATTGAAATATAGGTATTAGAATTTTTAATTTTGATAGAAAAATGTTTTTATTAACATATTAAATCACTGGATCTAGTGATGGGTCTAGTAATTATCTTAATTTTGAAATAGTAATGAATATAAACATAATTTGGAGATTCTGTAACCACTGTAGTATATAACATGAAAATGTCTGTGATTTCTCTGGGTGGCAAAGTCCTGGGTACTACTGTGGTTTGTTGCCTAAGTAAATCCTAGAGAAAATAAAGATGTAAATTTTTTTCTCACCCAAGTTTACAGATTCTCTGAATCTGTTGCCTCTATAACTGCCCTAAAAGAAATATCAGAACCACAAGGTGGGAGGAAGCTGGCTGTGCTCCTGCATTATCTCCTGAATGTCTGCGTGTAGCGTGACTCCACTCTCAAACTACCCCCCCCCCCCGTTGTCAAATATTGTGCTACAGTGAAAGAGGTTTCAAAGTATTTCTCTGTTGAATGTAGTGTGTCTGAACCTGCTTCAGACCCACTGCTAAATTGGAGAACTTTGTGTTTATGGACATTCTTGGGCTAGCTGGGGCTGAGCTACAGGATGAAAGAGACAAGCAGAAGGAGATGCCCAGGGCCTTTGGCTAAGCCTCCACCAGGGATTTCTAAGCCTTTGCCCTGGGAGTTAGAAGGGTTCCCTGATTCTGAATATTTCCTTTCTTGGGACTCCTATGGCAGAGGTGGAGGCCACTTCATAGGCTTCCTAGGCTTCCTAGGGCTTAACTCCATTAGTCTTTTCAGGAAAAATCGTTCTCACCCAGGAACTCTTAGATCTTAAACAACAGGAAAAATTACTAAAAAGATTAAAGCAGTAGGGTGAAGCAGATTTTCCAAACAAGTCTGGGGTTTGTAAATATTATTCATTCTTCTTTATGTGAACATGTAGATAGCTTTTCAGAAAAGAATGCAGTGACCTTTTGAAGTATCTTTCTCAAAGACTCCGTGTGTAAGCTACGGCTCTCAGCCCCCAGCACACCCGCACCTTCCCCACCTCCTCCTTTCACCCTCAGGCTCATTACCTTTGCCTTTGTCTCTCAGACTCCAGGAGCTGCCCCTGTGCCTCTGTACTTGTTTCCTGAGCCTGTTCCTGCTACCACTCACTCCTTCTCTCTCTGTGCCTTTCGAAATAAACTTTCTCTTACAAAAAAAGGCACTTCATTCCTTTTTCTTTAAATTGAGATATAATACATATATCATAAAACTCATTCTTTTAAAGTGAACAGTTCAGTAGTTTTTAGTATATTCACCATCTGCAACCACCATCATGATCTAATTCCAGAACATTTTCCCTCACCCTGTAAGGAAACCATATAGCCATTGACCTTCACTCCCTTTTCCTCCCACCCCCAAACCCTGGTAATCACTATCTACTTTTAGAGATGTATGTGTGTGAAAGGAGCATTTTCCATTTATTTTCTGATCTTTCTCTTTAACACACACATCAATTAATATCTGTCATTTCAATAAATGGCATGAGGAAAACAGGACAACCACATGCAAAAGAATGAAACCTGGACCACTATCTTACACCACACAAAAATAACTGAAAATGAATGAAAGACTTGAAGCAAGACATGAAACCATAAAATTCCTAGAAGAAAACATAGGTGGTAAGCTCCTTGACATTGTAAGCTTCTTGGCCATGTTTTTTTTTTTTTTTAATTTGACACCAAAAGCAAGGGAAGCGAAAGCAAAAATAAATAAATGGGGCTATATCAGCCCTGGCAGGTGTAGCTCAGTGGATTGAGCGCGGGCCTGTGAACTACACGATCGCGGTTCGATTCCCAGTCAGGGCACATGCCTGGGTTGTAGGCCACTTCCCGGCAGGGGCCAGTTCCCAGCAGGGGATGCATGAGAAGCAACCATACATTGATGTTTCTTTTCCTCTCTCCTCCTTTCCCCTCTAAAAAAAATAAATAAAATATTTTTTGGGCACTGTTTGTGGGAATGTAAATTGGCGCAGCCACTAGGGAACACAGTATGGAGATTCCTTTAAAAATTAATAAGAGGCCCTGGCTGGTGTGGCTCGGTGGATTGAGCACGGGCCTGTGAAGCAGGGGGTCGCAGGTTCGGTTCCCGGTCGGGGCACATGCCTGGGTTGCAGGCCAGGTCTCCAGTGGGGGATGCATGGGAGGCAACCACATGTTGATGTTTCTCTCCTACTCTTTCTCCTTCCCGTCCGTCTCTCTAAAAATAAATAAAATATTTAAAAAATAATAATAAGAGAACTATCATATGATCAAGCAATCCCACATCTGTGCACTGTGAGTAGAGGGAGCATCCAAAAATGATTAGAGGCTTGCTAAGTTTTTGTTTTTGGAGTTAATCAGTTTTCCTGGAGACATCCTGAGTCATCAGCATTCTTTGCACACCAGTACTGTACAATATAATTTAGCTTCCAAAATAGAGAAAAAATGGAAGTGAAAAAGCTTCACACATAAAGGAAAAAGAAATGAAAAAAAACCCAGAGAAGTGGTAGAATGTCTTATTTAGGGAAAGTGCATTTTTTATTCTGAAGGGAGAAATTCTTTGTTAGAAATGTGCAAGACAGCGAGACGGGAGGAGTCGGATGATCTGATCCAAGTGCCTTTATTTGAAGGTGCACTTACAAAGCAGGCTGTGTCTGGGCAGCCTGCAGCGGTGGAGGGAAGCAAGAATGGGTTTTTAAAGAAAAATCGAGGGTGCCATGGGGGAATCAGGGAAAGGTTAGTCTTTTGTTCTTCTGGACTGTTGCTTCAGGGTTTCAGGATGTGAGTCAGGACAGTGGGTTAGGTAAAGGGCAGGGCTGTTCCCAGGTGCGGGAAGGTCAGTCTGACCACGTACATAGTGGCTGGCGCCAGATGTCTTGTGCAAGATGGGAGAGTTTCAGTTAAGCCGGGAGCTATCAATTCAGTCAGGATAACCGAGTCCTAAGCGGCCTGGAGGATCAGGAAAGCTGGCCTGATCCTTTGATTCTTAACTAGAAAAACAAAAAGTTACATGCTGCATGGAGTCCAATAATTTAGTGAAATATGTTAAGACACAGCTTCCATCTCATGTTGCACAGAGGTGTGTTCTTGAAAAGTCAGAATTAAAATGTAATTTTTTGAAATTAGATATTTTAGATGTTTGAAAGCTTTCTGACTTTAAAAAAAAATCAGAATGAGCCCTGGCTGGTGTGGTTCAGTGGATTGAGTGCTGGCCTGCGAACCTAAAGGTTGCCAGTTTGATTCTCACTCAGGGTACACGCTTGGGTTGCAGGCCGAGTCCCCAGTTAGGGTTGTAAGAGATGCAACCCAATTGATATATATCTCACTTACTGATGTTTCTTTTCCTCTCTTTCTCCCTCTTTTTCCCTCTCTCTAAAAGTAAAGAAATAGTCTTTTTAAATTTTTATTTATTTATTTTTTAAATATTTATTTATTTATCTTTAGAGGGGAAGGGAAGGAGAGAGAAAGAGAAACATCAATGTATGGTTGCTTCTCGTGCATCCCCTGCTGGGAACTGGCCCCTGCCGGAAACTGACCTGAAACCCAGGCATGTGCCCTGACTGGGAATCGAACCACGATCGTGTGGTTCGCAGGTCCACACTCAATCCACTGAGCTACACCAGCCAGGGCTTAAATAGTCTTTTTTTAAGTGTGCTTTTTAAAAAAATAAGAATGATCTCTGCATAGAATTCTTCTCACAGGTAATAGACAGTAGGGTTCTTAGCCTGCTCCACTGTACTTAGAATGAAAATTAAGTCAGATATTTTGTTTTAAATAATTGTTTGAAAGATTTGAGTTCTTGTTACTTTTCTGTACAACCTGAATCCTCATGTGAAATTATGAAATATGACAAAAGATGAGATAAAATATATCTAAATAGAGCTTGGTTTCCTTTATCCTAAAACATTTTACATCTGGTCTTAGTGAGTTGGGGAATCTTAAATTTAAGCCCTTCTGACCACTTACATGTATGATATTTCAGGCACTATCCCATATTCCCTCCAGGTTTTATATATTGTGCGTTCACTGCAGCTCTGTAACGGAAGAATAAGATCATCAAATCATTGATAACAAAATGTAACTTAGAAATAATTTAATATGTGTGCTGCTATTGTTCTAGGAATGGAACAAAATTAAACTGTCTCCTACATCTCTCCCTTTAGGAACTCATGTTAGAAATAAGCAAAAGAAAATATGCTAGACTTTAGTTCAGTAATCTTTGGCTTTCAAATAGAATTCTTCCAAACAGAGTTACTGACATTAATCAATTAATCTGCATGTGCCCAGGGGTCTGGGTTCTATAGAGGTCATGTCACTTCTCCTGGTCCTCAGGCACCATGGTCAAGACCAGCTGGTTCCCCATTGATGCTGATTCCAAGATTTGAATACCAGAGAAGTAGGAGCTCATTGCTTCTCTTAAGAGTACTTTTTATCTCTGGAACGTTAGCCTTTCTACCCTCAATCTGCTGAGACGTGATTTTTACTCTATTGACCTAGTTATGGTGTCTGTGTTGCTTGTTTGCTTATTGATTTATTTAAATAAAGTGTGTTTGCTTTTTTTTTTTAGCTCCTAAATTATGGGAGAGGATCAATAAGCAATGAGATTGACAAAATTATTTTGTTCATCTGATTTGGTTCATTAACTGAAGTCAATAACTTTCAATATAATAATTTACCAGAAAAAGTTGTGGATATTTATGTAATATTAGGATAACCTGGGGCTTTTATGGCATTATCACTAAAACAGAAGCTTAAAGGACAAGAAAACTGATGCATGTAAGTACATTAAATTGAAAAAACTTGTGCATTTGAATACATCATAACTGAAAACTAAAAGGCAAATTAATTTAAAAATATCTTTATCATACATAATAAAGGGATTTTTTCACAAAGAGCTTTCAAAAGCAGTAGTAAAAATATATGTTTTTAGCCTACACTAAGAACAGAACTAGGTAATTCACAAAAGAAAAAGTACAAACATCAAATTCATTAATTTTGTTTGTTCATTAACAAACAAAAGTTCAAAGTCACTGTTAAAACAATGAAATTGCATTTTTACTTTGTAAATAAATTATTCAATAACTTTTTTTTTATGCCTGCTATGTGGCAGGTAGAATGCTAGGTACAGAATGTGGAAAAAAGGATGTGAGGGAAAAAGGACATTTAATGCAATATTTGTGGGAGTGTAAATCAGTACAACATTTCTATAGAGTAATCTGGGAATGTGTATTTAAAACTTTTGACCTAATACTTGTATATCTAAAAATATTAGGAATATTTCCAAAGATTTAACTAGTATGATGTGCTTTACACTATTTTTTTAAAAAATAACAAACTAAAACATAATGCCAGTTTCAAAAGATAGAGATTGGTTATATACATTGATACATCTAAGCTGATCAAGCTCATTGATACATCTAAGCTGATACATCTAAGCTGATTTATACAGTTACTAAAATTTATGCTGAAAAACAAAAATATACTTACTAGTAAGACATAATATAAAAATTATCTTGATTATGTCAATACAAATACTGCATCAGACATATGCATGGGAAAATATTTAAAGGGATATGTGCCAAAATATGAACAGTGTTTATCCCTATCTCTAAGTAGTAGATTATAAGTGATTCATTTTGTCAGAGCCTAGCATTGCGCCTACAGATTGAATGTGTCTTTGTTGATTGTTCTGTTTGATTGCTATCATAGGAGATAACGATCACTTTTTACCCCACAGCCATTTCCTTTTCTCTCCTTCACAGAAACCCCAATTTTATTCAGGTGCCACATTCTTCTAAGAAGCCTTATGGTTTGAGGAGGACAGCCCCAGTCCTAGTCCCAGCAATAATTCCTGATTGGATCAAAGGCTGAGACTCTAAACCAGTGATTTTCAACCTTTTTCATTTCATGGTACACATAAATTAGTTACTGAATTCTGCAATGCACCAAAAAAGAGAATTTTTGCCAATCTGACAAAAAAATGGTTATAATTTTGATTCATTCACACTGGGTGGTTATTGTTCTGTTGCCTGTTGTCATTTTTTTATTTGACAATATAAGAGGAAAGAGGTCAGTGCTCCTGACTAAATAGTCAAGTATTGCATGGGTTTTTTAAAAAATATTTTATTTATTTATTTATTTATAGAGAGAGGGGAAGGGAAGGAGAAAGAGCGGGAGAGAAACATCAATGTGTGGTTGCCTCTCATGTGTCCCCTACTGGGGGCCTGGCCTGCAACCCAGGCATGTGTCCTGACTGGGAATCAAACCGGCAACCCTTTGCTTCACAGGCCCGTGCTCAATCCACTGAGCTACACCAGTCAGGGCTAGTATTGCATGTTTTAAAACTCTTACAGCACACTGATGTGCCTCTTGTGGCACACTGGTTGAAAATCACTGCTCTAGGCTAACCTTAGTTATACTAGTCCCCTTTAAAGGTGGGTATGTGATCCAGTGTTAGTCTGAAATATGAGAGGTCTACAGGAAAGAGGGAAGGCTTCTAAGCAAATTTTTTCTGCTGGTGGTTGTTATGTCCAGATGGGAGACCTAAAACTGCCAGAGTCACCTTGGATCATGAAGAGAACTAGCCTTAAAATGAGGTGGTCACTGAAGATGGCAGAGTGGAGAGTTGGGAGGCATCTAGGTCTTTGATGGTACCTTTAAGCTTCTGATTCCACTATTCTCAGAGACCCTTATTTCTTGACTTTTTTGTTGTGGGATAATAAATTTCCTTATCATTCAAGTTTATTTGAATTGACACTTTTGTATCTTGTAGCAAAAGGCATCCTGATCATACAGTACATGCTAGAAAAAATGGAGTTCAGCGATCTTCCTGCAGAGAATTTTGCTGTAGCTTAACTTCCAGGAGGAAGGAGGGAAAAATTAGGACCCAGAGGTTGTCCAAAACAGAACAGGGTCTCCTAGAATTTGAGGAGCTGAGAAATTGATAAAAATATGTTCTGGTGACATCTTCTTTGATCAGAACATGATAAAAGGAATTAAAGTTTTATTCTCTAATTAAATAACTATTTCATATTGTTAAAGTTTTCTTCTAGATAAAACTTGATTTTTGTTTGACAAACATGTTCAAGGCAAATATAATTTTTGATTTCCAAAATTTAAAAGTGTCTCACTAATTATTTAAAATTTTACTCTTTTCTAAACCTTCTAATACACTTGTTTTTGTTTTAAGATTTTGTTTATTTATTTTTAGAGAGAGGGGAAGGGAAGGAGAAAGAGAGGGAGAGAAGCATTAATGTGTGACTGCCCCCTGCATGCCCCCAAACGGGGACCTGGCCCACAACCAAGCATGTGCCCTGACTGGGAATTGAACCTACAACCCTTTGGTTCGCAGGCCAGTACTTAGTCCACTGGGCTACACCAGTCAGGGTCTGAAACATCTGTTTTTGATTGGGAAACTATTTCAAATTATAAAATTTTACTTTCATGTAGCTAAATCTTTGAAGTAATCACATTGTGATTCAACATAATTTGCTCATGAAATTTATATAGAAATAAGTAGTTTTATAAAAATCTATCAAAATAAGATGAAGATTGATTATTTGGTTAAAAGTTTGAGAGGAGTGGTTCAATATTAGTATCTTATTTATTTATTCTATTAGTAGAAAATGCAGTTATGTGAGCTTATCTTAACTTCTTTTCACTTAATATTCCTTAGTTTCTATTGCCTTTTTGATAGCTGTTAGTATTAGCTACTGACAATTCCTTTTTATCATTCACAAAATATAGCTTGAGACCTTTGCTCAGAAAGGAAGGCTCAGGTATTAATGAACAACTTAATTATTTCAAGGTTGGGTTCTCTACTCGTGTGAGTTTTCAGCTATTGATTTTAACTACAGTAATTACTATATATCTTTTTTGATCATTTTGTTGGCTACCCATTTTAAAACCTGTCTATTTTTCATAACTAGTGATATTAAAGCTTAGCATTTGAAAATTTCAATGTTTCTGTGAAATGTTTCTGGACTTGGCTTAATTTTTGAAATTTAAAGCCATTGGTTAATGATCAGAGGTCTCTGAGGTGGTCCTATATGACATTTTTTGACCTTTGTCGATAGACACACCTGACCCTTCTATCTGTTGTACACTCATTAATTGTAGCTTCACTCTTCTCTGTCCACCTAGGAAGTGGAGCTTTATAGGCATTATCTGCAATCCACAAACAGATCATTAGGCAATATTAGCATTTTTTTAAATATGGAACATTCCTCCTGTCACATCATCACACTGACATCGAATGATGCCTCATGACTCCCATTGAAAAACATTACTCTGTCTTACAATGCATTGGGAAACAAAAAGGAAAAGACAAAAAAATGAAGTCATCTTGCTCATATTGCAGAGTAACCCTTGTTGGGGCAGTAACTTAACCTCTCTATGCCTCAGTTCTCCTTACATACTAAATGAAAGCTACAAATTCTCATGAAAGTATTTGCAAATTTAGTATTATTGTTTTGAGAACTTCCATTCAATAAGATAGGACCATGGGCCTGGGAAAACAGGGAGAGAAGCAAGTATGAAGGGCCTAAAAACAATGGCTGAGGAGCTGGATTTTTACATATGGAGACTTGCAAAGATTTTTGAACAAGGTAGTAGTATAGTCATCAATAGCTATCTGTGTCTTAGGAGGAACACTGGCAGCAGGGTATAAAATGGAGGAAAGAGATATGGAAGTAAGAAAAATTAAAAGAATATTGCAAATATCCAGAGGAGAGATCCTGAGGGTAATTACTGTAGAAGGGCATGGGAAGAACAAGACCAATTTAAGAAGTAAGCAGATAATCAATTACAGAAGCAATAAGATATGTTTACTAGATGGTGTGATAAGGGAGGGGCAGGATTTGAATAGGACTTTGAGGTTTTTGGCCTGAACATCTAAAGATGCCATTAATTGAATGGAAGCACTGGATTGCGTGTATGTACAGGTAAAGTGGTCTTATGTTAAGAAATGGTTTTGTTTTGCTGTTTGAAGTGACTGTGGACACCCGTGTGGTGCTACACAGCTGGACAGTTACAGCAGGTCTGGGACATTTCTTGGTATAAAGGAAAGTAATACTCTTGTAATGCCAACAGCTCATTTTTATAGTGCTCAACCACTCGTGCCCTAAACTCTCAGGTACTTATTACCTCGCCGGCAGTAAAAACTTGATTACAGCCCGATTGCGTGAAGGCCCTTGATTCCCACAACTACACTGGCGAAATATTAATTGTGATTAATTATCCTGTAGCACGGTACAAAGATTAGATGATTTATTGTGGCTTCCAGAGGGCGCTTGCTTCGTTTTTTCTCTGCAGCCGTCAGGCAGAGAGAACTGGACAGCTCCCGGCGTGGCTGGCGGTAAGCTCTTCCTGAGTGGAGCTGGTCTGCCACTACACACGCCCTTACTGGCCCTGTGACTTGGGTATGTTGACCTTGGACACAGTGCCCCTCCTTCCATCGTCTGGCTTACGGACCCCAGCCCCCAGCGCCCAGGCAGGGCGGGGCTGCTCCAAGGCCCCGCCCCCTCCAGTTGCCTTCTGCTCCCTCTAGATCCCCGGTGCTTTGAGCGCCTGCGCTGGCTCTCGCCTTGAAGCAGCCATGATGGTGGGTGTTCTCTAGGAGCTCCGAGGCCCAGGCGCCCGGTGGGGGCGGTGGGCGCGGGGCGGGCGTGGGGGTCCCCACCGGCCTGGAACTAATGTCTCCCTTTGTGTCTTCCTCACTCCGTCCTTTCCCCGGGCGCCGGCCCCCGTCGATCCCGCAGGAAGGCCTGGACGACGGCCCCGACTTCCTCTCGGAGGAGGACCGAGGAGTAAGTTCTGCCTCTTAGCTTGTGGGATCCTCCCTCCCCGCCCTTGGATTTGGGGTGTGGTATGCGGGAGGGCGCAGGCTGCGCTACACCCCTTCCCGCAGGCCTCCTTTCGGTTTCCTCACTGCACCGCGCACCGCCCTCCTGCAGGCCTTCCCCCTTCGGTCTCGCAGCTGCTCTCATGTCCCCCACCCCAGCTCAGACCCTGTGGTAGAATTCCTTCCCTTCCCGGGCTGGGGTTCAGGTGGGGAAGTGGAATCTGGAGTTGGACCCTGACCTTTTTTCGCCACTTTGCGGGCTGTGAATACCCATCTTCAGACCTTCCGGGAGGCACCCTCAATTTCCCCTGTGGATCTCAAATCCGCTCCCGCCCACCCTTCCTTCTCTCTGTAACGTAATAGTACAGGTTTGTTCTAAATTATTCTTTCGAGAGATATTACAGCCACAGAATCTTAACTCCAGTATCCTACCAGATTTTGCCAAGTGCCTATAGCCCACAGTATGTAGCTCACATTACTTAATGTCCAAAATAAATACCTTTTGCAGAGTTACTTTGGTGTTATTTTGAGGCGAATTGCATTCCACTTCAGAAAGGACGTTCAGGGCTCCGATTTCTCCCTCCCACTCTTTACCCCCTTTTGCCTTGGCTGAAAGGTGGTAATCTTTATAGTGCCTTATACAGGTGAGCACTTGAAAAATACTGATATAAGGTGATTACAGCTCAGCAAAGTTCCATGATTCCCTCACATTTATCAGCCTGCACTTTAGTTTTCCATTTTGCTTTTACTTATTCATCTTAAGCAATGTGAGAGAGACATCTATTAGTCGATTTTTGGCAGATAATAAATATTCTTTTAGAATTGTTTAAAAATAAGAAAAAAGGTAGTATTTGCTAATGACCTTTATAAAGCTTTCAAAGGGTAAGACATGCAGAGGGTTATTTTTACTTGATAAATGATGAATTAATAAATTTCTCGGTTTACACAAAAGTATCATTTAAAATTTTTGTCAGTGCAAAAATGTCATGTAGGATTTGTGGTTATTTCTGAAAGTTGTAGTTTCTGATTAATTTTAAAATGTGTGTTTGTGTAAAAGTGTATATGTATCTTCTGGGATAAGATAGTAGACTTGCAAATTGTGTTTTGAATTTTATTTATTTATTTTAATTTTAAAATTTATTTTTAGAGGGGAAGGGAAGGAGAGAGGGAGAGAAACATCAATGTATGGTTGCCTCTCCTGCGTCCCCCCATTGGGAACTGGCCCACAACTCAGGCATGTGTCGTGACTGGGAATTGAACCGTGTTCCTTTGGTTCACAGGCCCATGCTCAATCAACTGAGCCACACCAGCCAGGGCTATATTTTGAATTTTAAATAGAGGAAACTAGCAGAGTTCTTCGGTGAAAGGAAACTAATTGATTATAGCACAAACTGAGTTTTCTAAATATAAAGCATATGGCCTTTTCTTTACTTATTATTTTTTTAATCCTCACCAACAATATGTGTTTATCAGTTTTAGAGAGAGAGAGAAACATCTATGTGCTGGAGAAACAGTAATCGGTTGCCTCCTATATATGCCTAGACTGGGATCAAACCCCCACGATCTTTTGGTATACAGGAAGATGTTCTAACCGAGCCACCCAGCCAGCAACGTCCTTTTCTTTTTCTAGATAACAACTGTATCTTATTTCTGTGGTCTACCAGGAAACAGGATTTGCTCCCTTGTAAAAATCTGACTAATGTTCAGTTAACGTATTAATTTTTAATATTTATGTTGATGTAGGGGATTTTCCAGTAAACGTTTGTGTTCCTGGCTTTATCCCTTTGGTAAGAATTACTTATGGAACTGGAACCATTTAAGTAATGTGTCAAAAAACATTTTCCATGTATTAAAAAATTAAAGGGAGAGGAGGACAAAGAACATGCCTGACTAAGAGGTCTTGTAGAATCTTGTGGTTGAAAGTTTTAATGCAAAAATGGAAAGATATTAATGCAAAGATATTACCGTATATTAGAAAGCATTTAGTAGACCATGATGAATATGGATGCATGTCCAGATCTTTCTTATTTTTGCCCTGTGGAACAGGGTGAATTACCCAGTAATTCTAGCTGGGCACTGTCTAAGCATTTTTTCATTATATTGTCTCATTATCCTTGTGAAGATTTTAGTCTTCCTGTTTTACAGATGAGAAATCTGAACCTCAAAGAAAGTAAGTTTCAGATCACATGGCCAGTGTAAGAAAGGTAGACTTCAAACCTATGTTTCTTTTTTTATTTTTTAAAGATTTTATTTACTTATTTTTAGAGAGAGGGAGAGGGGAGGAGAGAAACATCAATATGTGGTTGCCTCTCAAGTGCCCCTACTGGGGATCTGGCTGCAACCCCGGCATGTGTCCTGACTGGGAATTGAACCTTTGGTTCACAGGCCAGCACTCAATCCACTGAGCAACACCAGCCAGGCTCAAACCTGTGTTTTTTGACATGAGAGCCAGTGCATGTATTTCTCAAAGTGGCATGGAAACACTTGCATCAGAATCACTTTGGGTGTTAGAAAAACAAGTTTCTGGCTCTGTGCCCTAGTAAATCAGTCTCTTGAAGGGGGAGGAGAACAGAAGACTACTTTTTAAACAAGAACCCAAGAAGATCCCATTGTGCACTGGAGTTTGATTACAGCTGCACAAAGTTATCCTATTTCCTCATTTCAGGAATAGAAATAGCTAGCCTTTTAAATTTCCTTGTATTGTGCTTGTTCTGATAGAAATAGATTGCCATAATGAGAACTTTTAGATATTGCACTTATGGTTTAGATTACCTTGGTCAGGCTTTTAATAGAGTCTCGATAGAGAAAAAGCATGAAGTGCACATTTGATATGAATTGCAGAGAGAACAGTATGGATTCAAAAATAATAATGCATTTCATTCAGAGCAGCAAGTAAGCAGAATTAAAGTTAATATGTTTAAATATATTTCAAGCAGCTTTATATTTTCATCACGATATTTTAGAGAATCCCACAGCCTTAAGAAAGTATTGTTTTGTGAGAAACTTAAAAGCCAGACTTTAAGAATATACAATATTGAAAATTATTGGCCACTTTTTAATCTCTTCAGCCATACCTTTACGTAATAGGGTATTTTTCCCAAATAAGTAAATACTCTTTTTTAAAAAAAATTTTAAAGATTTTATTTATTTATCTTTTAGAGGGGAAAGGAAGGAGAGAAGGAGAGAAACATCAGTGTATGGTTGCTTCTCGTGAGTCCCCTGCCAGGAACTGGCCTCCCACCCAAGCATGTGCCCTGACTGGGAATCAAACCTCGATTGTGTGGTTCGCAGGCCCGAGCTCACTCCACTGAGCCACACCAGCCAGGGCCCAAATAAGTAAATACTCTTTAGGAAACAAATGAGCCCTTTGAACTAGACACATTTGCTCTGATGTGCTTCTTAAATAAAAGCAGTGGGTGCCAGTGTGATGTCTTGATTCTCTTAGCATTTGATTTGAATTTAAGTATATTGTTTCAAAATTACTTCAGGTGGAGTAGCTGCATGTCTCCTGGACTCCTAGCCTTGTTCCTCCCTCTGTATTCCTTATCTTCATAATGTCCTAATTTTCCAGTCACATAAGCAAAAAACCTCAGAATCATATCCTCCATCCCCATATCAGAACATGCACTGAGGCACCTCAGAAATGTCATGTATCCTGTCTTTCATTTGCATGGCCCCCGTTAAGGTCCTTACCTGTCATTGGTTGGTGTCCAGTCTTACTACTTTCTAATCCAGGCTTTGCAAATTGTATAGCTCCACTAGCCAAAAGGACTTAATGGCCCCAATTCTTTTTGCAACAAGGTCCAAATTCCCTAGGTTAGAATTAAACACCATTCATAACCCTTTCAAGGCTGACTTCATTTCTTAGTATTTTCCCCAGAAACACACTGTAGGCATACTCTAGTCCACTTGTCACTGCCCAAGCACCTCTCTCTGCACTTACTATCTGTTTTATGCATGGTTTTCAGTGCTGTGGAGTGCTTTATTTTTTTCCTCACTTTTTTTCCTCTTGAAATTTGACTTATCTTTCAAGACTTGACCTAGATGTTTGCATTTTCTTTTGTACCTGCACAGCATTTAGCTTGATCACATTGCACATTCATTGGTAATTATTTTAGATAAAAATGTAGCATAGATTCTGTTGGCAGAGAAAAATTCTTATCTTGTCACCATCACAGTGTAATGAGGGATTTAATATAAAGTGCAATAGGAGCACAACGGAGAGGGTGCTTAACTTTCTTGGAGGTGGGATAGTGAAGATAAAATGATAACTATACACTGATAAAATGTTTACTGCATGCCAGGGACCTTCCATATATTAATTCTCATCCCTTCAAAGTAGCTGCTATTATTATTCCTACTTTGGAAAAGAAAGCTGGGGTAGCAGAGATTAGCTTGCCCAAGATCACATAGCCAGTACAAACTGGAATCAAACTCAGGCAACTGAGTTCCAACTCTTAAGTCTTGGGCCCTTAACCACTATGCTATAACCTAAAGGAGCAAAGCCTTAAATGTTTGATCAGGAATTTTGTGCATGTTCAGGGTAGAGGAATGCTTGCCTGCAGAGAGGATAGCATGTGTAGATAATTTGGTCCTACCTGGAGCACTTGTTCTTACTGGAAGCAGGGTAAATAGTAGTACTATATAGAGTATAAAGTGCATAATGATAAAGGCTCCAGGCAATGGAGACCTTCTTGAAGTATTTTAACCTGGAAAGATTTATGCCCAGGTGAAATTAACATTCTAAATTACTCTGGTGTTGGTGGTGGATTGATTCTTCATTTTAGAAAGTAGAGAAACCAGTCAGTAGGTAATTACAACAATCCAGAGAAGCTAGAACTAAGGCAGTGGAAGAGGGGATGGAGGGGACATAGCAAAGAGATATTTAGGAGATAGAATTGACAGGGCATAATGACTGAATAATACATGGACTGGGCATAGGAGAAGGAGAAAATGAGGGATGTAGAAGAGCAGAGTTAGAAGGTAGATAGTAAGTTTGGTTTCAGATATGTTGACTTTCAAGCACCTGTGAGGCATCTGATCTCTTCCCTGCTAAACTAGAATGTCAGGTCTGTAAGGGTGAGGATTGTGTCTTTTCATTGCTCTATCCCTAGCACTTAGGAAAGTAGATGGCACATTGAAGACATTCAGTTGTTTAATTGAATACACCCAGGTGGATATGTCTACTTGGTAATTTGAAATTGTGAGTAGGAACTTAGAATATGAGTTCTGAGTTGAAGATAAAAATTTAGGAGTTATAGTCAAGAATGGCTGAGATTTCCAAGGCTAGATAGCACCCAGGGGAAACCAACATTTAAGGCCCAAGGGGAAGAAATAGGCTAGTCGGCAGGACTGTAGTGCATAGGAGCAGAATGAGAGGAGTCCCTAGAAGTTGAGGGAGTGGCCAGAATGATCACCAAAGCAGAATACTGCAGAGAAGGCAAGAAGGCTGAAGAGTAAGTGGATTTAGAAATTAGGTACTCACTATGTGAGGGTTTTGTGAGATCAAGGCTACCTTGGAAGAGAAGTGTATGAACAGGTCCTGGAGCATACGGAATGATTAAATGCTCAGGTGGACAGACATTTCAGCCCTCCACAGGACACCACTTCTGAGAATGTGGAGGAGATGATGAGGCTAGATATACTTGTGGAAAGGTTTATTGATGTGTTTGAGGGAAAAACAGCTGCTAGTGTTTATTTCTTTGGGGTGTGGGAAGCAAGGTCACTTGTTGAGGGTGGGGATGGAAATGTGGTAAAGGGTTGAGGTGGTAAAAGTTTGGAGTAGTTGCTGAAGGGAATCAGAAAGGGAGCTGGTGGGGGAGTGGTGGAAAAATGGAAACAACTATATTTGAACAACAAAAGTTACGAAAAAAAGAAGGGGAGCTGAGCAGATCTGCTCTGAATTGTTGAGTAGTTATAAGAGCCTAATGTAATTTTGAGACAATTTATAGAATAAACAATTATGACTTTTCTCTAGCCTCACCCAGTAGCTCAAAAAGAAAACATTAATGTTTATCTAATCCTGAAAGTGGGAATTTGCCGGCCTGGTATGGCAGAAGAGCGATGTGAGTTGATAGGACTAGTAAGAAAGGTGTTGCAGTGACATGTGAGTGGACTGGAAAAAGAGGGAAGCAACAAGGGTGTTAACAGACTGGAAATACATGGAAAGATCACAGGACTAGAGGGATTGATAAGGTGAAATTGTACACATAATAAAAGTGGTGAGAGTATTTTATTACATAATGTCTTCCTCACTACCATAGATTTCTTGAAGGCAAAGTTTTTTTGTTTACCTTATACCCTCCACAATGCCTAGGACAGTTGTTTGCAAATAAAACCGCTAAAAAAAGTTTATTGAATAAAGTCACTTAGTATATTGTCTAAAGAGTAAAGGGTTATATATATATACTGTCAGTAATATAACTTTGGCTTGGAGGGAATGCATAGCTAAATACCAGTAGTACTACCCTAGTGAGGTTTTATTGTTTTTGGTATGGTCTGTGAGGGGAAATCTGGTTGCAAACACCAGTTGTGACTTTACTCTAGCCACCTTCAGCTTCTCAAAATGTAAGAGCAAAGTTAATGGTACAGTTGATCCTAAACGTGGGAATTTGCAAGTCAGTTATGGCAAAAGAGCAATGGGAGTTGATGGAACCAGCAAGAAAGACATTGGAGTGACCTATGATGTGACTCTAGAAAGTTTTGTTGTACCTGGTATGGTATATGAGCGGAAATCTGGTTGCAAATACCAGTTTCCAGAAAATGTATGTGTAATCAACCATTGGTTTGACTACTGGGTATACAGAAGATAGAGTAATAATGTAAACGATATACTACAGGACTTCAGAAATCATAACTGTGCTAGGAGTTAAACAAGTACTGGACCTAAAATAGTGAACTTAATGGAATTTACTTCTGTCTGTCTCATGGATTTTTTAATTGATTATATTATTACCTGAGAATACTTTCTTAGCCTTGTTATGGTTACCACTTTCCTTTCTGCTCATCTTTTCCATTCAACAAATATTTGTTGAGGGCTCTCCCTGGGAATATAGCAGTGAACAAAACAAACAAAAATCTTTGTCCTCATAGAACTGACATTCTAGACAGGGAAGACCATTAAAAAACAATAAATAAGATATAATAGATGGTGAACAAGTGCTATGAAAAATCAAGGGAGGGCTCGGAATTGTTGCAGGGGGAGGGGCGTGAGTTGCAGTTTTAGATAGGGTCACCAGGCAAAGCCTCCAGAAGGTGACATTCCAGTAAAGACTTAAAGGAAATGAGGGAGTGAGCCATGCAGATAGATAGGTATCTGGGGGCAGAATGTTCCAGGTAGAGGGAACAGTAAGCGCAAAGACTGCTGAGGTGGCAGCATGTCTGTGAGTTCAAGGAACAGGCCATATGAGCCAGAGGAATAGCAGCTTAGTCTAAGACCCCAGGTACCATGCTGCTACTGTAGCAGCATGTCAGATGCAGATTACATAGGGCCTGGGGGTCCACTGTAAGGACTTTGGTTGGCTTTTCTGCAAGCAAGAACCTCTTAGATTTTGAGCAGACGAATAATTTCTAGTTTAATGGATCGTTCTGGTGGCTCTATAACGGAAGATTGAAGAGGGCAGAGGGCAGAAGCAAGAGATCAATTGGAAGGCTGTTGTAATAGTAATTTTTCTTCATTTTTTCCTCTGTTATCCATCTATCTATATATTTGCTTTTCTGGCAAAAGATAAACTAATTTTAGGAATGATTCTAAGGTAGATACTTTATTTTTTTGTAAATTAAAGATTTTATTTATTTTAAGAGGGGAAGGGAGGGAGGGAGACAGGGATGTGTGGATATGTGTGAGAGATATATCCATTGGTTGCCTCTCACATCCCCCAACTGTGGACCTGGTCTGGAACCCAGGCATGTGCTCTGACTGGGAATGGAACTAGTGACCCTTCAGTTCGTAGGTCCGTGCTCAATTCACTGAGCTACACCAGCCATGGCCTTTGGTAGATGCTTTATAGTAAATGAGTCAGTGTGGTGAGCTAGTGGTGAAGCAAAGGCTTCTTTACTAAATAAATACATGGAGAGAATTATTCTATTGACAGTAGGGCAGGGTCTTTAAATTATTTTTCTAATGATACTGTATTTGTGTTGCTTAATCCATTTTCTCTTCTAGTTTCTCCCTCTCTTTTTCTTTAATCCTCATCCAAGGACATTTTTTCATTGCTTTGAGAGAGA
Source organism: Sturnira hondurensis (assembly GCF_014824575.4). NCBI lineage: Eukaryota > Metazoa > Chordata > Mammalia > Chiroptera > Phyllostomidae > Sturnira > Sturnira hondurensis. Next base: position 5,406,322 of record NW_028081579.1, read on the forward strand.
GAGAGAGAGAGAGAAATATCAATGTGAAAGAGAAACATCAATCGGTTGCCTCTTGTAGGCTCACCCACAGGGGATTGAACTTGCAACCTAGTCATGTGCCCTGACTGGAAATTGAACCCATAATCTTTTGGTGTAGTGGCCAGGGCTAGTCTTTCTCTTGACCTTGACACAAGTGTTTAACCTAGTTGGTCTCTGGCAAAAGAAAGTACAATGTTTATTGGCCCAGATAAGGATTAAATCAGTGAGTGTAGTCTAGAATTTCCTCAAACTGACCTCACTAGTTATAGAAAGTTAATTAAGTGTTGGTGAATCACAAGTTCTTTGCTTTGAATATTTTTCCCTAATAAAAATGCTCTGTGCCCTGAGTGGTGTGGCTCAGTGGATTGAGTGTTGACCAAAAAGGTCACCAGTTCGATTCCCAGTTGAGGCACATGCCTGGTTGCAGGCTGGATCCCAGGTAGGGGGTGCAAAAGAGGCAACCAACTGATGTTTTTCTCAAATGTCTGTTTCAAAAGGAAAAAAAATGCCCTAAAGTCATTGACTTTTCTTTAAACAGAAGAAAATCTGCCATCTATTTTATGTAATTAACACTAAATATACAATATGACATTTTATCAAATCTAGGGTACAATTGATTGGAAGATATATTTTCTTTTATACCACTAAGGAAAAAAAGCCAGTTAAACTGTGATTTGTATCAATTGCAAGGCATTTCTATTTCAGATATGTTAAAATGTGACAAATATGCATCTAGAATTTAAGAAATAAAATAGCAGGTTTAGCTTTTAGTGGAATTTTTGTATTGATGTGGAGATATTTTTATTATATTGGCCAGCTTTATGACTCCTTTTTTATAAGTCCCCAAATCCTTAATTTAATCTCACCTGCAATAGTCCTTTTTTTTTAACCAAATAAGGTATCATCCACAGGTTCCAAGGATTTGTATGTGGGTATTTTGGGGGAGCCTGAATATGAGTAAACAGAAAAAAGAAAACAGTTTTCTTATACTAGAATTATGGTAATGGGTTGGAGAAGAGGTATGAAGAGGTATGAAGACCTAAATAAAACTAAACAGAAGCAAGAACAGCAAAAAACAAAGTATTCTCTAATGTTTCCAATATTGGGAAGACAGTGAGATAAATGGAAAATGAAAAAGAAAACTTCTTTGTAATTTCAGCCAACTTTTTATTTCATTTCTTTTGCAGACTGGGCTACATGTAGCAATGAGTATGATAACAATTTTTTATGTTTTTTAAGTATATTTTATTGATTACGCTATTAAAATTGTTCCATGTTTTTTCTCCCCTTTCTCCCCCTCTGCCCTGCATTCCCCCATCCCTCTAGTATCCCTTCCCCTCCACCTTAGTTCATGCTCATAGGTTGTACATGTAAGTTCTTTGGCTGCTTCAATTCCTATACTGTTCTTTACCTCCCCCGTTCTCCCCCCTCTGCCTTCCCACTGGTAACCCTCCATGTGCTCTCCATTTCTGTGATTCTGTTCCCATTCTAGTTTGCTTAGTTTGTGTTTGTTTGTTTGTTAGGTCCAGTTGTTTATAGTTTTGAGTTGTCATTTTACTGTTAATAGATTTTTTTGTATTCTGTTAAATTCAAATTTATTGAGACAAAGTGTACTTTTTTAAAAGACTTTACTTATTTATCTTTAGAGGGGAAGGGAAGAGAGAGGGAGAGAAATATCAATGTATGGTTGCCACTGTACGTCCTCCTGCTGGGAACTGGCTTGCAACCCAGGCATGTGCCCTGACTGGGAATCGAACCACAATTCTTTGGTTCTCAGGCTGATGCTCAATCCACTGAGCTATACCAGCCAGGGTACTGTTAATATATTTTTTAAGATTTTATTTATTTATTTTTAGAGAGAAGGAACATCAATGTGTGGTTGCCTCTCACATGTCCCATACTGGGGACTGGGCCTGCAAGCCAGGCATGTGCCCTGACTGGGAACTGAACCAGGGACCCTTCGGTTTGCAGGCCTGCACTCAATCCACTGAGCTATACCAGCCAGGGCCACTGTTCATATTTTTGATCATCTTTTTTTTCTTAAATGTCCCTTTAACATTTCATATAATAAGGGCTTGGTTATGATGAACTCCTTTAGCTTTACCTTCTTTGGGAAGCGCTTTAGCTGCCCTTCCATTCTAAATGATAGCTTTGCTGGATAGAGTAATCTAGGTTATAGTTCCTTGCTTTTCATGACTTTGAATACTTTCTAGCCCTGTCTTGCCTATAAGGTTTGTTTTGAGAAATCAGCTGATAGTCTAATGGGAACTGCTTTGTAAGTAACTCTCCTTTGCTCTTGCTGTCTTTAACATTCTCTCCTTATGCCCTGGCTGGTGTAGCTCAGTGGATTGAGCACAAGCCTGCGAACCAGAGGATCATGGTTTGATTCCCAGTCAGGGCACATGCCTGGATTCCAGGCCGGTTCCCTGCAGGTCAGTTCCCAGCAGGGGACGCATGAAAGGCAACCATACATTGATGTTTCTCTCCTTCTCTCCTTCCCCTCTAAAGAAAAATAAATAAATAAAATCTTTTTTAAAAAAAAGATTTTCTCCTTATCTTTAATTTTGGGTAATTTAATTATGATGTGTCTTGGTATATTTCTCCTTGGATCCAACTTCTTTGGCTTTTATGTCTATTTCCTTCACCAGCATGGGGAAGCTTTCCTTCATTATTTTTTCAAATAAGTTTTCATTTTCTTTCTCTTCCTCTTCTTCTGGCCCCCCTATGATTCAGATGTTGGAACAAAGGTGTCCCAGGGGTTCCTAAGCCTCTCCTCATTTTATTGAATTATTGTTTCCTCAATTTGTTCTAGTTGAAAGTTTATTTCTTCCTTTTGTTCCATGTCATTGAGTACTAGTTTCCTTCCCTTCACTGTTGGTTCCCTGTATATTCTTATTTCACTTTGTATAGCCTTCACTTCTTCCTCTATTTTGCAGCTGTACTCTGATTTCTGTGAGCATCCTGATTACCAGTGTTTTGAACTCTGCATCTGATAGGTTGGATGTCTCCTATTGTTTAGTTCTTTTTCTTGAGGTTTTTTTTTTAATTTTTAAAAAGATTTTATTTATTTATCTTTAGAGGGGAAGGGACGGAGAGAGGGGGAGAAATATCAAGGTATGGTTACCTTCCATGCCAATCCCCTGCTGGGAACTGGCCTGCAACCCAGGCGTGTGCCCTAACTGGAAATCGAACCGTGATTGTTTGGTTCGCAGGCCCACCATGCTCAATCCACTGAGCTATACCAGCCAGGGCTTTTTCTGGAGTTTTTATTTTATTTTTTCCATTTGGGCCATATTTTTTTGTCTCAGCACACCCATTACATTTTAAGGGGTGGAGCCTTAGGTATTCCCCTGGGTGGGGCAACCCACATTGCTGCTGTGTTGTTATGCAGTATGTGGGGGAGGGGTTGGAGAGGGAACAATGCTGCTTGTTCATCTCTCACTGCTTTTAGTCAGTTACCCTGCTTCCCCCAAGGGAATTGTGCTTTTTCGGATGCTGCTCTGGTGTTGATTCCCAGGTGGGTGGACTTGTGTATGTTCTAGGATCCTATGGGCCCCTCAGTGGGCTCTTTGGTGAGACTGGGAGTTTCTCTTGGCTGCCACAAGCCCTACAGGTTTTTATAGCCAGAGGTTTTGAGGCTTCAGTTTCCCAAGCTGAAACCCTGGGTTGTGTGGTGTGTCTTGCTCCCCAGCTCTTTCTCTTGGCTTACCCACACATGAATGTGGGATCACCTGGTCCTCCAGCCACCGCCTGGCCTGCCCAATCCGCTGGCCACTGCCATGCTTCACGTTATCTCTGTCTGGCTGCCCATCTCCACTTCTCCTTCCAGTCTGGATGAATGTTTCTTTTAACTCCTTGGTTTTCAGACTTCCATGCAGTTCAGTTTTCTGGTAGTTCTGGTTGTTTTTTATTTTTAAGTTGGTTGTTATTCTTCTTTTGGTTATTCAAGGAAGTGAAGCATATCTACCTACAGCTCCATCTTGGCCTGATCCAATACCAGTTTTTTGTACATCATTTTTAAGTGGGGAGGGTGGAGGTGGACAAAGGGGAAAAAATTTGAGACAACTATAATAGCAAGAAACACTGAAATGCAAAAAACCCCCACAAACTTTGCAATAAAAAATTATGCTGATAGAAAGTTAACTTAAACTTATTAAACTTATCAGTAAAATTTATATTAAATCCATCATAATATCATGCAAATTAAAGTGGTTAATTTCTCCTATGTCTCTTAAGTTTAACTTTATGTGATGGTATTTATCTTTAAAAGCATCTACTCAGTCTAGGAACAATAGTGCAAAACATGAAATAGAATGTTACTTTTTTCATTACTAATAAAGTTAACTTTATTTAATGAAAAACTTAAAAATTAATTTTTAATAAGTTACAGGATTTTTGTTTAAAGAATACTTTTTCCTATTTATAAAAGTAGCACATGCATATTTTGGACAATTGAGAGAATAAAGGAATTTGTAAAAAAGAAAATCCACTGCTATTCACATTTTGTTTCATTTCCTATAAGCAATTTATATATACATTTTAAAAAATATAATTGTGCTCATAGAATATAAAGCATTTGTTACCAGCAGTTTTTCCATTTACTTTGTAAATGAAATTTTAAATGCTAGTGACGAGGTGAGATTATCAGTATGAGCTCTGGGTTTTACAACTGGAGTAATTGAAGCAGGCTAGTTAATTAGACTTTAAATATTTTATATCTTTGTAGCTGGCTAAGGCTTATTTTCTCTTTTAGTGTATTTGATTCTTTTGTAAGTCTCAAAATTACCCAACCATGTTAGAATGCTTATTTGTTTAAAGGGGAATGACAATGAATGAAATTTAGAAATTATAGCTGTGGCTGGTGTAGCTCAGTGGAATGAGCGTGGGCCTGCAAACCACACGATCGCAGTTCTATTCCCAGTCAGGGCATATGCCTGGGTTGCGAGCCAGTTCCCAGCAGGGGACTCACGAGAAGCAACCATGCATTGATATTTCTCTCCTCTCCTTCTCTCCTTCCTTTCCCCTCTAAGGATAAATAAATAAAATCTTAAAAAAAAAAGAATTATAAGTGGAAGAGTCTTTTCATAGACAAGTAAATGTAAGTACTAAATAGGAGACCACATCCAATTATTCTAATATACTAAAGCTTAGAGAATAAGATGTGAAATTTAATTCATATCACAGTAGTTTTTAAGTGTTATATATTAGGATTTTTTAGCACTTATATGTAATATATTTAACTATATTTAATAGTTTCATTTTATATGCCCAAATTAAAATAATGAATAGAGTTACAATTTTTGGCCTATTTTTTAAATTATATTTCTTGTTCTTAAACATAGGTATTGCTTTAATTTTAGAGAATTTGAACTTTAACGAACCGTCTTCTTGAAAAATAGTTTACTTTAGGTGTGAAACTAATGAATCAGTCATAGTTAACACATTGACTTATACAAAGCAAAGTATAGTTGAATGGTATAGAACAAAAACTAGTTAAGATAGTAATATACCCAAAGTAACTGCTGTAGAATATGTATGTAGATTAAATGAACTTGAGTATTTTTTAGGTTTAAGATTCTTTTTTTTTGTTACTTTAGTTTTGGTTTTGTGTTGTTTTACTGTCTGGGAGAAGGGTAAAATAATATAAAAGCCCACAGAATTTTCATTAACATTATTTTCTTTTTTTTAGCTTAAAGCAATAAATGTAGATCTTCAAAGTGATGCTGCTCTGCAGGTGGACATTTCTGATGCTCTTAGTGAGAGAGATAAAGTAAAATTCACTGTTCACACAAAGGTAAATGTGATTTTGTACTTGTATTATTGCAGCTATTTATTGTGCTAATGTTACATATGTAATAACACATTGATTGGAAGTTTGGTTTTGAACATAATTAGAAAGTTGTGGGGTTTTTTTTGGATGGATAGTTTTTATTTGTCATGATTCCAGTATTTGAAACACTATATGTATAATTAAGAGAAAGAACTCAAAGGCATACAGACAGAAATTTCCCAATGCTTATTACTGAGCCATGGGGACAGCTAACAGTGCCTGAGCACCTGCTGCATGAGTTCTTTGCATGCATTACATGTCACTAATTCTTGTAACAACTCTAAGACACAAATATTGTTATTATCTCATTTTACTTAGCATAAAAGATATTGAAGCGTACAGCATTTAACTAATGTTGCTCAAAATATAGCTGGAGCACCTGTGCTGGGGTTTTTAAACTATTATTTATTTATTTAAATTGTTCAAGTACAGTTTTCTGTCTTTTACTCCCATCCCAGCTCACTCCCCCACCCCTAGTGCTCCCCACCTCCCTCCCATTTCCACCCACCCCCTTAATTTTTGTCTATATGTCCTTTATATTTGTTCCTATAAACCCTACTTCCCCTTTTCCCCTGTGATTCTCTTCCCTCTCCCCTCTGGTCACTGTCAGCCTGTTCTCTATTTCAGTGTCTTTGGTTATATTTTGCTTGCTTGTTTGTTTTGTCGTTTAGGTTCCTGTTAAAGGTGAGATCATATGGTATTTGTCTCTTACCTCCTGGCTTATTTCTCTCAGCATAATGCTCTCCAGTTCCATCCATGCTGTTGCAAAGGGTAGGAGCTCCTTTCTTTCTGCTGCATAGAATTCCATTGTGTAAATGTACCATAGTTTTTGGATTCATTCATTTACTGATGGGCACCTAGGTTGCTTCCAACTCTTGGCAGAGAGAGGGGGTTTTTTTAGTTTATAACTCACTGCTGCTATTTTAACAAAAGGAGTTTTAGGGAAATATACTTTTTAAAGATTTTAACATTAAGAATGAATCATAAAAAAAGAATGAAATCTTACCATATACAACAGCATAGATGGACCTAGAGGATATTATGCTAAGTCAAGTAAGTCCGTCCAAGAAGGACAAGTACCATGTGATTTCACTCATATGTGTAATCTAAAGAACAAAGTAAACAAGCAAAATTGAAAGAGAATCTTAGACAAAGAACAGACTGATGGTTGCCAGAGGGGAAGGGGGTTGAAGGACTGGGTGAAAAGGTGAAGGGATTGCAGAGCACAAATTGGTGGTTACAGAATAGTTACAGGGATGTAAAATACAGCATAGGGAATATAGCCAATAATACTGTAGTAACTGTGTGTAGTGCCAGGTGGGTACTGGAAATAATGGGGGGACACCATAAAGACGGCGATTGTCTAACCATATGCTGTACACCTGAAGCTGATACAAAATAATACTGAATGAAACAGTAATTGAAAAATCAACAACAAAACAAACAAATTATAACCAAAGACACTGAAATAGAGAACAGGCTGACAGTGACCAGAGGGAAGAGGGGAGGGAATTTCAGGGGAAAAAGGGAAAGGTTTACAGGAACAAGTATAAAGGACACATGGACAAAAACAAACGGGTGGAAATGGGAAGGAGGTGGGGAACACTGTGGGGGGATGGGCTGGGATGGGAGTAAAAGACAGAAAATTGTACTTGAACAACAATTAGAATTTTTTTGAAAGAAAAAGAAAATTAGACACAAAGTGTCTACTGTATGCTAGGAATATTTAGTGCACATCACTAACAAAATGCACTATATACATTGCACGAGTAGTCAAAACTTTAGTGACTCACTGCAATAAGCGGACATGCACACTTATGAAATGCTGCCTTTTTTCTCCCTAAAGGTGCTACAACATTTCTAAGATGTTTAACTGGGTTGCAACCTTGCATTGTATTTAATACAATTTAAGAATTGCTGAGGAGTTTTTCTCTTGGGATTTCAAACACCTTACCTTTTTCTCAATGTTATGTATACAAATTGTGTTTGTGGAAAAAACTAAAACATACATGTCTATATCTTACTAGAATTGTTTTAGTTTCCCCGACTATTAAAAGTGACTTACAGCATGAGTAGTTGAAAGAAACAAAACAATAGCATTTGCATAGAGGTGGAGCTTGGAGTAAAATTCTAAGTGTTTGAATATGTTGCTACAGCACGTATTGTGCTAATAAACTTTCTGCTATAAGGAAACAGGTCTTCATTCTCACTAACGTTTACTAGAGTCTGTGATGGTTAAAGGGTCGACATGATGTTTTCTGCACCAGTCTATACGTCCTGTGAAAAGGTGTGTGCTTCTGAACATGGTATATTCACTTCCCCTCTTTTGGCAGCTGATTGTGAAGAGGGAGAAGATATGTAAAGATATTACGATAGGTGAGGAGTCATCAAATTTGGGTCCTCAGGCCAAATCTAGCTGCTTCCTGTTTTTGTAAATAAAGTTTTAGTGGAACACACATGCATAATACAGATTTAATTTTCTCTAGACTTTTATTAATATACTTTATCACAGTTTTCAATTTTGTTGTGTTCCTTGAGTTAATCAAATTACTATCTTACAGGTTATTTTCATTTTAGATTTCAGCTTTCAGGCACATTTTCAGATTGTAGATCTATTTTCCTTTGTTTGAATAGTTGAGTTTGATATATAGTAATAGAATAACATCTAAGTAATGATGAAATGTTTATTAAAAGCTTTTTAGTATAATTTTAATTCACAAGAATTTCTGTCTTTGCAGAGTTCATTGCCAAATTTTAAACAAAATGAGTTTTCTGTTGTTCGACAACATGAGGAATTTATCTGGCTTCATGATTCCTTTGTTGAAAATGAAGACTATGCTGGTTACATTGTAAGTGTTGAGATTCTATTTTAATCCCATTTTTAGGTACTTTATAGATTTCATATTGAAATCTTTAGCATTTTTAATGAACTAGTCTAATTTTCAAAAATTGCCAGTTATTGAGACATAATTGGCTACCACCTTTAATCTCGAATTGCCTTGTTTGGCCATGTGAAGTGTGGATATGTTATGCTCCCTCCTTTAAATTTAAATTCTTATTATGTATTGGAGTTGTAACAGGTTTATCTTAGGAATTAAAGGGATGTTACAAACCACACTGGATTTGAACCCTCAGGTAGGTAGATTAAATTTAGAGGTGGAGGGCTGTTTAAGAGGTTATTTCATGTAAATATGTACCAGAAATTGTGCCTCAGCTATCATCTCAGCTGCTGACCACATTTGGATTTCATTGAAGTCATCCTGACCTGATTCCATCTCAGTCATTTACTTCTGTTTCTGCAAATGGTGGACAATTGGTAGTGCATTTTCGTTTTTATACAATTACCAGTTTGTGTAAAGGATACAGCTCTTTAGGAACAACCAAATGGAAGAGATACGTAGGACAAGGTATGGGAAGGGGGCAGGGCACAGAAGGGTTTCAGGCCCTCTCCGAGTGCCCCTCCTTCCCCCTTCCCAGCATGTCAGTTGTGTTCACCAACCCTGAAACTCTTTGTTCTTTTCCTGTGTTATCTCTACCTTTTTTCCTCATCTTCTTGACTGATGGCTCATTTTCTTACTTCTTACTCCTTCTATAGACTAAACACTCCTCAAAGATAATTAAGACCATGTCAGATTGTGAAGAGGGAGAAGGAGTCTCCCTCTTTGCTCTTTGCTCAGTCAGCATCGTGCCTGGCGCATAAAAGTTGCCATGTCCAGGCCTCAACCATGTGTGCCAGACTATACTTGGTGCTTGTTTCCTTGTTGTTTTCCTTGGTATAACCCTTTTCTTACAGTCATTTTTATTTAACCTTTCACCTGCTTAACTTTTCTTTCTCTTTTCTTACCTGCTGTCTTTAATTTTCATTATTTCCCCTTAATAGTTCTTACTTGTAGGCCCTTGCTCCTAAGTGAACTTTTTTCTTATAGCCTTTCTCGAATGATACTTCTCTTACGAACTTTTTTTTTTTAAGGTAAGTGCTTATTTATCCCCTTATCGTGAGTGAATAGAATGAAATAAGTAAGTAATCTGTGTCTTGTTCTTTTCCTGTTTTTAGGCCAGTGCTTTCTGCTTCTGGTGCACTCCTCCAATCCAGAAACCTTTTTAACATACCTTGTTTGATCTTATTGTTAGCAGTCATAAATTAAAAAATAATAATAAAACACAGTAGCATAAAGGTACTATGAATTCATTAATTTAAAGAATACATTTGTGCCCTGACTGGTGTGGCTCAGTGGGTTGAATGCTGGCCTGTGAACTGAAAGGTTGCCAGTTTGATTCCCATGAGGGCGTATGCCTGGTTTGTGGGCCAATGCCCCTGGTTGGGGGTGTGTGAGAAGCAGCCAATTAATGTATCTCTCATACATCGATATTTTTCTCCTTCTCTTTCTTTCTTCCCCTTTCTATAAAAATAAGTAAATAAAATATTTTTTTAAAAATTTGTATTTGATCATACCACTTACATGCTTTTGACAATGATGTGCATATTTGCTCTACATATTTATTTAGTGTGTAGTTAGAGTTTAATGTATAGATACATTTGAGGACTATAGGTTGCTATACAGGAATCTGCAGATTAAACTTTAGGAACTTAATATTCTAATACTTGAAAATAATGTTTCTTCCTTGGTATGAACAATCTCAAGGATTTTAATTTCTAAACCTAATCAAATTCTCTACCTGACTTGGAATTTTAGTGGTACCCAGTTCTTATTCATGAAGTCTTATGGTGGCTGTAGTATAGTTGCTGCAAGAGATAAAAGTCTGTAATGTTAGTGATTTGATTCTCTTATCATAGATCCCTCCAGCACCACCAAGACCTGATTTTGATGCTTCAAGGGAAAAACTACAGAAGCTTGGAGAAGGAGAAGGGTCCATGACAAAGGAGGAATTCACAAAGATGAAACAGGAACTGGAAGCGTATGTGATTTTTGTTGTTGCTTTTGTTAATTGTGCTTGTTTTATGCCTCTCCCCCCCCCTTTTTTTGCTCTCCAATATCCCATCCTCTTAATCATTTCACCACAATGACCCTTCCTGGAAGATGCAAATATAAGTTGCACAACCAGTTTTAATGATCATGATCAGAGCCTACAGGAAAATTATAGAATAATTGTCTTCATTGTAGAGTTCTTAAAATTAACGTTTTAAATAGACTCTGAAAATTGGTAATGGAGGACTCAAAAGTTTATAAAAATAGTAGAAAGGGAAATAATGGCTTTTTAAAGCAGAATAAATTGTTTTGTTTTTTATTTGCAAGGCCTTAGTCATTAGGTGATCACCAGTCATCCTGGTGATCTCTCAATGTGTGCATACTGCCAAATCTTCTATTTCTCATAGAAGTATGTGATGAGCAACTCTGCATATACCCTGTTTTCTTTTTTTTTTAAGAGAGAGTGTGTGTGTTTGTGTGTGTGTGTGTGTGTGTGTGTGAGAGAGAGAGAGAGAGAGAGAGATTGCTTTTTTCCCCCCTTTTTTCTTCCTCTAGCTTCTGGCTGAAGGGAAGACAATAGATTTAAAATATTTTTTATTATATGATAATTAGTTGCATATATACTAGAGATGTATTAAATCTTTGAAAAGTTGAGACGATTCAATTTCATTTTTAGCATATTTGCTGAAAATACAGAATATTTCCCCCTTTTATTAAACATTTAATTTTGGAATTGCTGTATATTGATTTTTTATATTTTGAGAGTTATACAAGGAAATAATTTTCCTTGCATTGTCATCACCCCCTCACTCTTTCTAGTCATTTGTCCCCTTCATGCTTTTTCTTTCTCCTCTTCCACTTAGTTTCAGTTTTAAGCATATATTTACTCTGCTGCTAGACTCCTCTTCAGAATGCTAAACTCTCTTGACCAGCTAAATTAGCAGAGTAGGTCTTATTTGTCATAGAGTAAGGTGACAGATATTTTAAGAATTCTGTCAGTGCTAGGTGCAGGTAGTAGTCTGATAGCACATACTTACTTTTATAGTTTGTAAGGCTGCAGATTAGCAGAGCACGTTAATATTGAAGAATCTGTGGTTTTCCAGTGGCCCTGATCATGATTCTTTTGTGGTCTGGTTAGGGGTTGGATAACAGAGAACCCTGGGTTTATTCTACTGCTACCTCCATCCTCTGCATCCTTCTTTTTTGTCTTCACTGAATGACTACCCTCACAGAGATCAAACTTCTCCCAACATTGGTCCTGCTGGTTTGCTGGTATGTAAAACTTATCCTCTTGCACGTAGTTGAAGCAAGAATATTGGGCCTTTTCCTTGAGTGTTGTTGTTGTTTTCAAACTGACATGTAGTTGTTTTTGTTTTTAAAAACATGTTTTTGTTTTCCAACTGACAGGATCGCTGTGATTCACTGATATTAAAATATTTTAAGCACAGTGCTTTGACGTAATAGCAAAAATTAGTCTCTTCGTGGTGTGTTTTTTTTTCTTTTGTTTCTGGGTCATTAGATGAAGATATTGATTAATGCTGAAAATATGCTTATTTAGGTTTAGGTTTTGATATTTTTTGTATGAAGGTGTTTATAAGAAATTGAATCATTAACATTGTACCCAGTAATTTGTTGTTTACTTTCTCTGAAGCTGAAATCAAACACCCCTGTAGTTACCTTTAAAATCAACTTGAATAGAAAGAAAGATTCATAAAACCAAAAATATTAACATTTAAATGTCATAAATACTAAACTAGCATGAAGCCTTTTTCAGAGCTGGATTTTACATATTTTATTAACAGTCCAACTAAAACCTTTGTTTACTTGGATTATATTTTTGTATCTCTAATTTTGCATTTAGAATTCAGAGTATTTGCTGAAAATATGGTTGCAGGTGATTTTCTAGTTGATGTAGTGTTTTACCTTTAATTTTATGTATTGTTTCTAGTGAATATTTGGCCATATTCAAGAAGACTGTTGCAATGCATGAAGTATTCCTGTGTCGTGTGGCAGCACATCCTATTTTGAGAAAAGATTTAAATTTCCATGTCTTCTTGGAATATAATCAAGATGTGAGTATAGAATTGATTTAAAGTAATATTTTAAAAAGTCATTGGAAAAGGCAGGGAGTAGTTAGAAAAGGCTTAAGGCCTTCTCTTACAGTGTTCTTATTTTTTAAGGCAATTTGAAATGATACTTTTTTAGTGGCAGCATATTATTTCAGTAGAACTTGAGTAGATTAAATGAAAAAATAACAGTACTCCATGTCACCACATGGGACATTGGTTTTCATCCTGAATTATGGACTTCTTAAGAAGTAGGATTAGCCCTGGCCCTGGCTGGTGTGGCTCAGTGGATTGACAGCCAGCCTATGAACCGAATGGTTGCCCTTTTGATTCCCAGTCAGGGCATATGCCTGGGTTGTGGGCCAGGTGTCCATTTGGGGGAATGTGAGAGGCAACCAGTCAATGTATCTATCACACATTGCTGTTTCTCTATACCTTCCCCTCCCTTCCCCTCTCTCTAGAAATAAATAAGTGAAATCTTTTTTAAAAAAATAGATTTTATTGATTATGCTATTACAGTTGTCCCTCACTTTATTCCCCCCCTTTAGTTCATGTCCATGTGTCTTAAGTTTTTTAGCTTCTACATTTCCCATACTATTCTTGCCCTCCCCCTATTTTCTACCTTCCATCTATGCTACTTATTCTCTGTACCTTTTCCCCCCTCTTTCCTTCTTCTACTCCCCTGTTGCTAACCCTCCATGTGATCTCCAATTCTGTGGTTCTGTTTCTGTTCCGGTTGTTTGCTTAGTATGTTTTTGTTTTTGTTTTAGGTGTGGTTGTAATTGTGAGTTTGTTGTCATTTTACTATACATGTTTTTTTCTATACATCTTATTTTTCTTAGATAAGTCCCTTTAACATTTCATATAATAAGGGCTTGGTGATGATGAACTCTTTTAACTTGACCTTATCCGAGAAGCACTTTATCTGTCCTTCCAATCTAAATGAAAGCTTTGCTGGATAAAGCAATCTTGGCTGTAGGTCTTTGCCTTTCAAGACTTCAAGTATTTCTTTCCAGCCCCTTCTTGCCTGAAAAGTTTCTTTTGAGAAATCAGCTGATAGTCCTATGGGAAATTCTTTGTAGGTGACTATCCCCTTCTCTCTTGCTGCTTCTAGAATTTTCTCCTTCATTTTTATTTTGGCTAATGTAATTGTGATGTGCCTTGGTGTGTTCTTACTTGGGTCCAACTTCTTTGGGACTCTCTGAGTTTCCTGGACTTCCTGGAAGTCTATTTCCTTTGCCAGATTGGAGAAGTTCTCCTTCGTTATTTGTTCAAATAACTTTTCCACTTATTGCTCTTCCTCTTCCCCTTCTGGCACCCCTGTAATTCGGATGTTGGAACATTTAAAGATGTCCTTGAGGTTCCTAAGCCTGTCCTCATTTTTTTGAATTCTTGTTTCTTCATTCTTTTCTGTTCAGTTGTTTCTTTCTTCCTTCTGGTCCACTCCATTGATTTGAGTCCCAGTTTTCTTCCCATCACTGTTGGTTCCCTGTGCATTTTCCTTCATTTCACTTAGTGTAGCCTTCATTTTTTCATCTAATTTGCAACCAAAATCAGCCAATTCTGTGAGCATCCTGATCACCAGTGCTTTGAACTGTGCATCTGATAGGTTGGCTGTCTCTTGGTCTCTTAGAAGTATTGGCACTGGGGCTTTGGTCTGTTCTTCTGTTTGAGCCATTTTTTTTTTTTTTGAGGGCAGGGGGAAGTCTCGTCCTGCCTGTTAATGTAGCGAAGTGCAGAGCCTTAGGTGTTTACCAGGATGGGGCAACTCAAGTTGCTGGGTTGTGATGCTGTATGTATGGGTAGGGTCTGAGAGGGAACAGTAGCGCTTGTTCTGCTCTCTGTAGAGTTTCAGTCCCTTCTGCTGCTTCCCCCAAGCAAACTGGGCCCTTCTGGTGCTGATTCCCCTGTGGGTGGGCTTATGTACGTTCTAGGACCCTGTGGGTCTCTCCAACGAACTCCAACTAAGAGGCTGGGAGTCTCTCCCAGCACCTCAACCCCCACAAGTGTTTTCAGTCAGTGCTCTTAGGCTTTATTTCCCAGCACTGGGGCCCTTGGTTATGTGGTCTGTCTTGTTGCCCGTTTTCGCCTGGTTTATCTGCGTGTGAATGTATGGCTGTAGTCAGCCAGCTGCCTTGCACGCTTTTCTACGTCTGCTCGTTGCCTCCCTGTGCCCAGGTCCACCAGCCACCGCTTTTTCCTGCCTGGACCCCTCTCTGCCAGCTGCCAACTCTGGCTC
Source organism: Sturnira hondurensis (assembly GCF_014824575.4). NCBI lineage: Eukaryota > Metazoa > Chordata > Mammalia > Chiroptera > Phyllostomidae > Sturnira > Sturnira hondurensis. The sequence goes on from NW_028081579.1 coordinate 5,421,403, forward strand.
TCTTACTGGTCTGGATGAGTGGTTGTTGGACTTCCATACAGTTCAGTGTTCTGTCAGTTCTGGGGGTTTTGTTTGTTTGTTTGTTTCTAAATTTTTGTTGTCCTTAATTTTGATTGTGCGAGGAAGCACAGTGTAGCTACCTGAGCCTCCATCTTGGCCAGAAGTGTAAATAAGTAAAATCTTTTTTAAAAAAAAGAAGAAGAAAAGAAAATAAATAAGGTTAGCCCTGGCTGGTATGGCTCAGTGGTCTGAGTGTCAGCCTGTGAACCAAAAGATTGTCAGTTTAATTCCCAGTCAGGGCATATTCCTAGGTTGCAGGCCAGGTCCCCAGTTGGGAGCATGTGAGAGGCAGTCGATTGGTGTGTCTCTCACACACCAATGTTTCTCTCCCTTCCCCACTCTAAATAAAAATTTAAAAACCAAAAAAAAAAAAGAAACAGGGTTATAGCCCTAACTGGTTGGCTCAGTTGGTACATGAAAAGGTTGCAGGTTCAATCCCCAGTCAGGGCACATATGGGAGGAAGCCAGTCGATGTTTTTGTCTCACACATTAATGTTTCTCTCTAAAATCAAGAAACATGTCCTCAGGTGAAGATTTTTTTTAAAGGCAACATTAAAAAAGAAAAGAAAGAAATAGGCTTATAAAATTGATTAATGTTTCAGCTCTTGTTGATGTGGTTCAGTGGATTGAGCATTAGCCTGTGAACCAAAGGGTCACTGGTTTGATTCCCAGTCAGGTCACATTGCCTGGGTTGCAGGCCAGGTCCCCATTTGGGGGCAAACTGAGGAACTGTGAGAGACAACTGATCAATGTTTTCCTCACACATTGATGTTGTTCTCTCTCCCCCTCCTTTCCTCTCTCTTTAAAAATAAGTAAAATCTTAAAAAAAAATCTAGATTATTTTTGGTTTAATCATTGACTCTTGATCTGTTTATTTGATCTTCATTGCTGATCACTCTTAATCCTTCCCAGTCTAAAAACAGTTACAGTGCAGAAGGAAAGATTGAGATGGTTGAGCTTTAAAGATTTCTTTTTTCCTCATGCTGGAAAAAGAAGTTTCCAGTGGGTAGGTGATACATATCTTGGGGTCTATCTTTGGATGACAACATTAACTCATAATATTAGCAGAAAACAAATGTAGTATAGTGCTTTTTTGCTTACAAGTCAACATCAAAATCAAAAAACTTTTTATATATAAATTTGCTCTTCTAGTTTGGTTGTATTAGATATGACAATAACATGGCCTAAGCCTAGCTAGCAGTAGAGAAAATAAATTTTTAAACAGGATTTCAAGTAACTCAGGATCACATAAGTATAGCAGTTTAAGCATAAGTATTTTCACAAGCATAAATGTGAAATGTGATACCATCATGTGGTCTTTTATAGGTAGAAATTATAAAGAATAATAGCTATACCATGAATTATAAGAAGCTAAAAATGATTTATAGTAGAATTGCTAGACATGTGTAAAGAACACATGATAGAATGTTGCCATCTCTTTTGTACCTTTATGAGTTTGGTTTTTTGGACCTTATTTCTTTGCAGGACCTTATTTATTGGCATTAGTATAGTAATTTGGCAGACTGTATAGGAATAAAATGAGGCTTGGGTATATTCATTAGTTCAAGGCCAGTTGAGCAAGGGAAGCAGCAGCCTTATGTTCCAGGTACTCTTTTCTTTTTTAATGTTGCCTACACTTTAGTAAAGGGAGATAGATAACATATAAACAAAGTTTAAAAGTACAGATACATTATTTCAGTCCTAAGGCTGTGGCAACAGGACAGAGTACCAGTGGTCCAGTCTCTTTGGTCACCTGAGCCACGTGTTCCACATGTATCTCTCGTGTGGGTTATGCATGCCCTCCTCTTGTAGTTAAGCCTTGATGGCAGTTTGGAGGCTTTGACCATCAAGCTGATTACTTGTGAGGACTGATGGTGACCACAATGGAGGAGCTATTGTATGGGAGCTGACCCTCCTTAGCAGGATTTGCTTTAGCGGGGCTTTCGTGCCTACCAAGTCTGCCCGTTGAGTGTGTCATTTGTGGAGGTGGTTGGTATGCTGGTGTGGCCAGAAGATGACCACTAAGTGTGTTGTTTCTGGGGCCCCTTGGGAGGTGCAAGCCAAGCTCATCTGCTGTTTGTGCTCTTCCTGGGCCACCTGGTATGAGCTACAAAGTGATCTGCAGATGGCTGCCACTTGTCCTGAGTTTGGAGGTGCTTGGGAGAGGTAATGCTGTGAACCAAGTTCAGCTGCCCCTAGTGCTGAGCTTGGGGCTGCTTAGCAAAAGGTGTGGGGCATGCTTAGCAAGAGATATGAGGCCAGGTGCTGTTTGTTTGGTGTTCATGAACACTTGAGAGATTTTTGGAAAGTCTACATTATGAGCCAAGACACATAATTTGTATGGAAAACCACTGGAAGCAATTTGAGTGGGTCCACAAGTTGGATGGGGTGGGCCCTCAGGGAATCAATCACCAGGGCCCTATGAAGAGTGTTGGCCAGGTTGATGGAAACCCAGATATACTGCCAGCTTTCATCTACCGGGGAAGGGCTCAAAAAAGGAACAGTAGCTTCTACCAGTGCTTCTAAATGAGAGAAAGCTGTCCCTCCACCTCTTGACCCAAAGCCAGACATTTTAGTTCTTCCCTGTAGGTTCTTGATGTCTTACAACGTGCTGCTCCAGCGGTGGAGCTCAAAGCCAATGAATAAGTCTGTGCATGGGCCCTTTAAGAGGAACACCTGGGACTCCAGAAGCCCTGTGTCTTACCCTCCATCTCTGCTGGTTTTTAGAGCCAGAAGTTATGGGGACTTCTCTTTGGGGTACTGGAAACTTGGTATGGGGCTAGAACTAACTGCTTCTCAGGTGCCTCTGCGGTCAAGATATCCCTCTCAATTTTTATCCACCCCGTGGAAACAGTTCGTTTTACATCTCCATCCCTCCTACCAGTCACTACATGGCTTCTTTTGTATATTCTTAGTTATAGGGCTTCTCTTCTGCTAGATTTCAGGTAGTTCCCAATGATGGTTCTGTGTTTGTAATTTTGCAGTGATTATGAGAGAACATGAGTATAGTGTTTACTTGCTCTATTTTTCTTTCTTACAAACTAATATGTGCTTAGTAAAGATGATGATGATGTATTATAATAACTCTTTTAATATCAGTAAATAGTGTTTTGGAGAAAGCCTAAAAAGATGGGCTGGAAAATTCTTTAACTAATAGCAAGTGTATTAGTAGGTTGTAGATTATAGGCTCAAAAATAAAAGGTTTTTCTAAATCTTGTTTCTAATGCTGTTTCTCAGATCTTTATTTAGTTCAGTGCTGCTGGAAAAGAAATCTGTGCTGTTCTATTATCTGTTTCAGAGGGTCATGGGACTGATGAGCTGCTGAAATAGAGCTAGGGTTTCTTGAAATCTAAAAAGGCCATGGGGCATCTGTGAGGTCTGGAAAAACTTGTTTCAGCATTTAGTTGTATGAGGAGTGGTCATTGCTATGAGGAATGGTTGCATGTAGGGTTGCTTTGCTTATGTAGCTGTGCGTCTTCTGTTTCTAGTAGATACAGTTTGAGTCTACTTAATAGTAGATTATGTATTTAACCTATTTAACATCCCAACCTCCATTCCATTCTTGCTAACTCCTCAGTGGTCACACCCAGGACCTTGCCTTCTGAGTCCTTAAACTCTAATATTGTGGATTCAAAACATAGCCTCTGTCCCTATAGCTCTTTTTCCCTAAACCCATTATAGTTGTTCTTTGACCTTTCCTGCATTTTGACTTTGTCAACAACTTTTATGTCTTTACTTCTTTCTCTCCTAGCCTAGAGTGCCTGCTCTATTGTTTATAACAAGGTTATGAGTTTTGAGAGCTCTTTCTCATTTTCCATGAAAGCTTATTTCAACTCAGAACAGTTCATCTTGATCAGATTTTCACCTTGTTCACTGGGAGCAGAAGCTAATCAGAAGTCAAATCACAGAAGATTTTTTAAAAGTATATTTTACTGATTATGCTATTACAGTTATCCCATGTTTTTTCTCCCCTTTATTCCCCTCTGCCTGCACCTCCCTTCCCACTAGCGTTCCCCTCTTCCCCCTTAGTTCATGTGTGTGGGTCATACATAAGTTCTTTGGCTTCTCCATTTCCTATACTATTCTTAACCTCCCCTTGTCTATTTTGTACCTACCATTATTCCCTGTAGCTTCTCCCTCATTTTCTCCTCTCCCCAAATCTCTGATCTTTTTATACCCCCCACAACCCTCACCCACCTTGGCAGCCACACTCATTATGGACATTCTTTTTTCCCCCCTTTACATCTTCCTTTCCAATATGGATGTCCTTCATAATATTTCTTTTGTTTGCCTAACTACCCTGGGTAGAATGTACAGTACAATGTTAAATAGAGGCAAGAGTAGACATCCTTGTTTTGTATCTGATCTTAGGAGGGAAGCATTCACTATTTCATTGTTAAGTGTGATGTTAGCTGTGGATTTTTCACAAATGTCCTTTATCAGGTTGAGGAAGCTCCCTCCTTTTCCTAGTTTGTGAAGTGCTTTTACCATGAAAAAAAAATACAGCTATTGAGATGATCATATGTGGTTTTGTCTTTTATTCTATTTTTTTAATTTTAATATATATATTTTATTGATTATACCATTACAGTTGTTCTATTCTCCCCCTTCATTCCCCTCCACCTGGCATACCCCCTCCCCCACCATTCCCCCCCTTAGTTTATGACCACATATCTCAAGTTCTTTAGATTCTATATTTCCCCTACTATTCTTGCCCTCCCCCTTATCTATTTTCTACCTACTGTCTATGCTATTTTCTGTACCTTCTCCCCTGCTTCTCCTCCTCCTACTCCCCTGTTTCTAACCCTCCATGTGTTCTTCATTTCTATGGTTCCACTCCTGATCTAGCTGTCCTCTTGGTTGGCTTTTGTTTTAGGTGTGGTTGTTAATAACTGAGTTTGCTGTCCTTTCACTGTTCATATTTTTCATCTTCTTTTTCTTAGATAAGTCCCTTTAGCATTTCATATAATAAGGGCTTGGTGATGATGAACTCTGAACTTGACCTTATCTGAGAAGCACTTTATCTGTCCTTCCATTCTAAATGAAAGTTTTGCTGGATAAAGCAATCTTGGCTGTAAGTCTTTGGATTTCATGACTTGGAATAATTCTTTCCAGCCCCTTCTTGCCTGTAAGGTCTCTTTTGAGAAATCAGCTGACAGTCTGATGGGTACTCCTTTGTAGGTGACTGTCCCCTTATCTCTTGCTGCTTCTAGGATTCCCTCCTTCAGTTTAATCTTGGGCAATGTAATTGTGATGTGCCTTGGTGTGTTCCTTCTTGGGTCCAACTTCTTTGGGACTCTCTGAGCTTCCTGGATTTCCTGGAAGTCTATTTCCTTTGCCAGACTGGGGAAGTTCTCCTTTCTTATTTGTTCAAATACGTTTTACACTCATGGCTGTTTCTTTTCCCCTTCTGGTACCCCTATAATCCAGATGTTGGAACGTTTAAAGATGTCCTGGAGGTTCCTAAGCCTCTCCTCATTTTTTTGAATTCTCGTTTCTTCATTCTTTTCTGGTTGGATGTTTCGTTCTTCCTTCTGGTCCATTTCATTGATGTGAGTCCCAGTTTCCTTTCCATCACTATTGGTTTCCTGTGCATTTCCCTTCATTTCTATTAGTTTAGCCTTCATATGTTCCTCTAATTTGTGACTATAATCAACCAGTTCTGTGAGCATCCTGATCACCAGTGTTTTGAACTGTGCATCTGAGAGGTTCGCTATTATACTCTTTTGCTTAGAGTTATCAGCTCTTGGGCTTTGAGTTCTTGAGCCATATTTTGTACTGCTCGTGCCTGTTACATATAAGGAGCGGAACCCTAGGTGTTCACCAGGGTGGGGCAACTCAGTTGCTGGGTTGTGACGTTGTATGTGGGGGCGGGATCAAAGAGGAACAATGGTGGTCTTGTCTGGCGCCTCCCGCCGCTGCCGCCACAGCTGCCACCGTCACCGGGGCCCGCGCGTTCAGTCCCACTGCGCGCGAATGTGCGACTGCGGTCAGCCCTCCGCCACTGGGTTCACCTGCTGGAGCCTGAGCGGTCCGTTTCCCTGTGCGCGAATGTGCGACCGAGGTCAGCCTGCCCGGCACCCTGACTGGGTCCACGCTGCCTGTGTGCCTGGGTTGGGGGATCTTTCCTGCCTGACCCTGCTCTGCTGCTGGCTCCGCCCCTCTTACTGGTCCCAGTTGAACGGTTCGTTGTTGTTGGACTTCTGTATAGTTCAGTTTTCTGTTCTTTGGCTGTGTCTTTGTGCTCCAAACCTTAGTTGTATTCAAACTTGGTTGTGGGAGAAGGCACAGTGTTTCCACCTACGCCTCCATCTTGGCGGAAGTCCTCTTTTATTCTATTAATATGATGTATTTCATTGTGCTTGTTTTGACTAAGATGTTTTTCTAACTATGCTGGATCCCATGTACTTCTGGATCTTTGGGATCTCTTCTGAGTTTTCCTCTTAGCTCTGTGGCTACTGCCCAGATATCCATCCATTTAAATCTGATGCTTCTAAGGTTCCTCATTGAGTTCTCAAGTCTAGAGGTTCCTCTAGACTTCTAGGAACCTCTAGACTTCTGACTCCATGAATTATCCCTGAGTATCTCATCTACTTCTGTGGCTTCAGATACTCTACTGTGCTGTTAACGTATAAATCTGTATCACTTCTGATTCCCAGCTCTGTATATTAGTCAGCCTCCTGAAAAGCTCCATTTAGATGTCCCCTTTGCATTTTACCCTGAGTTGAACTCTTCTTTAACCTATGCCTCCTTTTATATTCTTTATTTCAAGGACGGTACTATCACCTCCCAGTTTCTTAAAACCTGAAAATTACTCATGACTCTTCCTACTCCCTCTTCATATTAGGAGTCACCAAATCACATCTGTTTTACTCCTTTACAGTATTAGGGATGTGTCCACTTCCTTCTTCCGTCAGGCCTAAAAATTAGTTCTGACTTTCTTATCTTTATCTGGATAATTGAAGCTGCCCCTGACTAGTCGTTCAGTCTTTAGTTGGTCTTTTCTTTCTTACTCCCTGAGTCTGTATTGAGTTCCTTGGGTGGTCCCCCTAGTGCGTTACGGATGCCTCTAACATTATACTGCTCAAAATATATGTGTAATCCTATGCTTACTTCCCTGTATCCTCCTCTACACCATAAGTTACTTTAAGAACAGGGACCTCTTAAATATCTTTAGATTCTTAGCACTTAGCATAATGCATGACTGTAATATACAATGTAATATACATTGGTTTGTTAAATGAGTAAAGAATGGATGAATCAATATCCCCCCAAAAATGCAGTTAAAAAGTGAATGTGCGTTGGGAGGCCTGAAGATAGAGTAGTGAATTCTAATTTGGAAGGGTTACATGCAGAGATGCCTTTTAATTTGGATGTTTACGTCTGAATAGCAGTTTTGGTGGGAAGGAAGGTACCATTTCAGGTACAGAGGAACCTAAAAGTTCAGAGCTTCTTTTAAGAACTATTTGGAACATAGGATTTTGTGGGGGTAGGGTGGTAGGTGGAAAGCTAAGTTGAATCAGATTGTTAAAAATCTTGAATATCATACTAAGGAAATTGGCCTTTATTTTCTGAATATTGTGAAACTCTGTTATTGAGTAAGGAAGAGATGCTCAAAATGTGATTGGAAAATTATTCCAAAGCAGCAGAATGAATAGGATTGAGGTGAAGGATGTTGCTACTAGTCCTGTGAATAGTCTAGGCAAGAGATAATATGGACATTTACCAGGACAGTGGTACTGTAAAAAGACAGATTTCAGCCATTTGCTTGGTAGAATTTGTACTGTGAGAGAGAGAGATAAGTTGTAGATTTTTTCAAGATTTTTAATGAGAGGTATGGGATTTTAGGGAGTATGTAGGAGTGTGCGACACTGGTTGGGTCCATGAACAGGGAAAGAGGAAGAGGAGAACTTTGGAGTTTAGATTATAATGAGTACTGTTTTAGACTCACCAAAAGTGAGGTTAGCAGAATCTCCATGTAAGGATATAATATAGGCAATTGGTTCTAAAGATCAGGAAAGAGCTTAGGGGTAGTGATAGAGATTTGTGACTTTTTTACATAGGTGAGTGTTGAAGCCACACCAGTAGATAAGGAAATTAGAGAGGATGGTCCTTTATGGGACACCCTGATGCAACAAATGGTAGAGTCAGAGTTAGCTGCTTCTCAGTTTTGCCTTTAGATAACCATCCATGCCACTCAAAGTCATCTTTTGTGTCCCTTGCACTAGAAGTTGCTGACACCAAAAACAGGACAGGAAATGATATTTGGATGAATTTAGAATGAAGAATTTGCAGAATGTATTTTCAGAGCTTTTACAGAATCATAGGATGGTATATTGTAAATCAGTTAATTTTATGTTTAAAGGAACTCTGGAGTGTTCTTTACATTAATATAGTAGTGCTTGACAGAATATGATGAGAGGGCTACTTGCCACAGAATTATTATTAAATTACTTTCAAACTTTGAGATTCCGAGGCCTTATTGTAGATCAGCTAAATCTGAATTTCAGGGTGAGGCTAAACTTCTCTTTAATTCCCTAAAGTTTGAAAATCACTGATCTACACGATAAAATTGCTATTTTATTAAGTTTAAAAAACTGGGATTCTTTTGGGATTGCCGTTTTCCCATCACAGATTAAAGGAGACATAACTTCCCATTTGTAATTTTTTAAATGCTAATTTCCATTTACCCTTCTTTTAGTTGAGTGTACGAGGAAAAAATAAAAAAGAGAAACTTGAAGATTTCTTTAAAAACATGGTTAAATCAGCAGATGGAGTAATTGTTTCAGGAGTAAAGGTAAGATTTTATTTGATTAACAGGAGTATTGGTTTGAGAATTTACTCCTTTTAAGAGGAAGCTGGATTAATAGATGTACAGAAGATTATATTGGAGTAGAAGAGAAGGTTGGGCGGTAGTATCCTTAGGCCTGAGAATCGGGGCCCTCTCCCCCAGGCACACTGTTTAGAGAGCTTCCTTCTCCAAGGGCGAGAGATCCACAGGTCCAGCGGGATTTGCCCACCTGGAGCCTCTTCCCTTCAAAGCAGACTGTGCTCCAGTTATCTAGAACACTGTATTTCCTTGGCCAAATCCCAAGCCTTCCTCTAGGCCTTACATGGGCTTTTTCCTTGAGTTCATCCTCTGGTGGGTAGACCGTGACACTGGTGTGTGTACTCCACAGGTGGTCAGGGGATGACCGTGGGGCAGCTGGGTAGAGGAACGGTGCAGGGAAGATCAGTGTACAGGATGGACTGTCCAGCTACATGCACAGGAGGTCTCTCTGGGTTCTGGGTACCCTGCAGAGCTGCAGGGTAGGGCCCAAACAGGGACTGCCTTCATCTGTACACTTGTTCTTGGCCTTACAAGTGTTAGGGGCGGACCTGGGTTCAGATTGGGAATTAGAAGAGCGAAGTTGAGGTTTTAGTCTTGTCTCGTAGTACTTATATGTCCTTGAGAAAAGTCTCTTTTCTCTGAATCTTAGTTTTCCCATTTTCAAAATGTGATTAATAATAATCACCTGGCTCACAGGATTTTTGGAAAGATTGAATGAGATAATATGTATGAAAATACTTCAAAGTTATTTACCTGAATAACACCTAAATTTTTCTTAATGATCTAATAATGGTACAAGACTTCACTTGTCTGAAGACTCTTCAGTGTAAGAGGAAAATGCTTATATTACGTTTTTAAGCAATTAGTGGTAATAGAGTTTTGTCATCATTACCTGCTTTATAGATACATCTACAATTAAACTTAGGAGTGAAGTACTGTTTATTTGATGTGTACCTTGATTTTTCAGGTACTATATAACTTCAATTTTTCAGAGACAGGTCAGTTGATACACTGACTATGCATGTACTATGGCTACTTTCTAATAAGAACTCAGCTTACTTCCTTTTTGATGCATATTATGCACATAATATTGAACACTTTTCTTAGCATTTACTATAAACCACTGTATTGATTAAGATTTTGATAGAGTTATAACTAGCATTTTTTTAACATTTACATTGTGATATTTGGTAACCCACAATATTTTTATTTAATCTTCACTACAATCCTGCAAGTAAGATAGTGTTACTCCCATTTATACAGTCAGGAAAACTGGTACACATGATTTACAGATTTAGATTTAGATTTAAATTAATTTTCTTTCTAGTGTTCTGTTGATTGGGATTTTAAATTACATCAGTTCAGCTGGTGCTTTTTCAGTAGAGAATGGGCATTTTAGAAGGGAAGAAAGCATTGTTAGTAATTTTTATTTTTAATGTTTACCTCATTTTGTTTAAAAAAAAGGTTGAAGACAGTGGCTGATACAATAATTGCTCGAAAATAGTTGCTTTGGCCAGGTTCCCCAAAGCAGCCAGGGTCCTAATGACCAGAGGCCTAGCAGCCTTCTGGAATGGCCCATAGTATACATGGGCCATAGTATACATAATAGACCAGGAGAAATAGACTTACTTGACTATCAGAATTTTTTTCTTAAAACCAGTTGGTCATTCTCATGGGCAGTCACGGATTTGTTGGAGTGTAGAGGCAGAGCACAAGTAGGAACGCGTTTCAGAGTACAACTTGTGAATATGAGCCTTAGGGGAGCTCTAAGCCTTCAGTGGCAAAACCATAGAAGATTTATTACTTGACAGAAAGAAATTCATATATGTTAAAAGTCTGAACTTGTGGGTGAAATCAGTATACTGTCTGATTATTAGAAGGTAGCACTGCTTTACTGATGATCTTTTATGATTATAATGATAACAAAATGGTTTACATATTACCTTAAAGCAAATAAGTGAAAAGTTCATATTTTCTTTTGATCCTATAGGATGTCGATGATTTCTTTGAGCATGAACGAACATTCCTTTTAGAGTATCATAACCGAGTTAAGGATGCATCTGCTAAATCTGATAGGATGACAAGATCCCACAAAAGTAAGGTTTTTTCTCTGTGGCTAAAGCTTGTATTTTTAATGGAATAATTACATATAAGGTTATTGTATTGTTTACAGTTTGTAAAAAGTCTTGATGTAGAGCAGCATTTCTTGAACTGTGGTCTATGGAGCCTTGACTTGAAGGCCCTTGCTAGCAAGTTTGTGAGGTCAAAACTATTTTCATAATAATATTATGATGCCTTTGGCCCTTTCACCATGTTAACATTTACACTCACGATACAAAAGCCTTGATGAATAAAATTGCTGTTGCCTTAGCACAGGTTAAGGCACTGGCATCAAACTGTACCCAACAGTCACTGTATTTCCCTCAGTGCATTTGCAGTTTAAAAAATGTTAAATTAAGAATGTCCTTGCTGAAGCAGTAAAAATTATTAACTGTAAAAAATCTTCCTTGAGTGTACTTTTTTTATATTCTGAGTGATGAAATTGGGGTTACACATAAAGCGTTTTAGTGATTGAGTTGAAACTGAGCTAGCTACTGTTTTCATAAAATATTCTTTTTACTTAAAAGAATGGCTGACAGGCTATGATTATTCAGATTTCAGGATTTGGTAGACATTTTCTTAAAAATTCACTAAGTGAGCCTGTAACTTTAAAGAAAACAACTGACAGTGTTTGTTGCTGTCATAGAAGCCAGGCTCTTCAGTAGTTACCATGAGCTTGCTTCCTAATAATTAAGGACTTATCTGAAACTAATGATAATATTAGTGACAAATGATCAAGTGCATGATGTCATAAAATTGTGTATTTAAATGATCCATTCAAAATGCAAAATGGGCTGATTTTTTAAGTAGCTTTATTACTGTATAATTGATATCAATAAGATACAGTGTTCAAAGTATACATTTTGATAAGTTTTGACTTGACATATGTATGAAATCACTGCAGTCAAATCAAATGAACATCTCCAACACCACCAAAAGTTTCCTTTGGGTCCCTTTGTAATACTCTGTTCCCAGGCAACCACTGATCTGCTTTTTGCCTCTGTAGATTAGTTTGCATTTCAAGTGGAATGACAATCCGTACACTTTATTGTCTGGCTTTGAAATTCAATACAGTTATTTTGAAATTCATTCATGTTGTGTGTATCAGTAGTTTATTGCTTTGTATTGCAGAATGGTATTCTGTTTTATGGATATACCATGATGGTTTATTCTGATTCAGCTGTTGATAGACATTTAAGTTGTTGCTAGCTTTTGGCTTTTATGAATAAAGCTGACATGAGCCATTTTATTAAGTATTTGTATAGATACAAGCTTTCGTTTCTCTTGGATAATATTTATACCTAGAAGTAGAATGGCTAGGTCATGTGGTAAGTGTATAAGTTTTTAAAAAATTGTCTAACTTTCGCCCTGGCTGGCGTAGCTCAGTGGATTGAGCATGGGCCTGCGAACCAGAGGATCGCGGTTCGATTCCCAGTCATGGCACATGCCTGGGTTGCAGGCCAGTTCCCTGCAGGCCAACTCCCAGCAGGGGACCCATGAAAGGCAACCATACATTGATGTTTCTCTCCCTCTCTCCTTCTCCTCCAAAGATAAATAAATAAATAAAACCCCTTTAAATAAATAAATAATTGTCTAACTTTTTTCCAGAATGATTGTACCATTTTACATTTCTGCCAGCTTCCCATTAGAGTTGTTCTTCATCCTTGTTAACAAGGATAATCAGTCTTTTTGAATTTTAGCTAATAGGTCAGTAGTGGTCTCTCTCTTTGTTTTCTTTTTTGAAGGTTTCATCTATTTATTTTTAGAGAGGCGGGAAGGGAGGGAGAAAGAAAAGGAGAGAAACATCGATGTGAGAGATACATCAGTTGGTTGTCTCTCACACATCCCCAACCAGGGACCCGACGGGCAACCCAGGCATGTGCCCTGACCAGAAATCAAACTAGCAAACTTTTTGGTTTGTAGGCCAGCATGTAATCCACTGAGCTATACCAGCCAGGGCCATTTGCATACAGATTTTAGGATCAGTTTGTCACTTTGTACAAAAATTCCTGCTGGGGTTATGATTGAAATTATATAGAATCTGTAGATCATTTTGGGAAAGATTGACATTTTTAGGTTGATCTTCCATACATGAAGATGGTGTACTCTCCATTTTGTTAGGTTTTTAAATTCTCTCAACAGTATTTTGTGTTTTGCACTGTGCAGATCTTTAGTTAGATTGATTCCTAATTGTTTTTGATGCTTCGTAAATGATGATTTTTTCCTTTTTTAAAAAATATTATTTATTATGCTATTACAGTTATCCCATTTCCCCCCTCTTCATTTCCCTCCACTTTGTACACCCTCTCCCACCCACATTCCCCGCCTTTAGTTCATTCCATGTGTCTTAAGTTCTTTAGCTTTTACATTTCCCATACTATTCTTGCCCTCCCCCTGTCTATTTTCTACCTACCATCTATGCTACTTACTCTCTGTACCTTTTCCCCCCTCCTCCTTCCACTCCCCTGTTGCTAACCCTCCATGTGATCTCCATTTCTGTGGTTATGTTCCTGTTGTAATTGTTTGCTTACTTTATTTTTATTTTTGTTTTAGGTGTGGTTAATAATTGTGAGTTTGCTGTCATTTTACTATACATGTTTTTATCTTCTTTTTATTAAATAAGTCCCTTTAACATTGCATAAAGTAAGAGCTGGGTGATCATGAACTCCTTTAAACTTGACCTTATCTGAGAAGCACTTTATCTGTCCTTCCATTCTAAATGCAAGCTTTGCTGGATAGAGCAATCTTGAACGTAGATCCCTGTCTTTCATGACTTGGAATGCGTCTTGCCAGCCCCTTCTTGCCTGTAAGTTCTCTTTGGAGAAATCAGCTGACAGTCTGATGGGAACTCCTTTGTAGGTAACTGTCTCCTTATCTCTTGCTGCTTCTAGGATTCTCTCCTTCATTTTTATCTTGGCTAATGTAATTATGATGTGCCTCAGTGTGTTCCTCCTTGGGTCCAACTTCCTTGGGACTCTCTGATTTTCCTGGACTTCCTGGAAGTCTATTTTCTTTGCCAGATTGAGGAAGTTTTCCTTTATTATTTGTCCAAATAAGTTTTCCACTTGTTGCTCTTCCTCTTCCCCTTCTGGCACCCCTATTAATTTGGATGTTGGAACATTTAAAGATGTCCTGGAGGTTCCTAAGCCTCTCCTCATTTTTTTGAATTCTTGTTTCTTCATTCTTTTCTGTTTGGTTGTTTCTTTCTTCCTTCTGCAGGCGTGTCAGCGAGGGAACAGTGGTGCTTGTTCTGTTCTCTGTCGGATTTCAGTCCCTTCTGCCATTTCCCCCAAGCAAACTGAGCCTTTCTGGTGCTGGTTCCTGGGTGGATGGGCTTGTGTACATTCTAGGACCCTGTGGGTCTCTCCATTGAACTCTCCTGTGAGGCTGGGAGTCTTTCCTGGCACCTCAACCACCGCTGGTTTTTTCAATCAGTTTTTTGAGGCTTTATTTCCTGGTGCTGGGCTCTGTGTTTTGCCATCTCTCTTCCGTTATCTGCATGCGAATGTGAGACTGCCGCTCGGGGGGCCATGTTGCTCGCAGTGCCTCATTTCACAGTCGCCTCCTTGCTGGGTCTGCCCGTTGCCACCCTGTGCCTGGGGTCTTCCAGACACTGCCTGAGCGCCCAGTGTCCACACGCTGCCGTCTTGTGCGCCCAGGGTGCCTTGTCATCCCAGTGTCACCACTTTTGTGCCACAACCCCTCTCCGCTCCAGGTACGACTCCACCCCACCTACCAGTCTGGATGAATGTGTCTATTTCAGCTCTTTGGCTGTCCAACTTCCATACAGTTCAATTTTCTGTTAGTTCTGGTTATTTTGTTTCTAAATTTTTGTTGCCCTTATTTTGGTTGTGCAAGGAGGCACAATGTGTCTACCTATGTCTCCATCTTGGCCAGAAGTCCTGTAAATGATGTTTTTTATCTTTCAGTTTTTGGTTGATCTTTGCTACTATGTAGAATATGCAGCATATTTTCAATATTGAGCTTACATCTTGCAACCTTACTCAACAAATCACTGCTTCTGGTAACTGCTTTGTAGATTCCTTAGGATTTTCTACATAGATGATTGTCAGCTACTAAAAACAGTTATACTTCTTCCTTTCCCATTTAGTTGTTATTTCTTTCTTTTCCCTGCCCCATTGTACTATATTTTGTCTGTCCTCCACTTCAGTACTGATGGAAGTGGTGAGGGCACAATAAATTAGTTTATATTTATCTTGTTCCTTTGTTTCTGGGAAAAGCATTTGGTCTTAAACCATTAATTATGATGTTAGGTCTAGATTTTTCTTAGATCCTTTCATTAGGTTGGAAAAATTATCTTGAACTCCTGGTTTTCTGAGAGGATTTTTCAAGTCAGTAATAAATGTTAGATTTTGTCAAATGATCTTTTTGCAACTTGAGATAGTAACATGGTTTTTCTCTTTTAGTTAATTAATATGGTTAATTGCATTTGATTGATTTTCAAATGTTAGATCAACCTAACATTTTTGTGATCATTATAATTTATACCAGTATATTTTGTGATCATTATTATTTATACCAGTGGAGTTTAATGTAATAGAGTACAAAAAGTTATTAATAGGATTTTGGATTCTCTATTACAACTAATACTTAAATAACAGCTTGTTGAGTTTCAGTGTAGTGTTAAAGAATATTCAAAATTATCTGAAAATATTAGTAAAATACCTCTTCATTTTCCAGCTACATATCTGAGACTGGATTTTCTCCATATACTTGAAGAAAAGCAATAATGTGTCACAGTAGATTGAATGCAGAAGCATATAAGAAAATCTAGCTACCTTCTGTTAAGCCATATACAAAAGAGATTTGCAAAAATGTAACAGTGTCACTCTGATCACTAATTTTAAAATACATATTTTTTATTTGAAATGATACTTATGTTAACATATGAGGGTTTTAATAAAGTGTTTTTTATTATTTTATTTATTTTTAGAGAGGGGAGGGGAAGGGAAGGAGAAAGAGAGAGAGAATGTGTGGTTGCCTCTCAAGTGCTCTCAACTGGGGACCGGGACTGCCACCCAGGCATGTGCCCAAAGAATTGAACCAGTGACTGTTTGGTTTGCAGGCTGGTGTGCAATCCACTGAGCTACATCAGCCAGCACTAAAAGTTATTTGAAATGTCTCTCTGGCTTGGTAACTTCTACACTGTTGTTCTTTTGGAAGGGTTAAAAGGTTTGTTTGTTGTTTTTCCTTTATTAAGATTTTTGTGGGATTTCCACTCCCCCCCAAGACATTATTTATTTTTAGAGAGAGGGGAAGGGAGGGAGAAAGAGAAGGAGAGAAACATCAATGTGTGGTTGCCTCTTGCATGCCCACTACTGGGTACCTGGCCTGCGACCTAGGTATGTGCCCTGACTGGGAATCAAACCAGTGACCCTTTAGTTCACAGGCCAGCACTCAATCCCCTGAGCCACACCAGCCCAGGTTATTTTTTTATTTAACTTTTTTATATCATTGTGATTTGCAGGTTTCTGCTGTTGAAGTAGTAATTTTATACTTGCCTGTTTAATAATTAAAAACTAAAAGTATGGGAAACTTGAATCTCTTCCTAGATTCATTGCTGATTTGTTTTGGAGCCTTAGACAAGTCACATAATTGGTCTTATGTTAGTTTCCTTGTTTCTTAAAATGACATTAAGGTAACCTGACTGGTGTGGCTCAACTGGTGCTCAACTGGTGTTGGTTGGGTGTTGTCCTGTAAAAAGGTCACCAGTGAGATTGCCTGCTGGGACAGGCAATACTGGGTTGCAGCCAGTCCCTGGTCAGGACACATACAAGAGGCAACAGATTGATGTTTCTCTCGATGTTTCACATTGCTGTTTCTCTCCCTCTCTTTATCCCTCCTTTCCCCTCTCTCTAGAAACAAATAAATAAATATAATCTTTTTTAAAAATGACCTTAAGGGTAAAATACCTTTTACTCCTCTGTTAAGAAAAACCATTCCAGCCTTGGCTGGTGTAGCTCAGTGGATTGAGCACTGACATGTATACCAAGGGGTTGCCAGTTCAATTCCCAGTCAGGACATTAGCCTGGGTTGTGGGCCAGGTCCCCAGTTGGGGGCATGCAGGGAGCAGCCACACATTGATGTTTCTTTCCCTCTCCTCTCTCTGAAAATAAATAAATAAAATCTTTAAAAAAAAGAAAAAGAAGAACTATACCAGCTCATCCATTAGGACCTGCGCTTACTTCCCCCACACAGTGAAGTAACACAACACACCTTGTGGGCTCCATCTGCACCCTTCTTGTGTCCCTGAGAAACCCACATAACCAGGCCCTAGCCCCAGCTCATGAGCATCCCTTTTCCCTCCCAAACAAAGAAACTTTATAAATGTGAAATGTTTGTGTTAATATTAATTATATTAATTAGGAATACCCTTAAGTTTAGATAGAAAATGGAATCCTACTACTTAATTTTTTTAAGATTTTACTTATTTATTTTTAGAGAGAGGAGAAGGGAGAAAGAGAGGGAAAGAAACATGAGTATATGAGAGATACATGAATTGGTTGCCTCTCGCACACCCCCTACTGGGGGCCTGGCCTGCAACCCAGGTGTGTGCCCTAACTGGGACTCAAACCAGCTACCCTTTGGTTCACAGGCTGGCACTCAATCCATTGAGCTTCACCAACCAGGGCTAAAAGTTTCTTCATAAAAGATCATTTTTACCCTTATCAATTTAATATACTTTGTTTTTTTGTGTTTTTTTTTTGTCAAAGCAATTTTATTATTTATTTATTTATTTATTTAAAAATATATTTTATTGATTATACCATTACAGTTGTTCTATTCCCCCCTTCAATCCCCTCCGCCCGCACCCTCCCTCCCCCACCATTCTCCCCTACTTAGTTTATAACCACGTGTCTCAAGTTCTTTGGATTCTATATTTCCCCCACTATTCTTGCCCTCCCCCCTATCTATTTTCTACCTACCCTCTATGCTATTTTCTGTGCCTTCTCCCCTTCCCACCCCCCTGTTTCTAACCCTCCATGTGTTCTTCATTTCTATGGTTCCACTCCTGATCTAGCTGTCCTCTTGGTTGGCTTTTGTTTTAGGTGTGGTTATTAATAACTGTGTGTTTGCTGTCCTTTCACTGTTCATATTTTTCATCTTCTTTTTCTTAGATAAGTCCCTTTAACATTTCATATAATAAGGGCTTGGTGATGATGAACTCCTTGAACTTGACCTTATCTGAGAAGCACTTTATCTGTCCTTCCATTCTAAATGAAAGTTTTGCTGGATAAAGCAATCTTGGCTGTAGGTCTTTGGATTTCATGACTTGGAATACTTCTTTCCAGCCCCTTCTTGCCTGTAAGGTCTCTTTTGAGAAATCCGCTGACAGTCTGATGGGTACTCCTTTGTAGGTGACTGTCCCCTTATCCCTTGCTGCTTCTAGGATTCTCTCCTTCATTTTAGTCTTGGCTAATGTAATTATGATGTGCCTTGGTGTGTTCCTTCTTGGGTCCAACTTCTTTGGGACTCTCTGAGCTTCCTGGATTTCCTGGAAGTCTATTTCCTTTGCCAGACTGGGGAAGTTCTCCTTTATTATTTGTTCAAATAAGTTTTCCACTCGTGGCTGTTTCTTTCCCCCTTCTGGTACCCCTATAATCCGGATGTTGGAACGTTTAAAGATGTCCTGGAGGTTCCTAAGCCTCTCCTCATTTTTTTGAATTCTCATTTCTTCATTCCTTTCTGGTGGGATGTTTTGTTCTTCCTTCTGGTCCATTCCATTGATTTGAGTCCCCGTTTCCTTTCCATCACTATTGGTTTCCTGTGCATCTCCCTTCATTTCAATTAGTTTAGCCTTCATATGTTCCTCTAATTTGTGACTTTGTTCCTCTAATTTGTGACTATAATCTACCAGTTCTGTGAGCATCCTGATAAATAGTGTCCTGAATTGTGCTTCTGAGAGGCTGGCAATTTCTCGGTCGCTTAGAGTTATTGGCTCTGGGACTTTGAGTTCTTCTTGCGCCATCTTTCGGGTCCGTGCCTGTTCCATAGCAGGATCAGAGCCCTAAAGTGTTCACTAGAACAGGGCAACTCAGTCCCTGGGTTGTGATGCTGTCTGTGGGGGCGGGGTCAAAGAGGGACTATGGCGTCCTGTCTGCCGTCTGCCGCCACGGCCCTCACCGGTGCCGCAGTTGCTGCCGTCACCGGGCCCACGAGTTTCGTCCCACTGCACGCGAGTGTGCCACCGCCGTCAGCCCTCGCCCCCTGGGGCCTGCGTGGTCTGTCTCACTGTGCGCGAATATGCGCCCGCGGTCTGCCCCGCACCCCAACTGGTTCCCGTCTGCCTGCGCGCCTGGGTCGGGGGCCCTGTCCTGCCCGACCCTGCTCGCTGCTGGCTCCGCCCCTCTTACCGTCCCGCTGAACGGTTAGATGTAGTCGGACTTCCGTATAATTCAATTTTCTGTCCTTTGGTTGTGTCTTTGTTTCTCCAAACCTTTGTTGTATTCAAACTTGGTTGTGGGAGAAGGCACAGTGTTTCCACCTATGTCTCCATCTTGGCGGAAGTCCCTAGTATACTTTGTACAACATGAGAAAATACAGTGTAAGGTTTACTGTTTCATTAGGAAATAAATACATTGAAGCCTTATAATAATACTACTAATATAGGTGGGAATTTTACTTTAGAAATGTTTTGAATTTCAGTAATTAGCACTGTACTTACTATGTGCTGGCTATATAGTAACATTTATTAACTTACTTAATTCTCCAAATAATAATAATGAGGTGGGTACCATTATTATCCTGATTTCCAGGTGAGGAAACTGATGCACAGACAGGTTAAGTGATATATATGCCTTAGGTCATATAGTTGGGAAGTTGGGAAGCTGGGATTGAGTTCTAGGCAGTTTGGTTCCAGGTCCATGCTCTTAACCATTGCACTATTCTATCTTTTCTCTGAACCAAATAGACACATCAATTATAATTTTTTCTCAACAAGTGCATTGTCCTTTTTTTAGGACAAGCCTTAGGAAGAGTGTTATGCTAAAGTTTAGTTTTTGCTTCTAGTACCCAAGGGTAATGGTGCTGCCATTTATCTAGCTTCCCAAGGTCCATAATTTCCCCTCCTATATCAGGTCTACTGTTTGTAGATCCTGCCTGTTACGTTTCCTAAGTATCTTTCAGCTTTGTTAGTTCGTCTGTGTGCTTACTGGTTCCACTGTCTTGATCCTGGCCTTCAGTGCCTGATACAGCAGTTTCCTAGTTGCAGTATTTTTTTAAAATATAAAATCTTTACCAGGATTGCTTTTTGGCCTTTTGGCTTAGATCAAGTATAGTATCTGTTCTTATAACCATGATTTTACTACTACTTTGATTGTAAGGTGTTTAATAACACTCACATCTACAAGATCAAATTTAAACTTTATCATGGCTTACAAAAACCTTTTTCCTTCAAGATGCTTCCAGTTTATTTTTTCATCTTCAAGTCCATCTGTTCCCCATCTGTAACCTTCAGTGACATAGTCCCAGAAGGGTCTCTGAATATCCTGTGCTCTTTTATAACTACCTCTCTGGCCTTGATCTATGCTCTTCCCTTTATCCAAATTGCTCCTCCCTTTATCCAGAATGCTCTCCCTTCCACATTACCTGGTAAAGATATGCTCATTCTACAAGCTCAAACTCATTCCTTAGTGTCTATAAATCCTTCCCTGACTTAGGCGAAATCATGTTTCTCTTGCATCTAAAGTTGTTTATGCTTACTTCTAATATAATATTCATTATATTATTGTATTTTTCATTTCCTTCACTAGATTTAGGGTATACCATACTACTTATACATTATTTGGCAGGTAAGTCTCAGTATTTTCATCCAATGAATAAATATATTAAACTCTTTAAACTTTTTCCATAGGTGCTGCAGACGATTACAATAGAATTGGTTCTTCGTTATATGCTTTAGGAACTCAGGATTCTACAGATATATGCAAGTAAGGATTCTGATTTTTTTAAAATAGTAAATATAAAATAAAACAAACTGCCCTGGCTGGTGTAGCTCAGTGGATTGAGCGCGGGCTGAGAACAAAAGGGCTGCCAGTTCGATTCCCTGTTGGGGCACATGCCTGGGTTGTAGGCCAGGCCCCCAGTATGGGGTGTGCAAGAGGCAACCACACATTGATGTTTCTCTCTCTCTCTTTCTCCTCTTTCCCCACTCTCTAAAGGTAAATAAATAAAATCTTTTAAATAAATAAATTAATTAAATAAAACAAACTTTGTTGGCAGCCTGGGCACACAATAAATACTCAAGACCTAATGGACATTTTGGAATAATTTTTGTCAAAACACAAAGAGCTTCTTTATAAACCTAGGTCCATGACAGTTTTTCTCTTCCCTTTCTCTTGCAGTGGACCTTAAGATATATATTTTTTTAATCTTTACAAAGTTTTATTTGATGATAATGTGTCAGGGTGTATGTATTTAAGAGAGAGACGGTAAGACAGGATTTTTGTCAGAGTTACCAATTTGTACTTTTTTACGAGGCTGGCTATTTTAGCTTTTATAGTTTAGTGAATGTTAGAGCAGTTGGGTGGATAAGGAAGGTGTTCTGCATGTTCATGTGAAACACTCTTAGGAAGTTTGTTTACACAGCTATCCTTTATTTACTTTATGCTAGTTTTTCACTTCAGTAGTAGTTAATTTTAGTTGCTCCTATAATATTGTTTAAACCCAACTCTTCTCTGAAGAATAATTCACTTTTTTTTTTAAGATTTTATTTATTTATCTTTAGAGGGGAAGGGGAGAGGGAGAGAAACATCAATGTATGGTTGCCTTTTGTGCTTCCCTGCTGGTAGTTAGCCTGCAAGGAACTGGCCTGCAACCCAGGCATGTGCCCTGACTGGGAATCAAACCGCGATCATCTGGTTCGCAGGCCCGCGCTCAATCCACTGAGCTACGCTAGCCAGGGCTCACTTATTTTTTAAAGATTTATTTATTTTATTTTTAGAGGAGAAGGGAGGGAGAAAAAGAGGGAGGGAGAGAAACACCAATGTGTGCGAGAAACATTGATTGCTTGCCTCTCACGTGTGCCTCAACTGGGGACCTGGCCCGCAACCCAGTCAGGTGCCCTGACGGGGAATCGAACCCAGTAACCTTTTAGTTATGTGGGATGACGCACAACCAACTGAACCACACGGGTCAGGGCTAATTTGCTTTTTAAAAATGTTAAGTGGAAAAACTTTTTGTGCCTTTCTCATAAGTTCATTCCTTTTTCTAAACCACATCCTTGAACTTTTCTCTAGTATATCCTCTCTGAGTAGACGTGTAAGATCCAAGTTTTTCAGCAAAGCAAAGTACCATAGCTTACACTAATTAACATGCCGCCTTCCCAAGGAATTAGTTCTTAATTTTTTGATGAAAAGAAAAAAAGGTCAACCTTCTCTGTGTTATCTGACTTAACCCTGTTAAAGCAAGTTCTTTTTAGTAAAGTGAAGTTCATAAAATTGTTCTTTAGGTTTCAGTAGTATTTGCCCTAATCCAATTATAACGTCATCTATAATCACATATTCTACAGATATTCTTTAGTAGTTTGGCTTTGGGATGCATTTAGTTAGTTGTCAGCACTTGAGACAGAGGCTATTTAGTAAAAATGAAAGTGAATTCTGAGATAAATTGGTTATTGATTTCTCTTGTTTATCAAAACAAAGCAGCCCTATTTAAAAATGTTTAAGCCCTGGCTGGTGTAGCTCAGTGGATTGAGCGCAGGCCTGCGAACCAGAGGATCGAGGTTCAATTCCCAGTCAGGGCACATGCCTGGGTTGCAAGCCAGTTCCCTGCAGGCCAACTCCCAGCAGGGGACGCATGAAAGGCAACCATACATTGATGTTTCTCTCCCTCTCCTTCCCCTCTAAAGATAAATAAATAAATAAAATCTTTAAAAAAATAAAATAATAAAATTTCTTAAAAAAAAATGTTTAAAACGTAACCATCAGATAGCTTCAAAAACTGCTCCAACTTGTGTTTTCCTTATAAATCAGTATTTAAAATTTTTTTTAATCCTCAACCAAGAATACTTCTTGCTGTCAGTGGGGAGGAGAATTTTGAGGGTATTGGCTTTATTTAGTATTATGTGGCATATTACTAAAGAATATCAAGATAAAGTATTTAGGTTTTAATGCATAACTTAGGCTGTTATCTTGAAATGGGCTTTTTTTCTGTAACAGCAGATTTCAAATCATTTGTGATGGGTGGAACTACAGAGATATTTTTGTTAAACTGAAAGGAAGTAAGGAAGGCCATTAAATATTGTAATGAGACAAGAATGCTCATTATTCATATAGTTGGGTCATTATGTATTCTCTGAATGTTTGAAATGGAAAATTATTTAAAGGTAGCTTCTGATGAAATATCTTTCTTTCCCAGGTTTTTTCTCAAAGTTTCAGAACTGTTTGATAAAACAAGAGTAAGTACTATTAAATAACCTTTGATCATCTAAATCTCTGCATACAGTTGTATTTAATTTGTTTAGCTTTATTGAGGAAGATGAGTTACACTTCAAAAGGATGAAGAAACATTTAAATATATAAAAATTTGAGAGTTTTTTAAGAAATTCAGTTTTTGTTACAGCCTTTTGGTATTTATATGGATGTTTGTATTCTTGATCAGAAAACATGTTCATTATGGAGACTAGGTTTGTTTTTATGAAGAATAATCCTTTCTTGGGGCTTTGTAAGCTAGAAGAAAGTCTTAGATTCATCATAACTGTACCAAGACTGTATTGCTTTTGATCCCCCTTGGTATACTGGGTTAAACGTGAGTTGTATCAAGTATACAACTACAGAAGGTTTCATTCATAGTAATAATTTAATACTAAATAATCTTGGTTCATAGGGATCAGTCTTTTTTAAATAATTCATAATTTTTTGTTTTTAGAGAGAGGGAGAGAAACATTGATGTGAGAGAGAAGCATCGATCGGTTGCCTCTCCTACGTACCCTGACCAGGGACTGAACCCACAACCCAGGCATGCGCCCTGACTGGGGGTTGTTGAACTGGTGAACTTTTGCTTTGCAGGATGATGCCCAACCAGCTGAGCCACACCAGTCAGGAGTCCGGGATCAGTCTTAGATACAATAATAGTTAATATTTTTATCATTTGAAGAATAATGAAAATGTTTCTAGATATTTAATGGTGCTTAGCTGAGAGTGGTAGTGTCTAGTTCATTGTAAAAATCTGATTTCAACATGATCTTTTCAATTGAGTGATAATGTGGTAGAGAGAAGTAAAAGAAAAGATATTTTCACAAAGGAAAAAGTCCTTAATATATACATGCTGTTATACTGGGGTCCAGATAGTCTGTTATTCTGCCTTTGATATTTGTACCAGTGATCATTTTATGGGCAGTTAGAGATTTTTATGTGTGCATTTACATCATAAGAATAGGGGTATGTATCAAAATAGCCTTATATGTCAGTTCTTTTAGAAACATGTCAAGATGGGACTAGATGTCCAAGAGCTTTATTGTGGGGAGCAGAGAGGAAAGAGCAGGAAGAGCCTTCAGACCACAGTGAAGGTCCACTCCTGTGAAAGAAGAGGGCAGAGCAAAGAGGACTAGGTAGGAAGAGTTTCAGACTGTAGCATAGTTCTGAGAAAGTTTTGTTCTAGTCAAAGGGGAGTCTTTGAGCCTGAGTTGCCCATTAGAGGAATTCTGCATCAGGCAGGAATGGGCTGGTGCTACTGCTTTGTCCTCGCCAGGGTACAGTGGAGACAAGATGGGGAGGATGCAGTATAGCCGTGGTGTGAACGTGATTTCTGGATCCAGAAAGGTTGCAGTTGGGACTATCAGCAACTATGCTTCTTACAGCAAGCAGCTTCTCTTGAACAAGATCTGAGTGGCACATTTCCATGGCTACCACAATCCTTATTTCCTTTAGAGTTTGCATGTTGTTCTGGTTATTCTTGCTGTGTAACAAAGCAGCCTAAAAGTCAGTAGCTTAAAACAATAGCCATTTTTATGCTAATGAATTATTTGGGTCAGAAATTCAAAAGGGGCACATTAGTGATGGCTTGCCTCTGCTCTGTGATGACCGCAGTAGGGAAGATAAGAAGGCTGGGTGCTGGGATCATTTGAAAGCTCTTTCACTCATATCTGGGGTTGATACTGTTAGTCAGTTGGGACTTCTGCTAGGCCTGTTGGCTGTAACGTCTACACCTGGCTTTTCCAGAGTTGTTTAGGTTTCTTTATAACATGGTGGCTAGGTTCCAAAAGTGAACATCCCAGAAGATTGGAAGTAGAAGCTGCTAGTTTTGTAAGGCTTGTGCCTGGAACCTTGGCACAACATCCTTTTGTATTGGTCACGCAACCTCAGAGCCCAGATTCAAGGGGAGGGACAGATACCCTGCTTCTTAATGTAAGGAGAAGAGCCATATTAAAAGTGTGTAATCTAAATTTATCTAAACTGATTTAGTTACATCACTTTTGAGTATATATGGGGGTGCTCCCCCCCAAAACCAGAATTTTCTTTTAGGGAGCAGGCTCAATGTAGTGCATAAAGGTTTCCCCTGCTAGATGAGTGAGTGTTCTGGCAACCCATCTGTATCAGTATACAAGCTGGTCGTGTTGTAAGAGGCTGAGCTTGACTTCAATGAAATTTCATTGAAGACTCTTTCAAAGTATGCCCGCTTCATGATTTACGAGCACACCTGCCCATATCACACGGAGTGTTCAGCAGTTTTTGACCCAAAATGGCATGACCCCTGTACCCCACCTTCCGTGTTTACCCAGTTTTGCCCCAAGCAACTTTTAGTTGTTGTTTCCTGGGATGAAAAAAGTCCTTAAAGGGAAACATTTTGCCAATGTGGAAGAGGTAAAACAAAAATACGGCAGAAGCACTACAAGGCATTAAAATCAATGAGTTCAAAAACTGTTTTGAGCAGTGGAAGAAAACGTCTCAATAGGACCATTGCATCAAATGGACAGTACTTTGAAGGTGACTGAAGTTTAAACGTGTAAGAATAAATACACAATTTTTTATAGGTAAATACTGGGGTTTTTTGGGTCCCCCCTTGTACTTCATGTTTATGCTCTTACCTATTAGGTTAAAAAGTTCCATAAGTTTATTTCTCCATAAAGTAATATTTTTAGAAGCTTCATATTTTTATACTGAAGTATATTATACATGTAGGAAAGAACACCTATTAGAAGTATACTTCTCAGTGAAACTTTATATTACCTACTTAATGAACAGCCAAACCAAAAAAGAGAACGTTGCCCTGGCCAGTGTGGCTCAGTTGGGTAGAGTGTCATCCTGTACACCAAGAGGTAACCAGTTCAATTCTTGCTCAGAGGACATAACTAGGTTGCAAGTTCCATCCATGGTTAGGGCACATACAGAAGGCAACTGACCAGTGTTTTTCTCTCTCTCTCTCTCTCTCTCTCCCCCTGCCATTTTTCTGCCTAAAAATCAATAAACATGTTTTTGAATGGGAAAAAATAAAATACACACTTTCTCAGTGACTTTACTCCTACAGCTGAATGCACCACATTAAATCGCACAAAATTTTCACATGCCTGGGTTGCAGGCCAGTTCCCCGCAGGGGCTAATTCCCAGCAGGGGATGCACAAGAAGCAACCATACATTGATATTTCTCTTCCTCTCCTTCCCTTCCCCTCTAAAGATAAATAAATAAAATATTTAAAAATAAAGAAATCGCACAAAATTTTTAAAAAGCGAACTTACCAGCAACTCAGATGCCCTGTCCCCTGCTTCAGCTGCCTTCTGAGTTACCACCTCCTGTAAGGTTAACCACTATCCCAGCTTTTAACAGCGTAGATTAACTTTATTTTCATATTTTATATAAATGCATTATGCAGTATACATTTGCTTATGTCTGGCTTCATTATGTATATAAGATTTACCCTTGTTCTTATATGTAGGTATATTCCCTTCATTCTTATTACTATGTAGTATCCCATTGCAGGAATGTACCTAAATTTATCTGTTCTGTTAGTAGACATTTCTAGTTAGGAGCTCTTTACAAATGGTATTGCTAAGACCATTCATGTATATCTTCAGTTGAACATAAATGCATATTTCTGTTGGGTGTGCATAACTAGAAGGGGAATTAGTGGGTCGTAGTTATTATTTATAACTTTGATTTTTTTACTGTAATTGAGAAAATACTCAGTGTAGAATGTAAGTGGTAATTAAATGCCCAGTTTTTCCCTTTTTCAGAAAATAGAAGCAAGAGTGTCTGCTGATGAGGACCTCAAACTTTCTGACCTTTTAAAATATTACTTAAGAGAATCTCAAGCTGCTAAGGTAACTGTATTGTTAATTGTTGGGCTTTTTCTCTTTTTTATTGAATTTATTGGGGCAACATTGCTTAATAAAATTACATAGGTTTCAGATAATATAGTTCTATAATACATCATTTGTATATTGTGTTGTGTGTTCACTACCCCGAGTCAACTCCTCCTTCCGTCACCATTTAACCTTCTTATACCCTTTTACCTCTCGCCAATACCCCCATTTCCCTCTAGTAATAAGTATACTGTTCTCTGTGTTTATGATAGGTTTTTGTTGGTTTGTTTTGTTTAGTCCCTTTACCTTTTTTACCCAGCAGCACAACACCCCTCCCCTCTGACACCTGTCAGTCTGTTCTCTATCTGTGAGTCTTTTTGTTTTGTTTGTTAGGTTGTTTTGTTAATTAGATTCTACATATGAATGAAATCAAGTGGTACTTGTCTTTCTCTGACTGGCTTGTTTCACTTAGTATAATATTCTTCAGGTCCATCCATGCTGCTGCAAAAGGAAACATTTCCGTCCTTCTTTTTTTTTTTTTTTCAACCAAGTAGTATTCCACTGTGTAAATGTACCACAGCTTTTTTATCCACTCATCCAGCACCATTTATTGAATAGACTGTCTTTACCCCATTGTGTGTTTTTGCCTCCTTTTATCGTATATTGACTATAGAGGCATGGATTTATTTCTAGACTCTCCTTTTTTTTTAAAGATTTTATTTATTTATTTTTAGAGAGGGGGGAAGGGAGTGAGAAAGAGGGAAAGAAACAACAAACATCAATTTGACCATTGGGAACTTCAAGCCAGGATGGGGGCATAGGAAGATAACACTTTGCCTCCTTGCACAACCAAAAGAAGGACATCAGCAAATTTAAAAACAAAAATAACCAGAACTGCCAGAAAATTGAACTGTATGGAAGTCCAACAACCAAGGAGTTAAACAAACATTCATTCAGACTGGTAGGCGGGATGGAGATGGGCAGCCAGGGCGGAGAGGACACAGAACGAGGTGGCAGGTGGAATACTGGTCCCATATTTGCTCGGATAAATCAGCAGGAACAACTGGGGAGTGAGGTAGACCATGCAACCCAGGGTTCCAGCCAGGGGAAATAAAGCCTCAAAACCTCTGACTGTAAAAACCTTTGGGGGTTGCAGCAATGGGAAAAACTCCCAGCCTCACAGAGTTCATTGGAGAGACCCACGGGGTCTTAGAATTTATGCAAACCCGCCCACCAGTGAATCAGCACCAGAAGGGCCCACTTTGCTTGTGAGTAGTGGAGGAAGTGAATGCAAGCTGGCAGAGAGCCCAGCAAGCAGCAGTGCTCCCTCTCTGACCCCTCCCCACGTAGATAGCCATGAGAGTAGACAGGGGGGTTGCCCCGCCACAGTGAATACCTAAGACTATGCCCCTTACAACATAACAGGCACACCAAGACAAAGAAATATGGCCCAAGTGAAAGAACAGATCAAATCTACAAAAACAGAACTAAGTGATGAAGAGATAGCCAGTCTATCAGATGCAGAGTTCAAAACACTGGTAATCAGGATGCTCACAGAATTGGTTGAGTGTTATTGCAAAATAGAGAAGTGAAGGCTATACAAAGTGAAATAATGAAAAATATACAGGGAATCAACAGTGAAAGGAAGTAAACCGGGACTCAAATCAGCAATTTGGAACATAAGGAGGAAATAAACATTCAACCAGGACAGAATAAAGAAATAAGGATTCAAAAAAATGAGAGGCTTAGACACCTCTGGAACAACTTTAAACATTACAACATTTGAATCTTAAGGGGTGCCAGAAGAACAAGAGCAAGAAATGGAAAACTTATTTGAAAAAAGAATGAATGGGGACTTCTCTAATCTGGCAAGGGAAATAGACTTCCAGGAAGTCCAGGAAGGTCAGAGAATCCCAAAGAAATTGGACCCAAGGAAGCACACACCAGGGCGCATCAGAATTACGTTACCCAAGATGAAAGATAAAGAGAGAATCTTAAAAGCAGCAAGAGAAAAGGAGAGAGTTACCTACAGAGGAGTTCTCATAAGGCTATCAGTTGATTTCTCAGAAGAAACCTGGCAGGCAAGAAGGGGCTGGCAAGAAGTATTCCAAGCTAGGAAAGGCAAGGACCTATTTCCAAGATTAGTCTATCCAGCAAAGCTATCATTTAGAATGGAAGGGTAGATAAAGTGCTTCCCAGATAAGGTCAAGTTAGAGTTCACCATCACCAAGCCCTTATTATATGAAATGTTAAAGGGACTTATCTAAGGAAAAGAAGATTAAAACTATGAGCAGTAAAATGACAACAAACTCAGCTATCAACAACAGAACCTAAAAAAACAAAAGAACAAACTACGCAAACAACCAGAACAGGAACAGAACCACAGAAATGGAGATCACATTATTAGTGGGTAGTGGAAGCGGGAAGTGGGGAGAAGTTACAGAGAATATGTAGCATAGAAAATAGACAGGGAGAGGTTAAGAATAGTATAGGAAATGTAGAAGCTGAAGAACTTATATGTACAACCTATGAACTTGAACTAAAGGGGGGGTTGGAGATGCAAGTGGGAGGGGGTGTACGGGGTGGGGGGAGTAAAGGGAGAGAAATGGAACAACTGAAATATCCTAGATTGTGGGCCAGGTCCCCACTTGTGGACATGTAAGAGGCAACTGATCGATGTTTCTCTACTCTCTCCCTCCCTTCCCCTGTCTGTAAAAATATAAATAAATAAAATATTAAAAATATAAAGTAAACAATGCAGTATGCATGGGTTTGGATTTATGGCAGACCCACCACTATGGGCTCTTACAGTGCCCAATGCCAGAGCAAACTCTGGCCTTGAACCGTTGCTGGCCTCCCAGTAGGCTATAGGCACTGAAGCAATGTACACAGTAGGAAAAAGTATATAACTGGTTTGTGGATATTTGTTTTGTATTCTGCCACTTTACTGAATTTATCAGTTCTGGTAGTTTTTGCTGGAATCTTTGGGGTTCTCTATATACAGTATCATGTCATCTGCAAATAATGACAGTTTTACTTCTTCCTTTCCAATTTGCATGCCTTTTGTTTCTTCTTGTCTGTGGCTAGGACTTCGGGTATTATGTTGAATAAGAGTGGTGAAAGTAGACGTTCTTGTTTTGTTGCTGATCTTAAGGAAAACACTTGTAGTTTTTACCCATCGAGTATGATGTTGGCTGTGGATTTGTCATGTATGTGGTCTCTATTACATTGAGGTATTTTCCCTCTGTTCCACTTTGCTGAGAGTTTTTCATCATAAATGGGTACTGGATTTTATGAAATGTTTTTTCTGCATCTGTTGATATGATCATGTAGATTTTCTCCTTCATTTTGTTTACATGGTATATCCTGTATCATTGTTTTGTTTTTATGGACTTTTTTCTTAGATTTTAGAGAGAGGGGAAGGGAGGGAAGAAGAAAAACATCACGTGAGAGAGATACATCTCTCAGCTGCCTCAGGCACGCCCACAACTCGGGAGCTGGCCTGCAATCCAGGCATGTGCCCTGACTGAGAATCAAACCAGAGGCCTTTCAGTTTGCAGGCTCGGACTCAATCCACTGAGCCGCACCAGCCAGGGCTAAATGGACTTTTTAACAAAGTCTTCTCTTTAAAGGTAGTTAGATTTGCTCTCACTGGTGTGGCTCAGTGGATTGAGCATTATCCCGCAAACTGACAGATCACCAGTTCAATATCTGGTCAGGGCACAGGCCTGGGTTGTGGGCCAGGTCCCACTTGGGGGAGTGCAAGAGGCAACTGATTGTTGTTCTCTTGCACATCAATGTTTCTCTCCCTTTCTTTCCTTCCCCTCTCTCTGAAAATAAATAAGTAAAATCTTTTTTTAAACATTGTTAGACTTAAGCTTGTTAAAGCTGATTTATCTTTTGATTTTGTTATATTTTGTTTTTTTTGTTTTTTTTAAATATATTTTATTGATTATACCATCACCGTTGTTCTATTCCCCCCCTTCATTCCCCTCCACCCGCACACTCCCTCCCCCACCATTCTCCCCCCCTTAGTTTATAACCACGTGTCTCAAGTTCTTTAGATTCTATATTTCCCCCAGTATTCTTGCCTTCCCCCCTACCTATTTTCTACCTACCCTCTATGCTATTTTCTGTGCCTTTTCCCCCCTTCTCCTCCTCCCACTCTCCTGTTGTTAACCCTCCATGTGTTCTTCATTTCTTTTTATTTATTTATTTATTTATTTATTTATTTATTTATTTATTTGCCTTTAGAGGGGAAGGAGAGAGGGAGAGGAACATCAATGTATGGTTGCCTCTGGTGCATTCCCTGCTGGGAGTTGGCCTGCAGGGAACTGGCCTGCAACCCAAGCGTGTGCCCTGACTGGGAATCGAACCGCGATCTTCTGGTTTGCAGGCCTGTGCTCAATCCACTGAGCTACGCCAGCCAGGGCCCCATGTGTTCTTCATTTCTATGGTTCCACTCCTGATCTAGCTGTCCTCCTGGTTTGCTTTTGTTTTAGGTGTGGTTGTTAATAACTGTGAGTTTGCTGTCCTTTCACTGTTCATATTTTTCATCTTCTTTTTCTTAGATAAGTCCCTTTAGCATTTCATATAATAAGGGCTTGGTGATGATGAACTCCTTGAACTTGACCTTATCTGAGAAGCACTTCATCTGTCCTTCCATTCTAAATGAAAGTTTTGCTGGATAAAGCAATCTTGGCTGTAGGTCTTTGGATTTCATGACTTGGAATACTTCTTTCCAGCCCCTTCTTGCCTGTAAGGTCTCTTTTGAGAAATCCACTGACAGTCTGATGGGTACTCCTTTGTAGGTGACTGTCCCCTTATCTCTTGCTGCTTCTAGGATTCTCTCCTTCATTTTAATCTTGGCTAATGTAATTATGATGTGCCTTGGTGTGTTCCTTCTTGGGTCCAACTTCTTTGGGACTCTTGAGCTTCCTGGATTTCCTGGAAGTGTATTTCCTTTGCCAGACTGGGGAAGTTCTCCTTTATTATTTGTTCAAATAAGTGTTCCACTCATGGCTGTTTCTTTCCCCCTTCTGGTACCCCTATAATCCGGATGTTGGAATGTTTAAAGATGTCCTGGAGGTTCCTAAGCTTCTCCTTATTTTTTTGAATTCTCATTTCTTCATTCCTTTCTGGTGGGATGTTTCATTCTTCCTTCTGGTCCATTCCATTGATTTCTGTCCCCATTTCCTTTCCATCACTATTGGTTTCCTGTGCATCTCCCTTCATTTCAATTAGTTTAGCCTTCATATGTTCCTCTAATTTGTGACTATAATCTACCAGTTCTGTGAGCATCCTGATCACCAGTGTCTTGCATTGTGCTTCTGAGAGGCTGGCAATTTCTCGGTCGCTGAGAGTTATTGGCCCTGGGACTTTGAGTTCTTCTTGCGCCATCTTTTGGGCTGTTCGTGCCTGTTCCGTAGCAGGACCGGAGCCCTAAAGTGTTCACTAGAGCAGGGCAACTAAGTCGCTGGGTTGTGACGTTGTATCTGGGGGTGGGGTCAAAGAGGAACAATGGCGTCCTGTCTGCCGCCGCGGCCCCCACTGGTGCTGCACCTGCCACTATCACCGGGCCCACGCGTTTCGTCCCACTGCACGCAAGTGTGCCACTGCCATCAGCCCTCGCCCCCTGGGACCTGCATGGTCCGTCTCACTGTGCGCGAATGTGCGACCGCGGTCAGTCTGCTGTGCACCCCAACTGGTTCCGGGCTGCCTGCATGCCTAGGTCGGGGGATCTGTCCTGCCCAACCCTGCTCGCTCCGCCCCTCTTACCGTCCCAGTTGAACGGTTAGATGTAGTTGGACTTCCATATAATTCAATTTTCTGTCCTTTGGCTGTGTCTTTGTTCTCCAAACCTTAGTTGTATTCAAACTTGGTTGTGGGAGAAGGCACAGTGTTTCCACCTATGCCTCCATCTTGGCGGAAGTCTGCCTGATTTTATGTTATATTTTGAAGTGGAAATTTTTTTCTCCTTTTAGAAATTGTAGGTCAGGGAACCCCACATAATAGTTTCCTCTATAAACTTCTGATACAATATAATCTAAAACTTTTTCATATGAATTTGATACATTTAAGTAAAATGTCTGCAAAAACAAAAGTAAAGCCCCCAAATAATAGTTGTATAGCTAAATGATTCCTAATTTGGTCTATATAGGTCCTCTGTTGAAGGTGAGAGATCCCTAAAACAAGGATATGTTTTATTTTAAGGCAACTCAAATTTCCTTTTGAAATTCTGTCTAGGTGCAAGACTGAAACATATGAGTTTAACAAGAACATCTTAAAAGCACAGAATGTTTAGTAACTCAAATACCACAAAATCAATGTTAATTAATGAATTGAGATATTGCACATGAAATTTCCATTTGATCAGTGGTGTTTTGAAGACCATTCTTTCATGCCTTATCAAATTAAAAATAGCCCTTTTAACTTTGAGGACTTAGGTATTTGCAAATATACCATCCATATGAAATTATTTTAAATCAGATTCTGTCTTATAATTGATTTACATTGGATGGGCCAGGATAAAATTATTTACTTTTTAAGACTTTAAATTTATTATTTTATAATAATAATTTGTAGCTGTTAATAGATAGCTTTTTAGAATGGAACATGGTTTTAAAAGTAAATCCATATTTTGCCCTAGCTGGTGTGGCTCAGTGGATTGAGCACCAGCCTTCGGACTGGGCTGAACGGTTGCTGGTTCGATTACCAGTCATGCCTGGGTTGCTGGTCAGGTCCCCAGCTGAGTGTGTGCAAGAGGCAACTGATCTATGTTTCTCTCACATATGTTTCTCTCCCTCTTTCTCCTTCCTTTCCCCTCTCTCTAAAATAAGTAAATAAAATCTTAAAAGTAAGTCCACATTTTTTATAACCACAAGAAAGAATTGAAACTTAATTGTAATAATTAAAACTACAATGAGGTATCACTATACACCTTAATTAGAATGGCTAAAATAAAAAAAATTTCTCAAAAATTATAGCAGCTAGAACTTTTACACACTATTAGTGGAAATATGATACAATACTTTGGAAAAGTGCCACCATTTCTTTAAAAATTAAACATAGACTGCCCTGTGATATAGTCATTCTCATTTAAGTATTTGAAAGCACATGTCTTTACAGATGTTAATGTCAGCTTTATTTGTAATAGCTGAAAACTGGCAAAAACAACCCCCAAATTCACCAGCAGGTGACTGGATAAATAAATTGGGGTATAGCCATATAATTGAATGTAACTCAGCAGTAAAACGTAATGAACTACTTACTCATACAAGCAACAACATGGATGAATCTCAAAATAAAAGATTGTGAAAGAAGTCAAACAACAAAGAACATAGTTTACACTAGAGTTCACTCTTAGTGTTGTACGTTCTATGTGTTTTAACAAATGTGTGACAACATTTATCTACCATTTTAAGTATCATACAGAATAATTTCACTGCCCTAAAAATCCTCTGCGCTCCAGTCTATTCATCTTCCTTTCCCCAACTCTTGTCTTTTTTTAAAAATTATCTTCATAGTTTTGTCTTTTCCAGAATGTCATATAGTTTGGCCTTGCTAGATTGCCTTTTTTTCACTTAGTAATATGCATTTAAGTTTCCTTTATGTCTTTTCATGGCTTGATAATTCATTTCTTTTTAGCACTGAATAATATTCAGTGCTAATATTGCCTGGATTTACCAATTTTATTTATCCACTGACCTACTGAAGGACATCTTGGTTGTTTCCAGGTTTTGGCAATTATGAATAAAGTTGCTATAAATGTTCATGTGCAGGTTTGAGGGTACACATAAAATTTCAACTCTTGAATAAATACCAAGGAACACAATTGCTAGCTCATATGGAAAGAGTGTGTTTAGTTCTGCCAAACCATTTTCCAAAAAGGCTCTACCATTTTGCATTTCTACTAGCAATGAATGATTGTTCCTGTTGCTTCACATTCTTGTCAGTACTTGGTGTTGTCGGTGTTGCATATTTTGGCAATTCTAACAGATGTGTGATTTTTGTTTGTCTTAATTGATTTTAGAAAGAGAAACATCAATTTGTTGTTTCACTTATTTATGCATTCATTGGTTGATCTTTGTACATGCCCTGACTAGGGATAGAACCCACAACCTTGGTGTATCGGGACAACACTCTAACCAGCTGAGCTACCCAGTATCTTATGGTTTTAATTTGCATTGGCCTGATGACATATGATGTGAATGAAGCATCTTTTCACATATTTACCATTTATGTATCTTCTTTGGTGTAGTGTCTGTTTAAAAAAATTGGCCTTTAGCTAGTCCATTTTTTTAATTGAGTTTATTTCCTATTGTTGAGTTGTAAGAGTTCTTTATAGCAATCCTTTATCAGATACATCTTTTGTAAATATTTTGTCTTTGTTCTGTGACTTGTCTTCTCATCCTCTTGACAATGTCTTTGCATAGCAGAAAATTTTAATTTTAATGAAGTTCTCCTTATCAATTACATCTTTCATAGATATGTCATTGGTGTTACATCTAAAAAGTCATCACTAACCCTGGCTGGTGTGGCTCAGTGGATTGAGTAATACCTGCAGACCAGAGGGTCACTGGTTCACTTCCCTGTCAGGGCACATGTCTGGGTGTGGCTGGTCCAGGTTGAGGGTGTGGGAAAGGCGACCACACATTAATATTGCTCTTACTCTCTTTCTTCTTCCCTCCCTCTAAAAAAGAAATTAAATCTTTAAAAATAAATTTTAAAAAGTCATCACCAAACCCAAGGTCACTTGGATTTTTTCCTGTTATCTTCTGGGTTAGTTTCGTTTTCTTATATGTAGGTCTGTGATTTAATTTTTGTATATGAATGTCCAGTTTTCCCAGCACAATTTGTTGAAAAGACTAGCTTTTCTCCATTGTATGGCCTTTGCTCCTTTATAGTCAGCAAAGATCAGTTGACTATATTTTTGTGGGTGTAGTTCTGGGCTCTATTCTGTTTTGTTGATCTATTTGTCTATTTTTTTCCACCACCACTGTTTAGGTTATTGTAGCTTTAGAGTAAGGCTTCAAGAAGGTAGTGTCAGTCATCTGATTTTGTCTGCTCTCTCAGTATTGTTGGTCATTCTGTGTCCTTTGCCTCTCCACTTAAACTTAGAATCCTTTTGTTGATACCTACATAAAAAGTTTTCAGCCATTACAATTATAGCTGATGTGAATCTGTTCTTTCAAGTTGGAAAGAACTGATTTTGACAATATTGAGTCTCCCTGTCGATCAACTTGGAATAATTCCCCATTAATTTTTTAATTTGAATGTTTGTATTCATTAATTTTAGAGAGAAACATCGATTGCATTCATCAGTTGATTCTTGTATGTACCCTGACCAGGATCAAACCCACAACCTTGGCTCATTGGAATGATGCTCAAACCAACAGAGCCACCTGACCCCAGCCTCACCATTTATTTAGTTCTGTGATCTCTCTGATCAGTTTTGTAGTTTTCCTTATATAGATTTTGTATATATTTTGTTAGATCAATACTTAAGTATTTCATTTTCTAGAGTACTAATGGTATTTTTTTTATTTCCAATTTTACTGGTTCTTTGCTGGTATGTAAGAAATCAGTTGACTTGTATATTTTGTTATATCCTTTCAGCCTCATTATTCTCACTTATTAATACAGGAGTTTATTGAGATTTTTTTCAGCTCTTTTTTCCAGCTTTCTATATATACAGTCATCATCTGTGAACAAAGATGGCTTTATTTCTTTCTTCCCAATCTGTATATGTCTTATTTCATTTTCTTATTGCGTTAGCTAGGACTTCCAATACGATGTTGAGAAGCAATGGTGATATGGAACATTCTTATCTTCCTAATGTTAGTGTAAAAGCTTATCATTTCTCCCCACTATGTGTGATGTTAGCTGTAGGTATTTTGTAGATGTTCCTTATCAAGTTGAAGTTCCTTCTATCCCTAGTTTGCTGAGACAGTCAACCGATTGTTGACAAGGATGCTAAGACAGTTTAGTGGAGAAAAGACTTTCAACAAATGGTATTGGGACAACTGAATAGTCATGTGAGAAAGAATAAAGTTGGCCTGTTTTCTTCCATCATTTATAAAAATGTACTGAAAATGGACCAAAGACTTAAGTGTAAGACCTGAAACTGTAATATTTTTTAATATTTTTATTTATTGATTCATGAAAGAGACAGACAGACATCAATCTGCCATTCCACCATCCATTTATCCATTGGTTGCTCCTTGTGTGTACCCTGACCAGAGATCAAACCTGCATCTTTGGAGTATCAGACTGCTCCTCTAACCTACTGAGCTACCTGGCCAAGGACTAAAACTATATTTTAAAAGAAATGCATAAACATAAATTTCTGTGACCTTCAATTAAGGCATTGGTTTCTTAGATATGACACCTGAAGGGCAGCCAAGAAAAAATAATAAACTAAGACTATTAAAGTTAAAAACTTGTGTGTGGCAGAGAACACCATCAAGAAAAGTTAAGGTGCTCAGTGGACTGAGCACCAGCCTGCAAACCAAAGGTCGCCAGTTTAATTCCTAATCAGAGCACATACCTGGGTTGCTGGCCAGGTCCCCAGTTGGTGATGTGCAAGAGGAAACTGATGTTTCTCTTGCATGTTGATGTTTTCTTCCTCTTTCTCTATCCTTTCCCATCCCTCTAAAAATAACTCTTTTAAAAAATAAAATGAAATTGATTGTAGTGATGGTTAAACAACTCTGTGAACATCCTAAAAACCAGTGAATTGTGCACTTTGAATGAGTGAGCTATATGGTATGTAAAGTATATCCCAATAAAGCTGTTACTAAAAAAAATAATAAAGCATAAGAGTAATTGGCATGTGAATTTATCCCTGAGGACAATTAGGTGGTGCTGGTGGCAGCAGAGGCCGTAGTGGTGGTGGTGGTTGAGTGTAACTACCAGAAATGTGCAGCATGTATTATTTGTGGAGTGTTTTATTCTATAGGATCTCCTCTATCGAAGATCTAGGTCACTAGTGGATTATGAAAATGCTAATAAAGCACTGGATAAAGCAAGAGCAAAAAATAAAGACGTTCTGCAGGCTGAAATGTCCCAGCAATTATGTTGTCAGAAATTTGAAAAAATATCAGAATCTGCAAAACAAGGTACTGTTATATTAACCTTTAATAAGGTATGCATTGTACTGGTATGTAAATTAAATAGTTAATCCTAATTTCTTTCATTCACAGAACTCATAGATTTTAAGACGAGAAGAGTTGCGGCATTCAGAAAAAATTTAGTGGAACTAGCAGAGTTAGAACTGAAGCATGCAAAGGTAATGTCATAAGAAAGGTTTAATAATTTCAGGAACTTATAATTTAGAAATGAGTCAGTTATGAAATTGATTCTAGGGGATGATACCATCCATAAGAACTAGTCCTGGATTGAAATTACATTTTCTAAGATTGTTTTACTCCTTAAAAATATTTGGTTTTACTTTAAAAAAAAATTCTCTTACGGTATTTTTTACAGCATTTGTTTACTTGAATTGAGCCCTTTCTTGTAGTTAATATAAAGGTTGGCTCAAACTTTATGGGAATTTTTAAAATAAAAAAATCTTAGAACTGAGAGGGATTTTAAAAATTACCTAATTCAAACAAGAATCTTTTTTGGTGAGTTATCCATATTTATTGAGTATGTACATTAGGAGGTGTACTTTATTGTGTGACAGAAAATACGGAAAAAATTAAGAACACTAAGAAGAATGATATCTGTAATGTCTCTGATGGTCACCTCTGTAAGCTTCTAGTATCTGTTATGGAAACAAATACCACTTTCTTTTCTTTTTTATTTATTTATTTTTAGAGAGAGGGGAAGGGAAGGAGAAAGAGAGGAAGAGAAACATCAATGTGTGGTTGCCTCTTGCTCCCCTTACTGGGGACCTGGCCTGCAACCCAGGCATGTGCCCTGATTGGGAATTGAACCGGTGACCCTTTACTTCACAGGCCCACACTCAATCCACTGAGCTATACCAGCCAGGGCCAAATATTACTTTCTTGACTAGTTGTTCAAAAAGTAAGTTTTCTGAATACAAACAAATATCACTTGGAAATTAAAAATATATTCAAAATCACAAAACTATAAATAAGTATTAAATTTAAATAAACTTAATTTTTATATATTTATAGCATTTACACTTCTAAAGTTATTACAGTTTAAACAAAAATCTCCATCTCCGTAATATTAATATATTTGTCAGTTTTGTCATGGAAAATACAAGGTTTTTTAAAAAACATTTTGTTAATTTTTTTTTTTAGATATAGGGGAAAGGAGAGAGAAAGAGAGAGAGAGAAACATCAATGTGTGGTTGCTTCTTGCTATCCCCTGCCCCAACCAGGGACCTGACCTGCAACCAGGCATGTGCCCTAACTTGGAATTGAACTGGCAACCCTGTGTGTTGCAGGCTGATGCTCAGTCTACTAAGCCACACCAGCCAGGGCAAAAATGAAGTTTTTATCTCTCTTTTACAGTTTACCCTTCAGATACACAAATACTTTATATTACCTGTACATCCTCTCTCCTGCGGGATAGACATCTTTGGACTAAATATTTTTCTTCCCATATTTTTCTTCCCTCAACAAGCTTTTTATAATATTATTACCCTCCTGTCATTGCTCATTCATTCATTCATTTATAGATTTTATTTATTTACCTTTAGAGAGAGGAGAAGGGAGGGAGACAAACATTGACGTGGCAGAGAAACATCGATTAATTGCCCTTTATACACCCCTAACTGGGGATCTGACCCACAACCCAGGCATGCGCTCTGACTGGGAATGAAACCAGTGACCTTTCAGTTTGTGGACAACACCCAACACCCTGAGCCACAGCAGTCAGGGTCTGTCATTGCTCTTTTAAAATATTGTGCCCAGTAGAAAATGCTTTTCTATATACAGACTGATTATTGTATACATTTCTTTTTTGTTTTTGTTTCTGTAAGCATTTATTTGACCCAAACTGAAGACAGTGTCAGGAAGCAAGATCTCAAGTGCTCATGTTGCACAGCATGTTTTGCATGTATAACATAGTGGGCATTTTACCTGTCATATTGTACCAGGTTGAGTTTTGGCTTATAATCATACCTTTTTTGTTTGTTTTTTTATGGGTCACTCTTGAACTGCCAATCTGCAGTGGTATGTGTAAATATTTTTAGTATTTTTTCATTTTTATGCTAAAAAATATAAAATTTACCATGTTAACTATTTTTAAACTTTTTTTAAAAGTATTAACATTTACTTCTTTTTTTTTAAAGATTTTATTTATTTATTTATCTTTAGAGGGGGGAAGGAGAGGGAGAGAAACATCAATGTATGGTTGCTTTTTCGTGCGTCCCCTGCTGGGAGTTGGCCTGCAGGGAACCAGCCTGCAACCCAGGCATGTGCCTTGACTGGGAATCGAACCGCGATCATCTGGTTCGCAGGCCCACGCTCAATCCACTGAGCCATACCAGCCAGGGCCCTAAATTTTTTTTTATTGATTTCTTTAGAGAGAGGGGAAAGGAACAGGGAGAAAGAGAGAGAAACATCAAGTTTGTTGTTCCATTTATTTATGCATTCAGTGGTTGATTCTTATATGTGTACTGACCAGGGATTGAACTTGCAACTTTGATGTATTGGGAAGATGCCCTAACCAACTGAGCTTACCCAGCCATGGCATTAACCATTTTTAAGTGTACTGTCCAGTGCTGTTCAGTACACTTACATTGTGCAAAATATCTCTACATTTTTTTTTATTTACTGAATGATTTAACAGCTCTATTTATAGCTGTTACATTTTAGATAAGTAGTTTTAGCCCAGGGCATACAGATCTTTTAAAAATAAGATTTGATCAGCCCTGGCTGGTGTAGCTCAGTAGATTGAGCACAGGCTGTGAACTAAGAGGTCACCATTTTGATTCCCAGTCAGAGCACATGCCTGGGTTGCATGCCAGGTCCCCAGTAGGGTCCTCGTGAGAGGCAACCACACATTGATGTTTCTCTCCCTCTCTTTCTCCCTCCTTCCCTCTCTCTAAAATAAATAAATAAAATATTTAATAAAATAAAATAAAAATAGGATTTCATCATATAGCACTTACTATTATACTAGTTATTTGTACAGAGTGGTAGACATTTGTAATTTGTATGAACTTGTCTTTTACGTCTTTATCAAAACTTTTTGAAAGAGTTTATTTATTTTCAGAGAGAGGGGAGGGGAGGTAGAGAGGGAAAAGGGAAAGAAACGTCCATTGGTTCCCTCTTGCATGCTTAAACCAGGGACCTGGACCACAGCCTAGGCATATGACCTGACTAGGAGTCGAACCAGCTACCTCTCAGTTTGTAAGAGAACACCCAACCCATTGAGCCACACTAGTCAAGGCCAAATTTCCATTTAGAAGAATGATCCAAGGCCAAAGGGATCAACATTCATTAATTAATCTAATTATAAAAGTATGTGGCATCAAAAAAGGCTAAATTTTTAGTTCCCTTTCTTTTGTACTAATTTGTATTAACTTATTAAGCAATTTTTTGTAGATTTTTTTATTTATTTATCTTTAGAAGGGAAAGGAAGGAGAGGAGAGAAATATATGTATGGTTGCCTCTCATGGGTCCCCTGCTGGGAACTGGCCTGCAACCTAGGCATGTCCCCTGAGAATTGAACCTCGGTCCGTTGGTTCGTAGACCTGCACTCAATCCACTGAGCTACACCAGCCAGGGCTAGTATTAACTTATTAATTAATATTCTTTGGTTATAGTTTTTATTTGTTTGGGTGGGGCACAATTCAACCCAGAATAGGCATAGAGGGAATGAATACATTATGTTGATATAGGAACATCCAAACCTGTAGAGAAGTTTTCCAACAGTTTATTTGAGTCAAAACTAATGATATATGTATACTGAGGCACAAGATCCTAAATGTTTCTGGTTACAGTTGTTTAAATAGTTATGAATTCACCTGTTTATAGTATAGTATCATCAACTATAATCTCTTGTTTTTTTTAGATTTATTTATTTATTTGTCTTTAGAGGGGAAGGGAAGGAGAGAAGGAGAGAAATATCAATGTATAGTTGCCACTCGCACATCCCCTGCTGGGAACTGGCCTGCGACCCAAGCATGTGCCCTGACTGGGAATCAAACCACGATCCTTTGGTTCGCAGGCCTGCACTCAATCCACTGAGCTACCCCAGCCAGGGCTTCATCTCTTGATTTTATCCGAGAAAGGTGTACAAAGTACCAAATTTCTCATTAAAATCAAGATATATATTATCTGATTTCTTGGTCTAATAATGCTATTAAAAGAAAATGTTCAGACTTCTGGCTAAGAAGGACACATAGGTAGATACACTTTGCTTTCTCTCACAACCAAAAGAAGGACAACAAATTTAAAAACAAATAACCAGAACTCTCAGACAGTCAAACTGTTTGCAAGTCTGACAACCAAAGAGTTAAAGAAGAAACATTCATCCAGACAGGTAGTAGCAGAGATGGGCAGCCTGGGCAGAGAGGACTTGCGGCAAGGCGGTGGCTAGTGGACTGTATTGTCTCACATTTGCGTGCAGATAAACTGGGAGGAACAACTAGAGAGGGAGACAGACCATGCAACCCAGGGTTCCATTGTGGGGAAATAAAGCTTCAAAACCTCTGGCAGTAAAAATCTGTGGGGGTTGCAGTGACAGGAGAAATATCCAGCCTCACAGGAGAGTTCGTTGGAGAGAATCACAGGGTTCTCATACATAAGCCTACCCACCTGGGAATCTACACCAGCAGGGCCCATTGTGCTTGTAGGTAGGAAGGGAAGTGACTGAAATCCAACTCAGAGTTGATCAAGCAGCATTGTTCCCCCTGAGACCCCTCTTCCACAGCCAGTGCCACAATGAAGCCACATGGGTTGCCCCGCCTGGTGAGTACCTAAGGCTCCACCCCTTACAACATGTCAGGTGCACCAAGACAAAAAAATATGGCCCAAAAGAAAGAAGAGACCAAAGCTACAAAAAATAGAACTGTGATGAAGAGACAGCCAACCTATCAGATTAGGAGTTCAAAACATTGCTAATCAGGATGGTCACAGAAATGGTTGAATTGGTGACAAAATAGAGGAAGAAGTGAAGGCTATGCAAAGGAATATAAGGAAAAATAACGGGACCAACAGTGAAGGGAAGGGCACGGGGACTCAGATCAATGACTTGGAGG